>NW_011494795.1:2313773-2315294 GCF_000754665.1 Bison bison bison | reverse complement strand
CTGGGGGACCACCCCCCCAACCTCAGGCCCCTCTGGGTGTGGATGCCCCAGGGCAGTGAGCGCCCCGGTGGGCAAGGGTCGGCACAGATGCCAGGGTCCCTGGTCGCTGTGGGTGCATGCTTAGGGAACAGATGTTGGGGGGGTGGGGAAGGGGTGGGCAGAGAGCCCTCCACCCTTACCAACATTAGCTCAACTGTCCAGAAAGCCTCTGGACAGGAGGCTGTCCAGGAGGGCCTCTGGGGGTGCTCCGCTTGCTAAGTGGATGTTCTCAGTGTGCTAAGAGGGCCGTTATTACTCAGACCTGGGGCTCAGAGCTGTGTTGACACCGGGAACTCAGGGGGCTTGTGGCCATTTAACAGGGACTTAAGGACCCCGGTTCCCAGGGACAGGGCAGCCCTCCCCCCACCCACCCAGGGGCCAGCGGCTGGCCAAGCCTCCCCTGCTGCAGGACTGGACAGAGGTGGGATCTATAGAACGGAGGAACCGTTTCTATGGAGCTGGGCTGCCTCAGAACTGCCTGGTCACACCCAGCCAAGGCCAACTCTGGGCCGTTAACCCGGGCAGCTGCCAAGCTCTACTGGGTGCAGGCAGGCCGGGCCATTCAGCGCAGCCCTGGGGCCTGGGGCCCACTGTCCATCGTCTGCCTCTCATGTGCAGCTGAATTGCCCTGGACGATCTGGAGGCCACCAAGCCTGGGGAAGGACACTCAGCGTGCCAGCGAGGAGTGAGGGAGCTGGGGGAGCAGTGACAGTCCCTGAAGACCAGCTGCCCTCAGCCAAGACCTAGAACACCTGCACCTACCCTGGGCCTCCCCTCAAACATTGGGTGCTCTGCAGTGTTCTGGGTGGTTCCCTAATCTGAGCCCTGCCAGTCTAGCAGGGAGAGCTTGCCCCGTCCCCCCAGAGGGTGGGCAGCAGTGGTCAGCGTTTGGCAAAGAGGCACCCAAGAGGCCGTAGAATCCCAGAGGGGCACCTGGCCCAGCCTGGGGGAACACGCAGCTTCTCAGAGGTGGTGACACGCTGAATTCTCACACAGAGGAGAGGGTGGTCCGGGTGGGGGCCTGCCTGTCCCCAGGGGTCTGTGTGCAGGCACCCCAGGCCTGCCTAGTGCTCTGCTACACATAGTAGGTGCTCACTGAGCGTGTGTTGAAACCAGCAAAAGATTAGTCCATATATGGATGTGGAATCTGGCCAGGGAAGAGGCAGCTTGGTCCAGCCCACTGCAGGAGGCTGGTAGCAGGGCCTTTGAAGGTTGCCGAGGCCACAAACAGGTAGGAAGAGTGACCGGCTCTCAGCACGCAGCAGAGCCCCCAGGGCTTAGAGCCGCAGGCTGGCATTCCCAGGGAACTGCTCTCGACAGCTCCCCCAGCACCACCCCAGGCCTGGGTGAATGTTTCCAATCCGTCCACTCCCTGCCTCCCAGGGACCAGATTGCCCTGTCCCTGGCCTTGTGTCTCAGTCACGGGTATTTGGCCAGCTACCCTGGGACCTGCCAGCCCTGTGATTCAGGAGCTGTGGTGGG
>NW_011494795.1:2305883-2313462 GCF_000754665.1 Bison bison bison | reverse complement strand
GGACAGACTGGAATCAGGCCGTGGGGCAACACGTGGGAGACTCCGGTGGCCCCCGACAGCTCTGTGGGCTGGAGATCGAGGCCGGTCCCTGGGATGCAGGGCCTGGGCTGCCATCACACCTCTTCTCAAGTGAGGGGGCCCCACCCACCCACCTCGGGCTGAAGAACTCCTGGCCACCTCTGTCTGCAGCAGCCTGGTGGTCTCCTATGCATCCTTCAAGGCCCATCCCAGAAGGCCCCTCCCTTGAGGGAGTCCTCTGGGATCTGCAGCATACACCTCTGTCCCACCAAAGGCAACTGCACAGGGCCAGCCTTGCTGACCAGAGGCAAGTCCTTCCAGGTCTCTGTCCAACGTCCATCTCCCTATCTCCTCCCACCGAACCCCCAGCCCAGGGCTCTGGTCTCAGTGCATCAGTGACCCCCGCTGGGTGTCCTCGGCCTTGAGAAAGGACCCTGGGAAGATGGGGATGGGGGGGGCGCGGTGGCTGGGTCACCAGCCTGGGGGGCAGGGAGGAGCTGTGAGAGAGGCAGCAGGAGGGAAAGAGGAAGTGGAGCGGCGGAGGAAGAGGGAGGAGGCGCGCAGGAGAGGAAGTGAGCAGGTCCTCTGCCCGCTCGCGGGAACTTTGCCCTTGCAGGGAGTTTTCCGAGCTGTCACTGGGGCAGGCCGGCACCCAGCCCCCGGGGCCCTTAGTCGGCTCAGCCAATGGCGACGGCACTTGCGTTTCTGGTACTTTTTTTTTTCTTCTTCTTTCCCTCTTGCGGTTCTCCTCCCTGAGAGGCCTCCAGGCCAGCGGACCTTTACAGCCCATACCAGAGGACCACTCCCCGCCTTCCTCCAGAGCCCGCCCCAACGCTGCCGCCCTGCCCTAGGGGACCCCAGGTTCCATTTTTCTGTGGCAGGAGAGAGAGGGGAGGAGAACTTCTGTCTCAGACTGTTGGCTCCAGGAGGGCAGTGACCCTGCCATGGGTTCCCCACAAGGGGCAACTGGTGAACCAGGGGTGACATTCCAGCAAGCACAGCCGTTGCTCCAGATGAGGCTACTGAGGCCCAGAGTCTGGAGTGAAGGGCTCTGGGTGTAGGGCCTGGAGGCCACTCACTGCCCCTCCCTGGGTAAAAATGTCCCCAGGGATAGGGATCAAAGGCTGCTCCACAGTGTAAATTCCTGGGTCCCAACCACCTCCTCAGCGCTTATCTCCCGAGGCCTGGAGCAAGCAGGCAGAGCCCCTGGTCACAGGACAGTGGGTCCTGAGCCCCCAAGCCTGCTGTTTCCCTGCCCCGTCCCCTGCTCCTGGAATGGTCTCAAGAAGCGATTCTGGACTTAAGGTTTCTGAGGTCCTGGGAAGGACTGGGCTTGAGGTTCGTCTTGTCTCCTCCCCAACCTTTTCCCTTGGCCTTCAGGGCCAGCTCTTGGGCTGCCTGCCCCTTCCAGGAAGCCTCCCTTGACTGCCTCCCTCCTCTGCCATAACAGCAGCAGCTCTCCCGCTCAAGAGAGGGGAAGTGACCCAGTGAGGATTCCACAGCAAGAGCGAGCACAGGCGGGTGCCCAGCCTCCTGGATCATGCCGCTCCTGAATCCCGCACACCAGCACCAACCAGCCAGGCATGTTTCCAGGGAGGAACAGCCCCAGACAACACCCCGAATACAGCAAGTGCTGGTGCCCCAGACGGAAGCAGAGAGGCAAGGCCCTCTGAGGAGGTCCCCAGCCAGCCACAGGGGAGCCGAGAGGCGGGAGGGCCGGCCGGGCCTCGTGCTCTTGGGTCTCAGCCAGGCCTTGGTCCCCACCCCAGCCAGGCCTCTAGCCAGAGTTTTCCCAGGGCCGGTACTGGGCGGCCTCCAGCGCCTCAGCCCGCCCTGGACCTCCCCGCCTCCCTGAGGCTCATCTACTCAAGGGGGATCCCTGCCCCGGAGAAACCGGGAACTTCTGACCCTCCTTGGGAGTGTTTTAAAAAATCCTTCAAAACTACCCTCTCTCTTCCTGTCCCCCAGGGCACCCAGAGAAAAGCCGCCCTCCTGGGAAGTTCCCAGCCTGGCTTATTTGGTTGAATTTTTTCAGAAACAGACATGAGGTTCCGTGGGCATCCCCCCTCTACACACACGCAGCTGAGCCCCTGCTGATCCCTCGGCCCTTTTGCCAGGAGGGCTAGTTGCCCGCCTCCCTGAGAAGCGGTGGTGAGACGGGGAGCCCCCGAGGGAGTCTGACGGCTGTCCCAAGCAGATTGGGGGCATCCCGGTCTCAGGCGCCCGCCCCAGGGGGTGTGGAGGCCTTTGAGGGCCTGGGTCCACGTCCGCCCACTGGGAGTGGCTGGTGACCTGCCCCCGGTCACCCAAGTCAGTGCTCTGGCACCCCTGGTTTTCCGGCCAGCGGCCTGAGAAGCCGGGCGACCAGGTGGAACCAAGTGGGGTGGGGTTAGCAGCAACTTCAAGTTCAGGGCCAAGTGGGGTCCTTGGGCCTTAGGACCCAAAGTGTGGGCAGACTTGCCCAGGGGAACCGCGCAGACAGGAGGCCACAGGGGCCCCCTGCGCCTGGGACCCCTGACCCTGGGCTGCGGAAAGAGGTTGGGGGTGGGGGGAGCTTCTGGCCCCAGGGGACTAGGGGTAGTCAGTGACCTGATGTGGGGCCTCAGGTCCCGGGCACCCAGCAACATGGTCAGTGTTGGGGGCTCAGCCCCTCCCTGGCTGGGTGGCCTGTTCTCCTCTGGGGGAGCAGAGGTAGGAGGGGATGCCCCCCCAGGCTGGAGGGGCCTGAGGAAGTGAAAGGGGAAGGGGAGGGGGGACAGGAGCCGTTGGGAAAGTGCAGGCGGGCGGGGCAGGGGTGACTCACGAGCCACAGGCTCACCCACCTCAGGGTACAGGCTGGCCCTGGCGTCCCCAGGAGGACAGGGCTGGCCGGCAGGGTCCCCAAGGGCCTGCGGCCAGCAGAGGCGAGCCCCGCCTGGGTGCACACAGAAAGTTCACTGCACCCCTGCCGGCCAAACTGGAATCTCTCCATTTCTCAGAGGAGCAAACTGAGGCCGGTGAGAGTGGAGAGTCCATCACCAGAAGGTCCCAGCACCCAGGACTCCGGGGCCAGTCTTGAAGGGGCCCCGTTCATCCAGGAGCCACCAGACAGTTGCTGTTCCCCATGTTCCAGGCAGGCAAACCGAGGCCCAGAGTGACCAGTGGGCAGCTCGGCTCACCGCTGGGGCGTGGGGCGCCCTCCTCAGCTGGCGCCGGCTCCTCCGGGCTTGGGGCCCATCCAGGTGGAAACCTGATCGGCTGGGCCACGCCACTGGGTAACCAGGCCCTCCTCAGCCAGAAATCTCAGCTGCCATCTGGGCTGGTCAGGAACCCAAGCTTCCTGTGATACGGAGGACCACCCTTCCCTGGCCTGCACTGTCCACTGAGTGGGGACACGATTCGTCCGGATCTGATGTGACTGATTCTGTGTGAGCCCGCAGCGGACCCGCATCTCAGACCTGGGTTTGATGGGCCAGGTGGGGAAGGGGTTTCCCCTGACATAGTGGCCTCTGTTGGCCTCTGGGACAGCAAGCAGGGCTCCCTCCAGCCCAGAGGCCCTGCTCCCTCCACTTCCCAGGCCCCCAGGGAGTAATCTGGGCTGAGCCCCTGAGCTGTGGAGACCCGTGGCACTGGGGGCACACAGCTGTGACCAGGCAGTGGCCAGGCTGGGGGGTCGGTCCGGACCCAGGTAGGACTCAGCAGTAAACCTGCTATGCCCAGGGCCAGGGGGCTATGCACCGTGCCCTCTTAGTCAAGCAGAATGAAGGGAGCCCAGAGCAGATGGAGTACCCCAGGAGAGAGGGGGCTTCCTCCCCCGACCCTGCCACCCCTACTGTGAGGCCCCAAGAGGCGGACCATGTCTTTTGGAGACCCTGGTCTTTCCTTTTCTGATTCACTTTCAGGTGCTCTGTTGAGTAGGTCTCGGTTCCGTCGCTCACCCCGGATGTCCTTGGAAAAGGACTCGGCATCTCTGAGCCCAGGAGGGTCAGCAAGACCCAGTGCGGATGGCGCCATCCGGGAGGGTTTTTTTGGACCTTTCAGGGGCTTGTCACAGACAGTCTGGAAGCCAGCCATCACCTGCCTACTTACCAAAGGGGAAACCAAGGCCCAGAGATGGGCAGAGGCTCGCCCAGTGTCACACAGAGCTTGGTGCAAGCCGGAGGAGCCCAGGTCTGGAGGGCTGGGGCTTTGCATCCTGTGTGCCTGCAGGATGGCAAGGAGGAGGCCCAGCTCTCTGCTGGCAGAGCCGGGCTGGTCTGTCCAGGACGGGTGCAGGGCCCCGCACCCCTCGGCCAAGATGGCTCTAAACAGCCTGAGCAGGCCGACCTGCTGGGACAACCGTGGGTCACACGGTGCCTGCCCCTTCAGGTGCACGCACACGCCAGCCTGGCGGCCCGGGTCTGGCTGGACCCAGCCCTGCGGGACTGACGGCCTTGTCCCTCATCTGTCCCTCGGTCAGCTGCCTCCGGGGCCTTCTGTGGGCCCCGAGTTGCTCCCTCTCTGCGGGTGCGAGGACCCTGGAGGGCAGGGCCCAGGCTGGGCCATCCTGATTCTTGGATACATAGGACAGGGGACGGCGGGAGGGGGAGGGAAGTTATGTGTCCAGCCCTGCAACCTCCATTCCCGGGGACACAGCTGAGCTGCTTATGTGTTGGTGGCCTTGGCCTTGGCCTTGGCCACCTCGCTTTGCTACATCGCAGAGCTGTGGGAGGGGACAGGCGAGCAACAGACACGCCAGAGCTGGGCCTTGCCCAGAGTGGGTACAGGGTGGCTGTGGCTGGCCACTCGGACTGGGCATGCTGCGTGACTGGCCACGTACCGCACCGAGTCCCGGGCCTGCTGGGGGGCTGCAGCAAGGGCGGGGGCTCCAACAGGGGCCTTGCCTGCGCGTGCGCAGTGGTGCGCCTCTCCCTGGTCTGCAGGCCTGTGACCAGTCCGGCCAGGGTGGGAGGTGGAGACTGCCTCGATCTTCTTTACCTCCCGCTGATTGTTCTTCCACCAGAGAATACTGGCTGGCCTTTGGGCAAGAAAGCAAGGGGAAAGGCAGGGAGGGGAATGAGAAACAGACCTGGAGGGGCATTTTATTTATTTATTCATCATTATTATTATTTCTGGCTGTACTGCACAACTTGCGGGATCCTAAGTTCCCCAACTAGGGATCAAGCCCGTGCGCCCTTGAATGGAGGCGAGAGTCTTGATCACTGGACTGCCAAGGAAGGCCCTGAAGGGGCTTTTTCTTTGGATTTTTTTGGCTGTCCTGGGTCTTCTCTACTGTGCACAAGTTTTTCTCTAGTTGTGGCCAGCGGGGGCTACTCTGGTCGTGGAGTGCGGGCCTCTCCTTATGGTGCATCTCTTGCTGTGGAGCTCGGGCTCCAAGGCACACGGGCCTCAGCAGTTGCGGTTCGAGGACTCGGTCGTTGTGGCTCCCGGGCCCGAGAGCACAGGCTCAGTAGTCGTGGAGCATGGGCTTAGCTGCTCCAAGGCATGTAGGATCTTCCTGATGTTACTGCATTGGCAAGCAGTTTCGTTACCACTCAGCCACCAGGGAAACCCCTGAAGGGGCATTTTAAACAAAAGTCCACCCAAATCTCCACATCGCCAGGAAAGATAAGAAGAGACTCGACATCACGGGTCATCCGGGAAATGCAAATGCAAACCACAGTGAGCTCCCACTTCACACACAAGAACGGATTCTCTCTGATCCTGTTTTCGTGGAGTTTAAAGACAGGGAGCCAATCTATGTGCAGAAGACAGGACAAAGGTGCCCTATGTGGAGGACCACTAGAAAGGGTGTGATGGAAGCTTCTGGAACCCTAGGCCTGTGCGTCGATCTGGGTGCTGGGAACCTGTGAGTGTTCAGCTTGTGGCAATTCAAGGAGCTGCACGTCGACACTGCACATAGTTGTGGAGACCACGGCTAGTTTGGGAGTGTGGCTAACCTCACCCCCTTGCCCCTCCAGCCTTACTCTGTGTTCCCAGACACTCTGCCTTCTAATCCTTAGAACACCAAATCTGCCTCAGGGCCTCTGCCCTTCCTGTTCTCTCGGTCTGTAATGGACTCTGCTCCCCACACGCATCCTTTCTGCTTCTTTAAGTTCTGCTTCTCCTTTAGGGTTTGGTGTACATATCACCTCTTCCAGGAAGCCCCCCTGGATTCCTAGACAAGGGCAAGGTTCTTGTGGCTCCTACACTTCTTCCTCATGCTCATCACAGCCAATTATTGGATGTAAGTGTGTGATCATGCTCTCTTCCTCCATGCTCCACTGGCAGGGACCATGTCTGTTTTGATCACTGTGGGGTCCCCCTCTCAGGATGTAAGTAAGTGCAGTTTTGAGCTTCTGTCTTCAGATAGAAGGAAGGAAGGAAGGAGGAGAGGAAGGGAGGGGAAGATGAATGGATCCAGTTCTCTACAGCAGGGACAGAGGTTACAGGAGTCGATGTGCTGTCTCTCCAAGGTGTGAGCACCCTGTCCCAGGAGGGTGTGGGCACAGCCCTGGCAGGGATAATGTCCTAGGACTGCCAAAGCTGATGAGGAATAGGCCTGGGGAGGAAGGGGTTGGGCCAGCTCAGGGCTCACACCTTCCAGCGGATGTTGACGGGGAGTATAGGAGGGAAGGTGTCACAGCAAGTCTTCAGGTCTCTGGGCTGCAGCTGACTCACCTGGTGTCTGATAACACTCCCGGGTCAGACTTGAACCCTGTTCTCCAGGGGTCCCTGGGGAAAACAACTGTCTGATATCCTGAACACATGAGGTGCTGAACTGCAGGAGGGGCAACCCAGTCCGAGGATCAAGCAAGGCTTCCTATAGGATGGGGTTTTGGGGGCTGGGCTTTGACATGTGAATAGGAGTTCACAAAGGAGCCAATTTAGAGAGGGCTTGACAGAAGGGTATGTTGGGAGAACTGCAAACATTTGATGCGGCTGGGCCCTTTGGAGTCCATAGAAACGTCAGTACGGAGGTCTGGGCTCAATAGCATTTCTGCTCTGGTCAGCTCTCAGCAGAGTACACGGAGGGCACAACTGGGCAAAACCCCAACTGGGCAAGCAGAGTTGGGATGGGCGTGGGCTTGGGGGAGCCCTCTTAGCACAGCTCAGAGGGGACTGTGTGCCCTTACCCCTTGGGAGGAATGTGCTGGGCCTTGAATTCAGGTCCATGTGTATAGGTGGGGAGATTGAGGTGAGCAGGGTCTGAGCGAGGCTCACAGAGCTGGGTTAAACTTAGGTTCTAGAGCCCATAAGAGCAAGAGACAGGCCCTCTTGGGAGTTGGACACAAGCTTACCAGGCCAGCCTCTGGTGCTCAGCGCTGGGGGTTCCGTGACACCCATCAAAGAACTGGTTGGTGACCAGGGACAAGAACTCTGCAGCAGGCGGCAGCTGCAGAGCCTCTGGGCTTCCCTCCCCCTACGTGGCCAGGCGCCCCTTTTCTCTCCTCGTCAGCTTCCACCTTGGCCCAGAGAAGGAAACAAGCTGCAGGGTCACAGAACAAGAATGTCTCCTTGGAATTCAGCCAGGAGGTGGAAAGTGCTTCCTAGGCCTGGAGATTAGCTGGCGCCCAGGATGCCTGGGGCGGGTGTGTTCTCA
>NW_011494795.1:2304193-2305719 GCF_000754665.1 Bison bison bison | reverse complement strand
TAGAGGGTGTGGGAGCAGGAGAGGGGCAGGGCCACGTCCGATGTTTCAGCAGCTGGCTCTACATTGTGAAAGGGCCCAGGAGGCTCCAAAGCAAACTGAAGCCTCAGATGTCAGATTTCTCTCTGCTTCTAGCCAAATAGAAGTTTGTATTAGAAATATAGGGCTACACAAATAATGATAATAATAGTCATGAGAATGATAACTTGTTTGTGATACGCTCACTTTTCTGATGTTCTATAATTTGACTCTGTCCCCATGGCAACCCCAAGAGGCAGGAAGGGGCGTACCTGTCATCTCTGTGATTCTGGGCAAGTCTCTTTACCTTGAAAGGGCCTCAGTTTTCTCGCCTGTGAAATGGGGGTGAAAACCATGTGGGGCTGCTGGAAGGATGAAATCAGAGTGTGAGTCAAGGGGTCAAAAATCACGGAGTGGCTGGGCTGTGGTCACTACTGCTCTTTTTCCCAGGAAAGAACTGGGGACCAGTGGCCCCTCTGTGATGCCTGCTCACAGTTGGTTTTGGAGGAGCGGGTGGGGGGTGTAGGGGGGAGGAGAAAGGTGGTCGTGGATCAACTGATAAGCTAAGCTTCCTGGCTCTGCCCTAGCCCATTCCCAGGGTTCCTGTGAACAGAGGGCAAAGGGCCAAGGGCAGGGGCTGAAATCTGGCCTCTCCCTGTCATCAGGGGCGCTGGCGGGCCTATCTAGAGTTAATCATGACAGTGACCTTTCCCCAGGGTGTCCTGGGTGTGGTGCCAGCCTTCCAGCTCAGGAATCTGCAAGTCTACATGTATTACCCCCCACCTAGCCCCACCCTCCACGGAACTGTCACCTCAGGCCTGGGGCTGGGGGCAGGTGTCTGTCACAGGCCTAGCGACCTTAGCAGACCTCACACCTAGGAAGGATGGGGTCAGGCCTTGCTGACCCCGGGGGAGTGGGGGGCCTGTGTGAGTGACACAGGGCGTTTGCAGATGGGCTGGACCAGGGTCCTCGGGCCCTGCCACACACCCCTCTTCGCTCAGCTCCTTAGGCCTGCAAAATCCCTTCAAGGCCGGGGGATCTCGGAGGCGGCTCAGGAGAATGACATGGCACTCCTGAGGACTCTTCGGGCATATCCAGGCCAGCAGTCCGTGCCCAGACTGTCTGGTCCGGGTTCCCGGGCCACACGGCACATGAGCAGAAACTCGGAACCACCCCGAGCCACGCCCTGCTCTGTCTTGGCCTCAGTGTGTCCATCTGCAAAATGGAGCCCAATGGCCTGGGACCAGCCTCCCAGGGTCCCAGCTGGACCCTGGACCACGCGGATCGGGCGGAATACTGGGTTCTCAGAACTCCATAGCCCATCCTGGCCCTCCTCCCACAAAGCGGCCCGGGCTGGGGGTGGAGGCCGTTGAAGGTGGAGAACTTTCTCTGTTGGGAGTCTGGGCGGGGACACTGAGCTGCGGGACAGAAGCCCTGACTCTCCCAAGTCAGGGGGAGGGGGGCTGGCTAAGTCAAATCAGAGGGTGGAGGGTCCACCCGGACACCCCAGG
>NW_011494795.1:2303121-2303910 GCF_000754665.1 Bison bison bison | reverse complement strand
CGGAGAGGGTGGCAGGAGCTGCCCACCCCCGGCCCTCCCCCCGCCCAGGGAGCCGCCGCGGGCCTGGGGGACTCAGGGTGGGGAGCGGGGGGCGCAGCACAGCGCCCGAGTTTTCTAAATCGCTGCCTCTATCTTCCCAGACCGCCACCCGGAGCGGGCTTCCCGCTCCAAACCGGACCCCCTGGAGTCTCCCCGTTGTGCACGTGAACTCAGTGAGGCCCGCAGCGTGGCAGGGCCGGGGGCGGGGGCGGGGGCGGAAGAACTGCTGGAAACGCCAGCGTGCCCCAGGGTCAAGCTGCGACGCAGGTGCGAACAGAGAGCTATTTCGTGCCGGGCCTCTGTGCGTTCTGATACCCCTAGGATTGGGGTACCCGCTCCCAGACGTCCTTCAGTGCCTTGCCAGTTAGCTCCCCAGACCCGAGCCTCACAGCCTCAGTTTCCCATCTGTTAAATGGGGAGATGGTTTTCATCTCCTGAGTTTGTGCAGATGTAAAGTACAACAGCCAGCCGGCGCAGGTGAAGGGGGAGGGAGGGGGAGCTGCTTCTGTCCCCTAGTCCCATCCCCACCCGGCCCCCGAGAGAGCCCTGGGGTTCGCGGACCTAAACCCGCACTCAAAGGACTGCTGGGAGGCCGAGAAATCTGGAGGCCGGGAGACAAACAGTGAATGCTTAATAAATGCAGCTCCGCGCCCTTGGAGGTGTGAGTCATGCTGTCCTGGCCCTGGGCTGGGAAGCAGGGCCTTTGGGTGTCATCGGGAGCCACCCCGCCGCGGTGCGAGGTGACCCGGG
>NW_011494795.1:2301495-2302967 GCF_000754665.1 Bison bison bison | reverse complement strand
CCTCCGCCGCCGGCCGCCCCCTCCCAGCCGTGCCCGCAGCCCCTCGCCGGGGGGCCCAGGCGGCCACGTCCGCCGCCGGCGAGTGCGCCATAAAAGGCAACCGGCGGCGCGGCGCGCGGCCAAACTTAGTCATCCGGCCCGCCGGCCGCCCGGCGCGCGCAGCTCTCAGCTTCCTCCCCGAACTTCCCGTGTTCCGCGGGGCCCCGGAGGGGTCCGAGGTGGGGCTGCGCCTTTCGACACGACCCCGCTTCTCCGAAGGGTCGGCTGCGGCTGGGCCCTGGCGGGGGACACCCTCGGGGAAGCTGCGGGGAGGGGGCTTGGCCTGGGGGGTCCCGGGCTGGGGACCCGCCGTGGACACCCGTGGCCCGTACCCCGGCCCACCAGGCCGGCATGCGGGTGCTTTAACCCCAGAGCTGCCTGGTGCCACAGCGCCTTCCAGAAGATGCCTGCGAAGGAGGCCAGATCTGCACCTAGATCTACCCCATCAAGCCCCGGGGAGAAAAGTACAAGGCGGTCAGGGCCAGTTTGCAAAATGTGAAAAATACTTTATGAAACCACCGAATACCGGCCTGCAGGAGCGGTGGTAGATAAGAGGGGCATGAGATGCGACCTACGTGCAGGCTCAGGAACACCCAGGGAGCAGCCTCAGGCAGCAGGGCTCAGGGTCCCCTTACAGCCAAAGCCAAAGCCAGCCAAGCGTGACAGCAGTCAGGATGGTGGTCGCCGGGGTGGGGAGGTGGGGGAGCCTGCCTGTGTGCTAATTAGGGTGGTGGTCCCAGGGCCTTCCACTCAGGACCCAGCTGTACAGTCAGGGCTGGTGACCTCGGCTATAGATTAAATTGCACCGAAACCAAACTAAAAAGGAGCGGTGCACAGGACACTCCCATTTATCGTTCAGGGGCATCTAAACAGATGGCAAGGGGCCACCAGGGCTTCAGGGTGGAGGTGGCAGGGGGCGTGGAAGGGTAGGGCACCATTGATTCCGATACCCTGTGTTTCTTCAAGAAAACAGAGCTGAATACGGTGAAATAAAGAGCAGATCTAGGGGTGAACTACATTCCTCTCTAGAGTTCTCTGTATACTTAGAATATTTCACATTTTTCAAAAAGGAAGGAGTGAAGCACGGAGCCGGGAGTTGGACGCAGTGGTCAACCTCTCTGACCCTCAGTTTCTTCTTCTGTGTGATGGGCCAGCATCATCGCTCTGGGGCAGGTGTGTGAGAACCATACAGACGGGTGCACGCCAAGTGCTGAGCCTGAGCCCAAGGCAGCCAGTAGGTGCTCCAGGAAGAGGGAGGGTGTCAGGCCCCCTTACTCCTCCCGGCAGAGAGGAGGACTTGCTGGGGTGGGGAAGGTCTTTAGGCCTTAGGCTAAACGGCCTGTGATGGCTGGGCCCTGGGGCAGCTAAGGACACTCCTCTTGCCGGATGCTTTCCCATGGCCACTACTTGTCCAGCGAGGCCTGGGGGAGGCC
>NW_011494795.1:2299311-2301395 GCF_000754665.1 Bison bison bison | reverse complement strand
GGGGGGGGTGCCTATGAAGGTGTCTGAGCTGTACAGGAGTGGCTAATAGCCTGGCCTGGCCCGGCCTGGAAAGGCTTGTGTTTCTGACAAACGGGGCCAGCCAAGCTGGGCCCCGCTGTCCTGTCCTGGCTGCCCTGTCCCTGGGGCGAGGGTCACTCCAGGTGAGTCTCAGGGCCGGCACGTTCAACAGGACACAGGCCTGCCGGTCGCCTGGCCTCAGACTCCAGGTGGCCAGGTCCACAGGCAGCTTCCGTGGGCGGCGAGGACATGCTGGATGGTGCATGCCACCCGGTCAGTCCTGGAGCCCTGCCCGCGGAGCTCGATGCAGAGGGCTCCAGAGGGCCAGCCAAGCCAGCAGGGAGGAATCGGGGGAGGGTGTGGGGTCAAGAAGGGGCCTTCGGGAAGGGAGAGGAAGAGAAAGTAAAACGAGAGTCTGCTTTTCCTCCCGAGACTTAGGGGCACCCACAGGTGGGCGACGCACCGGGGCACTCCGATGAAAGCCACCAGGACCCTGATAGGGACGGAAGACCTCCAGAGGCAGTGAGGTTAAGGGACTAGGTCCAGGCTGACCCAGCTAAGGACAAGCATGAGCAAGAGAGAATTGTCAGAAGCGTGGCCAGGGGACCACAGAGTAGGAAGGGGCCAGGAAGCAGCCCAAGTGAAGGGGAGGCCCTTGGAGTAGGAAGGAGGGGCAGGGGCTTCCGGAGAGGGTAGTGGTCCCCGCAGAGAGAAGTACATGCCAGCCAGGTGGGGCCAGCCTGGAGGCAGGACCATTGGTAAGACATTGCTCTTGGGTGCCCTCTAGTGGGGACAGTCTTCCCTGGCGAGGTGACATCCCCACAGGATGCACGGGGGACCGGCTCCATTCTCCCTGTACCAAGCCCAGAGTTTCATAGGCACGCCCCGTTCATGGCACCCCTTTCTCAACCCACCCTCACTGCCGCAGGCCCTGCCTCCCCCAGGCCTTGCTGGAAAAGAAGCAGCTGTGGGAAAGCATCCAGCAAGAGGAACGTCCTTAGCTGCCCAGGGCCCAGCCGTCACCCACCCACTGAACTCTCCAGCGGCAGCCTCCCAGCCACCCTACTGGGGTGAACATTTCTCCGCCCCTTTTCCCGATGAGGAAACTGAGGTCTGGAGAGTACCGGGAACGCCCACCTCTCATGCCCACGAATGCACCATGGAACTGAGCACCCTGAGTCTGGACACCCAGGTAGATGCAGATGAGGCTGAGAATCTGGGTTTATTAGTCTTCCCACTGGTGAAAGCAGCCCCTCCTCCAGCATCTGATGAATCCAGCCTTCTCTGGCTGGAAGGTGCTCCAACACCCTCACCTGAACGGACCCCTGTTACAGGCTTTAGCTCCACCATCCCTGTGGCCTTCGGCCCCAGAACCAGGGTCTGATTTCAGCACGCCCCAGGGGCTCAGTGGTCAAAGTTGACCCCAGAGGAAACAGCTTATACTCCAAGAGAAAGACAGATGTTGCTAATTTCCATCAACAGGAAGCTTGGGCTCCATGGAGATGGGCTCTACCAGTGTCTGCAGAGACGACACAGGGGGACTGCGCCACTGGACTGGGCTGGATTTACGGACGTGAGTGTGCATCCCAGAGTCAGGATGTAACGAGTCAGCTGGTGCAGCTCAAAGGGCCTCCAACAATTTGCTTGGTCTGTTGTCTGAAGTTAAATCCCATCCCATCAGTGGTCTACATTCATTTAGGCAGGCATGAGAGAATTTCCCAGGCATGATGGGAGGAAGAATCAGAAGAAAGTGATTCAGCACGTGTGACTTGCATGCCTCTGAGAAATACATCAGCAAGGCAATGCTAGCGTGCCCGGGCTCCAGCAACCATCCTCTCTGGGCTGCCGTGAGGGGGCGGCGCTCCACTGCCATGGGCTTCTGATCCCAGGGGCTGATGCCATCCTGAAGGGCAGAGTCCAAGCACCGGCCCTTAAGTGCTAGAGTTAAGTTGGGCAAGTGACACAGAGATGGGGCTATTTCCAGAAAGTTCTGGCCTGCAGGAATTTTGGATGGCAGCTAATGGATCGTGGTGTCCTTAGGAATGAAGTAGATTTGCCACATACTA
>NW_011494795.1:2297260-2299211 GCF_000754665.1 Bison bison bison | reverse complement strand
TAACTGATCACTTGCGTTATAAAATTGGAAAACTGGAGATCTGTTGGGCAGAAATCCCACTGGAGTCCATACACCCTAGAGTTTCTAGGGTTGAGGCATATAAGTATTCAACATATAATAAAGAAATACCTTTGTTGGTCACTGTATCACACATTTGTACTTTCAACTTGTGCTTGCCAGGGCTAAGTCGTTCAGTCGTGTCCGACTCTGTGTGACCCTATGGCCTGTGGCCCGCCAGGCTCCTCTGTCCATGGGATTCTCCAGAGAAGAATACTGGAGTGCATTGCCACCCCCTCCTCCAGAGGATCTTCCCAACCTAGGGATCGAACCTGTGTCTCTTATATCTCCTGCGCTGTCAGGGAGGTTCTTTACCACCAGCGCCACCTGGGAAGCCCCTCAACTTGTTGACAACTGCTATTGCTACAGTATCCTTTTTTCATTTCTTTGTAATTCTACGCATTTTATTTTATGCATTGAAAGGCATGATTCTTATTGTCTGTGAACGGATAAATGGATCAACAAAATGGGTGTGGTATATATATATATCTATAAATATAAAATAGAATATGATTCTGCTTTTTAAAGGGAAAGAAATTCTGACATATGCCACAAGGCGGATGAACCTTGAGGACATTATGCCAAGTGATTAAAACAATCACAAAAAGACAAAAACTGTACGATTTCACTGACCTGAAACAGCTACATAGTCAAACAGAAACAGAAAGTAGAAGCGTGGTTAGCAGGGTCTAGGGCTCGGGGGCCAGGGTGAAAAGGGGAATTTATTGAGTATAGAGTTTCAGGTTTGCAAAACGAAAAACTTCTGGAAAGTTGTTTCGCAAGTGTGAATGTCTTACTGCTAGGAAGCTGCAGTTAAAATGGGCTCAGTCAGTTCAGTCACTCAGTTGTGTCCGACTCTTTGCAACCCCATGGACTGCAGCACACCAGGCCTCCCTGTCCATCACCAACTCCTGGAATTTACTCAAGCTCATGTCCGTTGAGTTGGTGACGCCATCCAACTATCTCATCCTCTGTCGTCCCCTTCTCCTGCCTTCAATTTTTCCCAGCATCAGGGTCTTTTCAAATGAGTTAGCTCTTCGCATTAGGTGGCCAAAGTATTGGAGTTTCAGCTTCAACATCAGTCCTTCCAATGAATATTCAGGACTGATTTCCTTTAGCATGGACTGGTTGGATCTCCTTGCCGTCCAAGGGACTCTCAAGAGTCTTGTCCAAGACCACAGTTCAAAAGCATCAATTCTATTATTATTTTTTTTAAAAGCATCAATTCTTCGGTGCTCAGCTTTCTTATAGTCCAACTCTCACATCCGTACATGACTACTGGAAAAACCATAGCCTTGACTAGACGGACCTTTGTTGGCAAAGTAACGTCTCTGCTTTTTAATATGCTGTCTAGGTTGGTCGTAACTTTCTTTTAGTTTCATGGCTGCAGTCACCATTTGCAGTGATTTAGGAGCCCCAAAAAATAAAGTCCGCCACTGTTTCCACTGTTGGAAATGGGCTAGGAAAAGGCACATGTTATGTGTATATTACCAATTTAAAAAACACAGGATGCAATAAACACAACAGGAACCCTTAAAATACTTCTTGTTGTTTTCTTTAAAGCATGATTCTGAGAAGGATGGCCTCAGTATCCTCAGATGCTAACAGCATCCGTGTGGGTGAAAGGTTAAGAGCCCCCGCGCCTCCAATTGGAGGATCCCGACAGGAATTCCGGAGCAACCAGGGATTCTGGGAATGGTAGTTCACAGCCCCCAGCTGGAGCCTCGCGGAGAAGGGTGGGCTTGGAGCTGGGAGACAAAAGCTCCGAGACCGACATCGCGTGGGCGGGGGGTTCGCGGGATGCACGCTCGGCGTGCCCGGCCCCCACGCTGCCCGCCGGTCTCACATGTTCACACGCGCACACACCTGTCCAATTGCACCGTGCGGCACGTGG
>NW_011494795.1:2291480-2297160 GCF_000754665.1 Bison bison bison | reverse complement strand
GTGGCGCTCCCGGGTTGCATTCGCACACCTTTTCCAATACAGGTGCCCATCCGAACGTGTGCAGGTCAAGGCTCACAGATGCTTCCTCGCTCTTCCCGGAGACATCCCCGCTGAAGCAGGGGCCTCGGCAGTGACCGGGGAGGGCCGGGGCGGGGGGTGGGGGGGATGCGCAGGAAGAGTGTGCCAGGCAGAGAGAACAGAGGGTGCAAAGGCCCCGAGGCAAGAGGCTGCGTGGCCAGCGGGATGGCTGGGGGAGAACGCAGGGCAGGAGGGAGGCTCGGCCTTGCTGGCCAAAGAGGGGCGTTTCGACAGGCCAGAGGCCGGGTTTCGCAGGTGAGCGCCCGGCCGCTGCCTAGTGAATTGAATGACATTTATTGTTCTCCGCGTGGGCGCAGCGGCGGCCTCGGAAGTGACTCAGCGGAATTCCTGGGCGCTGGGGGTGGGCGGGAGGGATGCTCCGAATAGGCTGGGGAGGGGGTGTTGCCCGCACAGATGCCCCACCCCCGAGCTCTGGCCGCACCCCCTTCGGAGTTCTCCACCCGCCCCCGCACCCACACCCCCGCTTTGGGCTTCTGGAGGGACCCGCGGGAGCCGAGGAAAGGGGGGTAGCGGTGGGCGTACAGCCCGAGGGTTCAGGGAGAGAGGGAGGGAGCGGGGAGACCGGGCGGGGCCTTCTCCGCATCCTCGGGGATCCCTCATCCTTGAGCCCAGACTTGGGTGGAGGTGGGCATCCTGGAAGGAACCCTGGGGTGAGTGGGGGGAGACGGCTCTCTTTTCAGCCCCGGAGGCCCAGGCCTTTGGCGGGGAGCTGAGCTGGCCCAGTCCGGACTCCCTGAGTGACTCAGCCGGATCAGGGCCTCTCTGGGACTAACTTCTTCCCCTGTATAAAGGGGACCATTCGGTAAGCACGCTCCAGCTGGTCCTCGGTTGCTAAGTCGCGTTCCATCATAAAGTCGCACTTGGCATTTGGGTGGGTGCGGGGAGGGGGCCAGGGCAGGCTGAGATAAGGTCTGAGCACTGGGCTGGGGGCCCTGGTGCAAATATTCTAAGAACTGAGCCTCAGTTTTCCGATGCATAAAACGGGTATATATAACACCCCCAAGAATGAGACTTGTTGGAGGAAGCTGCACACGGTCCACCACCCCGGGTGGCCGGACTGAGAAGGTGAATAAGAGTACTTAATGGCGCAGCTCCAACTTGCCCTCCTTAGAGAAGGCTACCACCACCACCAAGACAAAATGTACGGCCTGGCCTGTTCCCTCCTAGGGACCTCCTCCCTCGCCAGCCCCCAAGAACCCCACTGCCCTCTCCACCGCCCTACCGGGCTGCGGGCCGCCTGGCGGCCTCCAGGTGGCGCTGGAGACGCGCCTGCCACGCCAAGCTGGGAGGGGCTGGAGGTATCCTTGGGAAGAGGGGCGCTCGGGAGGCCACCCCAGGCCCACGGAGAAGCCCTTTGGATACCCACCCTCTGACCCCGCTAGAAGTACTGCTTTCAAAAAATGCAAAATAAGAGTAAATACACATATGTATTTATGTGGTCAATTTACAACGGAACAGGCCTCATCGTGAATTGGGGTCTGGAGCCGCTGACAGATAACTGATAAGGATGCTTTTCGAAACAGGGCGGTTTAAATAGGGCCTGGAAAGGTGAGTAGGATGTGGAGCGGAGGAGAGGGCGAATTCTAGGCTGGAAGGTGGGACTGGTTCCAACAAGTACAGAATTTTTACAGGAGTTCATTTCCCAGTAAGAGGGTGGAATTTCGCAAGTGGAGTCTAATGGGGGTGGATGATGGTCTAGCCTCACCCAGCTTGGGACTGGCCACGGTTTGTCTCAGACGGCCTCGGGGACATGGAAGGTGGTGACCCATCAGCATGGTATCCTGGCGCCACTGGCATTGCACTCTGATGAACAGATACTGAGAAGTCACCCTGGGGACACAACCGGCCAGCCTGTCTTCCCCCAACCGCACATCATCCGTAGCTCTCCAGGGCCCTTGAGACAAAATCTGGGGCCTCAGCTTGAAACTGTCTGCCAACGGCCACTGGACATTTCCTGGCAGATGGAGACCAGGAACTGGGTCTGTGGGGTGCAGGACCAGGGGCAGCCTCCCAGCTTATTGGGCCAGAAAGGCATAGAAAGGGACTTTCCTGGTGGTCCAGTGGCTAAGACTCCATGCCCTCTCAATGCAGAGGCCCGAGGTTCGATCCCTGTTGGGGAGCTGGATCCCACATGCTGCAACTAAGAGGTCCTGCATGCCGAAACTAAGGATTAGTGTGGCCATGAGAGAAGGACAGGCATAGATGAGGAGGTCTTAGCACAGGTGCTAGGGCGGGCCGGCAGCGACTCTGGCCTCGGAGTAGTGTGTGTAGGGGGGTGGTGAGCACTGAGAAAGAACCAGGCCTTGACCGCTGCCCACCACCGCCCCCCCGCCCCCGCACCGTGCGCAGACTTGATCAAGGTCAGGAGGTAGAATGGCCTTGTGCTGGTAGGCAGGTGTCAAAGTATGATTTCCAAAAAGCTAAGATCATGACTCTCATACAATTAGAAAATGAACATTTGTGAAAGATTTCCTTCAACTCACTGATGAGGGAACAGTAAGATGGTAACATCGACACAAAGAGCATTTGTGGACCTGGGGTTTATATAGTCACTTAAAAAAAATACTAGGAGGAGATTCCTAAATTCCTGGCTTCCCTAGTGGCCCAGTGGTAAAGAATCGGCCTGCCAGTATCGGCAGGAGACATGGGTTTGATCCCTGGTCTGGGAGGATTCCACACACCCCGGAGCAGCTAGCCTCGTAGGTACCACTACTGATCCTGGACCGTAGAGCCCGGAGGGGCAGCTACTGATGGCCCTGCACCTAGAGTCTGTGCTCTGCAAAGAGAAGCCACCCTAATGGGAAGGTCAGGCCCCGCAACCAGAGAGTAGCCCCCAGTCTCTGCAACTAGGGAAAAGCCCGTGCAACAATATGCAAATACATTTTAAAAAAAGATTCCTAAATTTGATTTCACAAACCACCGAAACATGACTAGCGTCCTAGGAGTAACCTTTGGTGTTATCTTTTGTCTCAGACACAAATCTACAAGTTAACCTGTAACTTCACCAAGTTTGAGCCCTTATGATTAAAAGTAAATAGCAAGGCAAACAGAAGTTTGCTAGAGAATCAGTTAACCCTCGGGTGGGCTCCTTACACACAGCGCAGTCCTGCTCCGGGCCTCATTTTTAGGTCTCAGATAATCTTTCCGCCACAGGAGAGATGGGTACTCAGCTGGGCCCTGGCACATACCAACACTGGGAACAGTTTTCACTCTTTCTTGCCTCAGTTTCCTTAACCAAAGGGTTGGACCACATCTTCTTGCTCTGACAATCTCCTCCATCCCCCAAGATTGATTTTACCTTCCAAATATATACCCAAGACCCCCACTCCAGTCCATTCCCACCTGTACAGTAGCCCCAGTTCAGTTTAGTTCAGTCACTATCATGTCCGACTCTTTGTGACCCCATGGACTGCAGCACTTCCCTGTCCATCACCAACTCTCGGAGCTTGCTCAAACTCATGTCCATCGAGTCGGTGATGCCAAACGATCATCTCATCCTCTGTCGTCCCCTTCGCCTCCTGCCTTCAGGCTTTCCCAGCATCAGGGTCTTTTCAGTCAGATCTTCACATCAGGTGGCCAAAGTATTGGAGTTTCAGCTTTAGCATCAGTCCTTCCAATGAATATTCAGTACTGATTTCCTTTAGGATGAGCTGGTTGGATCTCTCTGCAGTCCAAGGGACTCTCAAGAGTTAAATAGCCCCACTCTGGTCCAAATGTCTTAGGGACCCCGGGAAAGTAGTGATGATTGGGTTCAGAAGGACTTGAAGCAGCCATAGTCTCCAGCTCCTCCAAGGTGCTGTGTGATTTCAGGGCAATTTGGCCCCTCTCTGGGCTTCCAAGTTTCCAGTGGGGCAGAGGGCAGGGTTGAGGTGGACCTGTGGTTGCTTCTGCCTGCTGTTGGGAATTTGGGAATACCCCTCCCCAACCCACCTCCCCCTTTCAACTGGATGCCATTCAACTGAAATGGATTCAGCCCCTGGGGAAGAAAGAACTGATAAGCAACTAGTGGTCAAGAGCTTGGAAAGGACCTGTGATCTCCTAAGAGAATAAGATTTCCCATTGGTAAAGAATCTGCCTGCCAGTGAAGGAGATAATGGGTTCAGTGGGTTCAATCCTTGGATAGGGAAGATCCCCTGGAGGAGGAAATGGCAACCCACTCCAGTATCACACACATCTAGCACAATCAGCACTCAAAAAGAATTCAGGAAAGCCCCAATTCTGGTCCCAGTTTTGCCACTGCTCTCCTGAGTGAACTGAGGACATTAGCCACTGTGACCCTCAGTCTCCCTACCTGTAAAATGAGAATTAATTATCTCACCAGGGTTGATGGGCTAACATGTCAGTGAACATCTTCACATTGCAAGAAATGGAAAATCCCAATGCATCTTTTCTAGAACAGCAAATATGGCTTCCGTAGCCATCTAGAGGTAATGGGATGTCAGGGATGGTATGATCGGGGCTCTGGCTCAACTTCTGACTCTCTAAGCATTGTCTTCTCCCCGTGGGTCAGCTCTGCCTACAGGATGGCCAAATGCTTGCTGCAGGTCCAAGTGGCACATCCATAGGGCACAGTGACTTGGGGCAGATGGCAGTGCTCTGGGCCAGGGTGCCAAGCGTACCCTGGGGTCGCTCCACATTGAGCAACTGAGGTCGGGCCCATCCCTGAAGCAATGACTGTGAATGGGGAGGTCACGGGGTGGCCCCGGGCTCAGGAATCGAGAGGAAGAGCAGAGTGGAAAGAAAACCTGTGCGCGGCGCATGCATGCTTAGTCCTGTCATGGACTGTCGCCGCCAGGCTTCACTCTCCATGGGATGATCCCGACAAGAATCCTGGAGTGGGTTGCCATTTCCTTTTCCCGAGATATTCCTGACCCAGGGATCTACCCGGGTCTCCTGCATTGCAGGCAGATTCTTTACCATCTGAGCCACCAAGAAAACCCTCGGCTGTCCTTAAAAAGAAGGGGAGGGTTGGATGTGGGGTAGGAGCCCTGGGAAGCATAGTGGAGGCGGAAAGGAGAGACTGACAAGGAAATTCTTCAGGCGGGTTGAGGATGCAGCCATCCACCCAGCCTTAGGGTCTGTCTGGTTGGGAGGGGGCTGCAGTAGCTGAGGTGTGGAGGGTGGAGGACGGAAGGGGCTTTGGATGAGGCTGCTGCTGCGGGGGGGGACTCCGGAAACCACACCCAAAAGGAAGGCGGTCAGGCCCTGCCAGGAGCCTCCAAGCTCCCCGCACCTCCAGCTGCGCGAACTGCCGCCTCCGCCAGCAGGAAGCGAGCAGGGGAGGGGAGGCTGTGCGCGGAAGGGGCTGGGAAGGGCGGTCCCGGGACTCGGCCGGGGCGGGAAGCGATCTGGAAGCGGGAGTTGCCGAGGGAGGAAGGACCCGGGGCGGGGGGCGGGGTGAGGGACGCAGGGTCCCCTAGGGTGGGCAGGGACTGTCTCCGCAGCACCTCACGGACCCGGGGGCGCCCCCTTCCTAGTCGCGCCCAGAGTCGGGGGGCTCCCCCATCGCCTGCGGCGGCGCCTCTGCTCACCCTGATCCCACCGCTGGATCCCAGGTCCCCTTCCCCCCCGCACTGCCCCC
>NW_011494795.1:2288752-2291380 GCF_000754665.1 Bison bison bison | reverse complement strand
CACTGCCCCCCTCTTCTGGACCCTCCTTTTCCCCGGGGGCGCCCCGCGGCCTCAGCAGGACCCCCAAAGGACCCTCAACTACGGCCCCAGGCAGGAGCCCCGCCCCGTTTCCCTCATGGCCACGCCCACGCCCCGGCCACGGCCTCGCCATTGGCTTCCCAGAGCTGAGGCCTCCCCGGATTGGTCCGTCTTCGCTAGGCCACGCCCCCTCCCGCACAAAGACAGCGGCCGGCTCAGCCCATCCCCACCGCAAGACCCCAAGGAATTTGGGGGGCTGGGTCCCCAGGCTCCGAGCCCAGCCTCACCCTGATCTCGGCGGCCCGCATGAGTCACACCCTAGGTGTTGTAATAATAACTGCGGTCGAGGTTGTTGTGAACCTCAGATGTGCAGACTTGGGGGTTCCACCTTGGGGAAAACCTGGGTCTCCTTACCCAGACCTCGCACCCCCTCAGCCCCCAAGCCTGGCTCCGTCCCCGCCTAGGAGCTTACCCTCTAAGCCCCGTCCTTCTGCTGTTTCGTCCCGTTGTGCTGGGGTGGGGATGGGTGGACTCAGTGATCACCGGTTACTTGATTATGAAGCGGATACGATTGAGGAAACTGAAGTTCAGAGAGGGTAGGTCACCTGCCTCAAGTCACACAGCAGTCAAGAGTAGCCAGGGAATAATAATGAGGTGTGGGAAGAGAGGGAGAAGCCTGTGGATGGTGTGATCATCTGTGCTTCCTCCCCACATACCTAAGACTCAGCAGTTAAGTCACCAGGAGGGTCTTCAGGATGAGACAAGGATGACCACAGCCAGGCAGGCAGCCTGCAGGCTGGAGGAGGCAGTTATATTTTATTTGCTTTTTAGGGTCAGAACACGAGCCATTTTAATGCAGCTCGGAAAAAATCTTTGGACACAACTTTCTTTTCTTTTCGTTGGCTGAGCCAACACAGCCTATGGGGGTCTTAGTTCCCCTCCCCTCTATGTGTCAAATCTGCGCCTTCTGCAGTGGGAGCACAGAGTCGGAACCACTGGACTGCCAGGGAAGTCCTAGAATTTTATTTTTTTATCAGTGATTTACTTGCTCCCAAGGAATAGCACCATCCAACTGATACATAAGGCAAGCCATAAATGCAAATCACATATGTAATTTTAGATTTTTTTGTCTGGAGAAGGGGATTTTAATAAGGAAACTTGGCAGTGGTGTCTAGAGAGCGTGTACAGGCTTTGTTCCCACCTCAAGGCAATGGCACCCCACTCCAGTACTCTTGCCTGGAAAATCCCATGAAGGAAGGAGCCTGGTAGGCTGCAGTTCATGGGGTCGCTAGGAGTCGGGCACGACTGAGCAACTTCACTTTCACTTTTCACTTTCACGCGTTGGAGAAGGAAATGGCAGCCCACTCCAGTGTTCTTGCCTGGAGAATCCCAGGGACAGTGGAGCCTGGTGGGCTGCCGTCTATGGGGTTGCACAGAGTCGGACACGACTGAAGTGACTTAGCAGCAGCAGCAGCTACCTCCCAGGCAAGTTTAATCTCCTTGAAACTTGCCTTATCTGTAAAATGGGATGATAAGCCCTGAGGATGAGAAGAAACCCTGCCCGGTGCCAGGCACATTCTCGGGGTTGGGTGTGCAGTATCTGCGGGACTGTGAAGAGTGAGGGGCCAGAGTCCACAGAACGCCAGTGGGAATCCTGGAGGAGCAGCTGCCTCGGCTCAAGAGTTCCGAGGGAGCAGCTGATGGGGCCTGTGGGTCTCAGGCTATGGGACTGCTGGAGCCAGGAGGGCAGGGTGGGGTGAGTGTCCAGGCTGCCCCAGGAAGGATGGGTGTGGGGGGACATTCAGGGCATGCCAGGCAGGGACAGACGTCATGGAGCCTCCCTGTGCCCAGCAGTGACCAGCAGAGGGTGTGGGTGGGCGTCAGGACCTCAGACTTCCTGAAAGCACCTTAAACTCTTTCAGAGCCGTAGGTACTCCTGTAGTTCTGGGCGAGGTGGGGCGGGTGGTGGGAACACTGGCCAGGACCCTTAGGTTCAGGCTGGACGCATGTGGCATATCTCCAGGGGAGGGGTCAGGGCTGTCCCTGTGTCCCCAGCCCATGGGTGGTCTTGTTCTCCTGGAGGACCCTCCTCCTGTTTTCTCTGCTTCCCTGGCTTGTCTCCAGGGCCTCTCCATGCTCTCTCCTGAACACAAAAATCCAAATCCCCTGGCACCTCCACGGTCAATGCAGGGCATAGTCACCACTCTGCCGCCCAGCTTCAGGCCCCCACTCCTGCACACCCCACATGGGAGCCGTGGAAGCCCACCGTGCTCTGCCACGGCCAGTGGCTTTAGGACTCATTTGTTCCAGAAGGGAAATGAAAGAAGGGCCAAAGGGGAGAGGAAGGAAGATGTCTTCTCTTTTTCTCGCTGTAACTGGAAAACTCCTAAGTGTGCACTTTTAAAAAATTATTTATTTATTTATTTATTATTGGCTGCTCTGGGTCTTCATTTCTGCCCAGGCTTTTCTCTTAGCTGGAGCGAGCGGGGGCTACTCGCTAGCTGTGGTGTGTGGGCTGCTCCCTGTGGGGGCTTCTCTTGTTGCCAAGCTTGGGCTCTAGGGCGCACGGGCTTCAGCAGTTGCGGCACATGGGCTCAGTAGGTGTGGCTC
>NW_011494795.1:2288308-2288652 GCF_000754665.1 Bison bison bison | reverse complement strand
CTCAGTAGTTGTGGTTTCCGGGCTCTAGAGCACTGCCTCCGTTGGGGCCCACAGGCTTAGCTGCTCTGTGGCAGATGGGATCGTTCTGGACCAGGGATCGAACTTGTGTCTCCTGTATTGGCAGGTGGATTCTTTACCAGTGTGCTACCAGGGAATCCCCAAGTGTGCGCTTTTTAAGGGACACAATTCCTTTCCGTTTAACGTGAGGCAGAGTCCTCCCCACTCATCGTCAGGTGGACCTGCTGCCCTGGGAGGGGGCCTGGGGCTTCCAGGAGCAGCTTTGGGTCGGAGACTGGTGGGGAAGCTGGACAGGGCACTGGGGGAGGGAGGTGGGAGGGGGGGGC
>NW_011494795.1:2287739-2288208 GCF_000754665.1 Bison bison bison | reverse complement strand
CATGCATTGGAGAAGTACATGGCAACCCACTCCAGTGTTCTTGGCTGGAGAATCCCAGGGACGGGGGAGCCTGGTGGGTTGCCATATATGGGGTCACACAGAGTCGGACACGACTGAAGCGACTTAGCAGCATGGGTTAAATAGGGCTTCCCTGGTGGCTCAGAGGTTAAAGCGTCCGCCTCCAATGCGGGAGACCTGGGTTCGATCCCTGGGTTGGGAAGATCCCCTGGAGAAGGAAATGGTAACCCACTCCAGTATTCTTGCCTGGAGAATCCCATGGACGGAGGAGCCTGGTAGGCTGCAGTCCACGGGGTCGCAAAGAGTCGGACACGACTGAGCGACTTCACTTTCACTTTTCACTTTCATGCATTGGAGAAGTACATGGCAACCCACTCCAGTGTTCTTGGCTGGAGAATCCCAGGGACGGGGGAGCCTGGTGGGCTGCCGTCTATGGGGTCGCACAGAGTCA
>NW_011494795.1:2273374-2287639 GCF_000754665.1 Bison bison bison | reverse complement strand
GCAGGGGCCTCTGGGCGTCTCCTCTTCCTTTTCTTCCAGGACAATGGCTGCCAGCAGAGGGAGATAAGGGGCTTGATTGGGTCCCCATGGAATCACAGCCTCCTGCTGCTGCCTGGAGGAGGAGAGCTTCCCCGAGGATGCCCCGCCCCCAGCCTCCAGGGCCTCTGATCCCCGTCACTCTGCACCTTCACTGAAGGGCCCTGTCCTGACTCCCAGACTCAGTCACTCAAGGACAATGTCTTTCTGTCTTTCCTTCCATCTTCCCCCACCCGCTTTCTCTGTCTTTCTTCAAGTGCAGAGTGCATCTACCTTCAGTCTGCATCCGTGGAGAAGTTTGTCTGGCCAGGATGTGTGGGGGTCGTCTAGGTGCAGCTCAGCCAAACGGAGGTGGGCCAGATGGCTTAGTCTGGAGGGGAAAGAGAACCTAAACTTTCTCAGTAACTCTTATACTGATTATATATTGAAATGGTCATATCTGGGGCATACTCCTGGGTTAAATCGGAGAAGGCAATGGCACCCCACTCCAGTACTCTTGCCTGGAAAATCCCATGGACGGAGGAGCCTGGTAGGCTGCAGTCCACAGGGTCACAAAGAGTCGGACACGAGTGAGCGACTTCACTATACTAAACACTTCACTATACGTGGGTTGAATGGGGCTTCCCTTGGTGGCTCAGGCCCCACTCCAGCATTCTGGCCTGGAGAATCCCATGGACTGTATGTATGGTCCATGGGGTCACAAAGAGTCGGACACTACTGAGGGGCTTCCACTTCATGGGTTAAATAAAACACTATTAAAATCAATTTCCTGGGTTTATTTTTACCATTTTAAGGAGCTACTGGAACATTTAAACTTACATCTGTGACTGATACAGAACATTTCCAGCTCCCAGAAGCCTCCTGGAGTGCCCCCTGGCCAGCATCTCCCCGACTACTTTGACTGTTCTTGAACTTGATAAAAGGAGTCGCTCCTTCCTATCTATGGGGTCCTCCATGGACTACCCAAGTGGTGCTAGTGGTAAAGAACCCACCTGCCAATGCAGGAGACGTTAAGATGCGGGTTCGATCCCTGGGTTGGGAAGATCCCTAGAGGAGGCATCCCACTCCAGTATTCTTGTCTGGAGAATCCCATGGACAGAGCACCCTGGCAGGCTACAGACCATGGGGTCACAGAGAGGCAAAGAGTCGGACACAACATGCACACACGGGGAACTGAGCAAACCAGACTCTGGACAGGGCCGCCACAACAGCCGGGTCCCTGCCTTGGGCAGCTCGCAAATGGTGGGAATGATGCCGGGGAGTCCAGTCCGAGGGGCTGCACCTGAGCGAGGCCCACATCTGGACTGGGCTGGCTCAAACTGTGACCCTCGCCTGCAAATTCATGTCCACCCGGAACCGCAGAATGTGACCTTGTGTGCAAGTAGGGTCTTTGCAGGAGTCATTAGTTAAGGATCTCGGGTGAGATGATCCTGGGATGTGGGTGTTTTTATACGAGAAGGGAAAGGGAGGGGACGTCCCTGGTGGTCCAGCAGCTAAGGCTCCGTGTTCCCAGTGCAGGGGGCCTGGGTTCAGTCCCTGGTCAGGGAACTAGATCCCACATGCCTGCAACTAAGAGTTTGCCGCAACTAAAGATCCTGCCAGCCTCAACTAAGACCCAGTAGAGCCAAATAAATATGTATACAAATAGATATTAAGAAAGAGAGAGAAAGGAGAGGGAGATGAGATTGGGGGACCCAGAGAGACACCAGGAGGGAGGTCCTGTGAAGACCGAGGCCAAGGACACCTGGGCCCACCAGGGCCGGAAAAAGCAGGCAGGAGTGCCGCCTGGAGCCTCGCACAGCCTGCAGGCACCTCGATTTCTGCCGTCTGGCCTCCAGAACTGTGAGAGAATAAATTTCTGCTGTTTCAAGCCAGCTGCAGCCCCAGGAAACCCTGCACGGAGCCTGTGGGGGCCCTTGGAGCAGCTTTCGGGAACAGAGGGGAAACTGAGGCTCCGGGAGGGCAAGCGAGTGAGGTCTCCACACGGAGCACAGGTTTGGGACCCACCCTGACTAGCTGGGCATCAAGTCCCTGCCCCTCTCTGAGCCCCAGCTTCCTTTTCGTTGAAGGGCTCTGCTGAAGGTGGACAGAGGCTCTGCGTAGGGCTGGGGGGCACCAGGGATGGCAGGGAGGGGTCCCCTATGAGCTTGACTTCTTGGCGACACAGATGCTGCAAGAATCTGCCGTCAGCAGCGCCCCAGGTGCCCAGAGGCAGCGGTTTCTAAGGCATTCCTTGGTCAGGATTTTTGCCTTGCACAAGTTTTATCAGAAAATCCGTAACGAGGCCAGAGATCAGGCTGGGGACACTGCAGTCCTGCGGCCACCGCAGGACGCGGCCAGAGCTGCCGGAAGGGAAGTGGACCCTGCGGGCATTTCCCCGCCTCTGCACCCCACACCCCACCTTCCCTTCAGCTGCCTTCCGGCCTCACGGGGTGGGGGCGGGAGTGGTGGGAGTCCAGGACAGGGGAGGGGTCGGTGGGAGGAACTGTGGGGTCCCCTGCAGTGTGGAGAAGCTGGGGCTGGGGGAACCTGGATTTGGGGCGCTTGTGATCCCCCCACCCGGGGCCTGCCTGGGCCTGCTGGTGCTGTACCCTCCCAGCCCCTCAGATGGTGGCAAAGTTCTTCCCCCCAAAACAGAAACTGCTTTCTGAGTACATCTGCTCGGTCCTCGTGATCCTCAGGATGTGGGGCTCCTGGGCCCCCATCCCCATCATGCTGACTCACCTTCCTGCATGCAGTAACTCCTCCCCCATCTCAGCACCCCCCCATTGCTCCTTCCCTCCATCTTCCCCCAGGCGTCAACAGAAGCACTCCCACTCAAACCTTTCATGGCTCCCCAGTGCCCTCAGGATAAACCCTGAGCACCTACCTGCAGGGGCCAGCCTCTCCCACACCCTGTCCCCTCCCCTGCACCCCAGACTGAGCCCCAACTGGACCCTGAACTCCTCTATCCCTGCTGCCTCCCATGGACAAGTATCTTTTTCAGAATATTCCCTGATAACCCTGTGAGGTGGGTGGTATTGTACCCATTTCACAGAGGACAA
The DNA here is from genome assembly GCF_000754665.1 of Bison bison bison. NCBI lineage: Eukaryota > Metazoa > Chordata > Mammalia > Artiodactyla > Bovidae > Bison > Bison bison. The sequence goes on along the minus strand of NW_011494795.1, from coordinate 2,284,559 downwards.
TGCTGAGGCTCCAGCGAGAAAGTATGTTACAGGATGAGCGAGGCCCTGCACCCCAGTGGCCGCAGCTGCCCATGGCCCCACTTGGATGCTGTTGTCCCACCTGTGTGCCGGCCTCTAGTTCTATTCTTGGCCGTGCTTCATGTGGAATATTAGTTCCCCTGGTTCAGTTGCTAAGTCGTGCCTGACTCTGCGACGCCACGGACTGCAGCACCCCAGGCTCCCCTGTCCTTCACTGTCTCCCAGAGTTTGCTCAAACTCATGTGCACTGAGTCGGTGATGCCATCTAAACATCTCGACTTCTGCGCCTCCTTCTCCTCCTGCCCTCAATCTTTCCCTACCTGAACCCACACTTCCTGCAGCAGAAGCATGGAGTCTTAACCACTGGACTGCCGGGGAAGTCCCAAGTATCCGAATTTCATCCCTTTTTAAGGATGAATCCTATTTCATTGTAAGGATGAGTCTCACTGTGTTCACTACTCGCCTGTCAGTGAACACTTGGGCTCCTTCCACTTTTTGGCTACTGTGAATAAATGCTGCTGTGAACACAGGTGTGCAAATGTCTGTTCAGAGCCCTGCCTTCAGTTCTTCCGGGCTTTTACCCAGAAGTCGAATTGCTGCACTGAATGGTCTTTCTCTCGCAGTGGGCGTGGATTTGGAGAGAAATGTCAGCCTGGCTAAGAGAAACGAAGGCGGGTCTGCGGGAGGGCCTGGGAAAAGTTTTCTTCCGTTTACAAAAGCAGCCCTCTACCTACAGCTGCTGGAGTCAGGGAGTCTGGAGTCTGTGCATGTGCATGAGAACACAGTCACATCCTGATGGTCAGCGACTGAATTCAGCATTTCCCTCCTTTATGGGGGTGAGCAGCAAACCCCAGGAGGCCCTGTGGGTTTGCCACCTAGGCTTTCAGAACATACTACATCTATCGCAGAAATTCCAGAATGTCATTTGGACTCAGATAACGGTATTCTAAAGTCTACCCCTAGTTACTATTTAATGTATTAAAAGGAGGCACGTATTAGCACTTCACCATTAAACAACAGGGTTGACAATATAATGCAATTGGTTTCCTTTGTAATCCCATGTATTTTGTCTCATGTGCTTAAAAACATGACACTGAGAAGGCGTTTGTCAAAAACCTGGCTTAGATAACACTTGGGAAATGTGATGTCCGGAGCCCTGGTAGCCATTCTGTGACTCTGAGGGGCTCAACCAGAGGGTAAAGCTGACTCAGGATGGCAGTGTGAGGACTACGGGAAGTTCCAGGGTCCTTTCCCAGTTATTATCAGAATTAAGCAACCCAGGAAACTCCCCTCTTCAGGGCTTCTTATATCTTACCATAAATACTGGCCTTGTTATTTAGCCAGTTGAGTCCTTTTTTAAATTTTTTTCTTTTTTCACTGCACCATGGTGGCTTGTGGGGGCTAAGTTCCCCAACCAGCAGTTCAACCCTGGCCACAGCAGTGAAAGCCCAGAATCCTAACCACTAGACCAGTGGGAAATTCCCAGTTTTCTTTTCTTCTTCTTTTTTTTTTTTTTGGCCTTGAAGATTTCATGACCGAAGAGGGGTGTGTCCTAAAGAGTCCTGGAAGGGCCTAGTGAAAACTGGGCCTGCACAGAGCCTTGTGTGAATTAGAAGGATGTGCTCCTCTAGGGGGATAAAACATACCCTGACCAGGGGCTTTGACCATTGGCAAAGAGAACAACCTCTTTTCCTTCAGGCTGACACGGCTTGTCTGGGGGCCTTGAGCTGGCTGTCCCCCAACCTCAGCCTTTGTGCAGCTGTACACGGAGGCCCTGGGAGAAGACCCCAGTGGTGGAGAGCTGGTGGGCTTCGTGGAGGGCAGCGCCTGCAGAATTCAGACTCCCAGGCACTCTTGAGGGGGAGCTTCAGGCCGCATCCCCGCTGGCAACTCCCCGCCCCTGCCCTTTCCTTCCCGCAAACTGCCTTGCAGCTGTGCTCCTCACTCAGGCCCCAAGACTGCCCTCGTCCCCATCCCAGGACCCCCACCATACCCCGGACCCTTGTAAAGGGTCCTGGACAGGCAGTGGGTCGGGCAGACAGGGGCTATTAGGACCCCTGAGCCAGGCAGGTAGTGGAAGATTCCCCCCTCCCCGTAGGAGGGTTCAGAATTCCCCAGACGTCCTGAAAGGCCATGTAGGCCCCACTCCGGCTCTTTCTGGGAAGCAGTGGGAGGGCCAGGGACTGGGTGCCCACTTACAGAACCATCGGGGTCTGGAGTCTGGGAGGGTCCGCAGGCCAGGGGAGGACTGAGCTGAGAGAGGCCCGGGCTGCAGGGAGAGTGAGCGAGAGTGCAGGCTGTGGTCTAGGCCTCCAGCCCTCCTGCCTCTGGGTCCTTCCATGTTGCCCGGGGCTGCCTGGCAGCTGACAGGCCTCAGGGGTGCGTTTGTCAGGGGTGTGTGAAGGGCCTGACAGGGGCACCGCAGCCGTGGCACTGGGGAGGGCGGGGGGCGAGGGCAGAAGAGCCAAGGCACCCCGACACCTGGCCAAGGCACTGAACACCTGCCGCCTCGTCTGCTGACCCCTGGGACATCACTCCAAGCCCCAGACTCTGTTCTGGCTTCCCAGGAGGGCTGCCCCAGAAGTGCCCGGACCTGCCTTTTTGACACCTAGATGAAGCACAGTGAAGCAACATGCAAGGTTCCTCGGTGACCCGAGCCTCAGGCTCCCTTATCAGACAGAGCAGATTCCAGAACACTTCCCTCGCTGCCAAAGATGCCTGCCCTGACCCCTGGGATGCCTGGACCTGTGTGAACAGTGTCAGAGTTCCTCTCCACCCCTGAGCGCTCAGGGAAGGAGCCAGGAGCCTCCCCAGAGGAAGTGGGGGACGTTTGAGGTGGGTCTTTCCCATAAGCAGGGGGCTTGGCAGGTGGAGAAAAGAGACAGGAGGAGAGGGAGGCAGGAGACTTGAACAGAGAGGTGGGCCCCCCGAGGGCTCCGAGCACTGGGAGTGGGGAGACGGCCAGCTTCGCCCTGGAGGCAGCCGCCGGGCCCCCCGGCTGGATGGACCGGAGGCAACAGGGGTGGGGATCGAGGCTGCTGTCCCCGTGGAGGTGCTTGTCGCTCTTTCGCTCCCCAGCAGCAGAAAGCAATCAGAGGTGCTTCCCTGGTGACTCAGTGGATAAGAGTCCATCTGCCAACGCAGGAGACACAGGTTCTATTCCCGGTCTCGGAAGATCCCACATGCTGGGGAGCAACTAGGCTCACGGGCCACAACTATTGAACCTGTGCGATCTAGAGTCTGTGCTCTGCAAGGGAACCAACTGCAATGAGAAGCCCACACCCCACAGGAGAGTAGTCCCTCTCGCTGCAACTAGAGAAAAATCCGTGTAGCAATGAAGAGCCAGCTTACCCGGAAAAAAAAAAGTCAGCATCATGCTCAGAGCCCACTAGGAGAGGGAGGCGAGATGACCGTGGTGACCCTGGGCTTATGGACGCGGTGTAGCAAGGGTTCCATGCAGTTTCAGGGAGGACGGATGATCAGGCCACTCAGCAGACGGGCCTGAGGCCAGGTTTCAGGGGCGCCGGCGGAGGGGTTAGGGGAGCCCTGGAGGGTGGGCACAGGCTGTCGGAAGTAGGAGTGGGGCAGCAGCCAGGTGTGGGGGGGAGGCTGAGGCCTGGCGCGGCCGGGGAAGCGGCCCTGCTCCTGGCAAGGATGTCTTGGCAGGAGACAGCTTCTGCCCAGGATGCTAATGCCCTCTTAATTAGCCAGGCCCTTGCCAAGCTCACTCTGCCACAGCGTCACTTTGCAAAGCACACTCGGGCCTCAGAGCCGGTCTAGCACCTGCCATACCATCGGACGGATGGGCCAGGTGCGGCCTCTGAGCCGCCCGCTGAGGCCAGTCCAGGCTTTCCCCTCGGGGTGTCATCGTCCAGATGACAGAAATAGACATGCTTTGCAGGGACACGTGTTCAGAAAGACACGGGGAGGTCAGCCTGTGGACCTTTGCTCCAGCTGACCTGGCTCCACTCTGCTGAATTCCTATTCACCCAGCCTGGCCACTGCTTCCTCCTGGGGGCCCTCCTAGATTTCACAGTGAACTCAGATTCCCCACTCCCCAGGACAGCGTACCGCGTGGGTCAGGCCCTGGGCACCCCACCTCGGGTTTGGTTCCTGATTTACATAGGTTACAGGTTAGGACCAGGAAGCGAGTATTACAAACCTCTTGTCACATCCGACAAGATAACCAATACTCTGTTGTAAAGCAAGTATCCTTCAGTTAATAATAAATTAAAAAAAAGAAAAATCTGACAAGAGCCACGGCCTGGGCCCCTGAGAACTGCGTGTCCCTGCTAAAAGCTGACACCGAGCCTCTCTGTCCTGCCCAGTCCAGGCCTCCTTTTGCCGACTGGTAACGTGAGGGCCCTGAGCCCAGATCGGCAGAGGCGTTCCTGCAGACGGGGTGATGGGTGACGGTTGGTGCTGCCCTCCTTGGCTCTGACTTGCCGGTGCTGGGGGTGTAGCCCGTGGCCCTGGAAGGCACAGCTGTCCGAGTCCCGCCCCGGAATCGCTTCCTCCCACTGAGGGCACCCGAGAGGGAGGCAGGCCGTACCAGGCTGCCTCGAGGGGCCACAGGGTGGAACAACAAAGACGTCATTCACGGGCTTGGGTCCCGAGGCGGGCGTCCACGCGGGCTGGGCCGTGGACATCTGTGTGTCTGCAATGCGGATGGCACTTCTAGGCCCAGGGCCCCACTCACCTTGTTCAGAGAGAAGGGAGGGTGAGGCTCGGAGAGCATGGGGACCCCCCCCAACCCTGAATGATGCTGGCAGGAAACTCCCAGGACGTCACAGCCTGACCCCTTGCTGACGCGGAACTGAAGCTTCAGGGGTTGTGATCTGCCCAGTGCTGCCCCCAAGACCTCCATCCCTGGTCCCTGGACCACAGTCAGGACCTCGGGTAGGGCCCAGGCCTCGAAAGCCGGCAACACCCTGGGCAGGCGTGATGAGAGGTTTCTAGCATCTCGTGGGGATCCCGGGAGGCAAGGAGAGGGTGTGAGACTGCAGAGCTGGTGCGAAAGGGAGAGCCCCAGGAAGGAAGGAGGTGCAGGGCGGGAGACAGCCTGAGGCCTGATTTGACCCCTCCCAGCTTCGTGATTCGCTTGTGTGCTTTGTTCCTCGCTAAGACTAATTTTTTAAAATGGAGGTAAAGATCACATAACATAAAATTAACTGTTTTAAAGCACGTGATTCTGGGACTTCCCTGGCGCTCCAGTGGCTAAGACTCTGTGCTTCCACTCCAGGGGCCATGGATTTGATCCCTGGTCGGGGAACTAAGATCCCACATGTTGCGAGGCGCAGCCAATAAATAAATAAAAATTTAATAATAATAATAAGAAAAAAAGCATACAGTCATTGTGGCCTTTTGTTGTTGTTGAGGTTGAGTCATGTCCGACTCTTTTGCAAACCCTGTGGACGGCAGCCCACCAGGTTCCTCTGTCCGTGGGATTCTCCAGGCAAGAATACTGGAGTGGGTTGCTGTTTCCTTCTCCAGGGCATCTTCACCACTCAGGGATCGAACCCGCATCTCCTGCATTGGCAGGTGGATTCTTTACCACTGAGCCACCAGGGGAGCCCCTCTGTGGCCTTTGGCACAATCAAAATCTTGTGCACCCGCCACCTCTACTTAGTTCCAAAACACTGTGGTCCCCCTGAAAGGAACCCCGTCCCCATGAAGCAGTCACCCCCACCCTACACTGGCAGAAGTGTAATGCTTGCCCCCTCACCAGATACTACACCTGACCTTAGCCAAAAGGCCGAGAAGCCAGTCAGTCTTAAAGGAAATCAACCCTGAATACTCACTGGAAGGACTGATGCTGAAGCTGAAGCTCCAAAACTTTGACTACCTGATGCAAAGAGCTGACTCACCGGAAAAGACCCTGATGCTGAGAAAGATTGAAGGCAGGAGGAGAAGGGGGCGACTGAGGATGAGATGGTTGGATGGCACCACCGACTCGATGGACATGAGTTTGAGCAAACTCTGGGAGATGGTGAAGGACAGGGAAGTCTGGTGTGCTGCAGTCCATGGGGTCACAGAATCGGACATGACTGAGCCACCGAATGGCAACAACTCCCACCAGAGACCAGCGCCAGGGGCCTCAGGAGTGGTGGGTGCCAGGGCCTGGGTCTCCAGCCAGGTCTCAGGAGACTTGGGGCTTGGCAAGATTTCCTCGAGGAGAAGCCAAGGGGAGCCCAAGGTGCTGGAGGCCCCCGGGCAGCACAGCGCAGCCCTGGCCCAGGTGAGAGGGCCCAGCGCTGGTACAGGTTGGGGCCCAGCCCGTCCAGGGAGGCATTCGCCCTGGGGATTAAGCCTGAAGCCTCAGGCCTACAGAACAGCCTGGTAGGAATCTGAGGCCCTTCCACACGCCAGAGAGAACAGGTAGATAAAGCCCTGAGGGTGGAGGGGGTGGTGCGCCAAGACAAGAAACACCTCCTATCTAAACATCTACCTGTTGGCTCTCCATCACTACCTACAGAGCACGTTTCTGAACAAACGTAGACAGAGGACCGGCAGAGTGAGTTTCAAACACGATGAAACAGCACACGCAGGACAAGGACTAAGGCAGAGGCAAAGTTCCAGGATCAGAATGTCCGGGTCTATTATTGCTGTGGAAATGTTCAGGTGGACATAAGATTCCTAGTATGGCATCCCTTCTGCGGCCTCCCTGCCGGCACAATCAGTATATCCTCTCTATCCCCGCCTCCACCACCATGATTTTTTGGGAGAGAGGGGACTGAGAGAGGGGTATTTTATTTTTATTCTTAGTGTGCCTGTCTAAAACTTTAATTTTTTGGTTTCTTTGGCTGCGCTGGGTTTTCATGGCCCCAGGCGGGCTTTCTCTAGTTGGTGGACAGGGGCCCGCTGCTTGTTTTGGTGTGCACGCTTCTCCTGGCGGTGGTTTTTCTTGTTGCAGAGCACGGGCTGTAGACGCAAGGGCTTCAGTAGCTGTGGCTCCCAGGCTCTCAAGCACAGGCTCGGTAGCTATGGTGCACGGGCTTAGTTGCTCCATGGCATCCGGGATCCTCCCAGACCAGGGATTGAACCCGAGTCACCTGCATTGGCAGGCAGATTCTTATCCACTGCACCACCAGGGAAGCCCTGCCTAAAACTTTTTATTATGGGCGTGTCCAAACATTTATTCAAGTAGAGACTCGGGAATTCCCTGGAGGTCCAATGTTTGGGACTCTCCGCTTGCCCTGCTGAGGGCCTGGGTTTGATCCCTGGTCAGAGCCAGGTTGAGTGGGCCAAAAACAAAAAGAGAGAGACTCACATAAGTCATCCCCACATACCCATCACCCTGTCTGGAAGAGTTGTAGGCAAAACCCAGGCAGCGTGTCATTTCATAGGGAATGTTTTGTCGCGGCTTGTGGGATCTTACTTCCCTGACCAGGGATCGAACCTGGGCCCTCGGCGGTGGAATCGCTGAGTCCTGACCACTGGACCATCAGGGAAGTCCCTTCTCCTGTGACTTCTGTGGGGGGGATGCACCGGGCATGGGACAGCCCCTTCCTGTCCGTGGTGGGTAGGCACAGAAATTCTCCGAGGCTGTCGGGTGGGGAGGAGTCCGAGTCTCTGTGACTCGGGGACCTGGGCTCAGGCTGGGCCGAGCAGCCCCTCCTGGTGGCCTCGTTTTCCTCCCCAGACCAGGCAGGAGGGCGCCCGGTGGCCAGCCTGGGAGCAGCCCCAGCCAAAGCACGTCCGTTCTCCCCAGGCCATGCCCTCGTTCCAGGCAGTTCAGGTGGCTCCTGGGTTCCCGGGGGGCCCAGGGACACAGTGTCCGTGTTCCTGTCCTTCCCCAGAGGGACCTGAGGTGGAGCCTGCGGACAGGACCGTGTGGCCGCTCTGGACACAGAGGCTCCCATTGTAACCGGCACTCGGGGAAGGCGAGAGGAGGAAATGTGGGTGCAGAGCAGACAAGCAGTTTTGAAAATGCTCTTCGGCTAAACTGACCTAAGATTTTCTTGCTACATTGACATTTCAGCAATAACGAATAAGAATAATTTAAAAAAACCCGACTGATTCACGTTCTTGTACAGTGGAAAGTAACATTACATTGTAAAGCAATTATCCTTCAATGAGAAAAATCCTGTGATAAACCATAATGGAAAAGAATATTTAAAAAAGAAAATATATATATGTACGACTGAATCACTTTGCTGTACAACAGGAACTAACATTGTAAATTAACTGTACTTCAATTCAAAAAACAAAAACCCTGAGATGCTTTCCCTTCTCCTCATCTAAGGGGCTTCCCTGGTGGCTCAGTGGTAAAGAATCTGACTGCAATGTAGGAGATACAGGTTCGACCCCTGGGTCAGGAAGATCCCCTGGAGAAGGGTATGGCAACCTGTCCAGTATTCTTCCCTGGAGAATCCCGTGGATGGAGGAGCCTGGTGGGCTGCAGTCCATGGGGTCACAAAAGAGTCGGACACGACTGAGAGACTAAACGACAACAAATAGGCTTGAGACCCACTGGAGTGTGGGTTTACACAGTTTTGTAAAGCTATTATCCTACAATTTAAAAAAAATCTGAGTTTGCTTGTCTTTGAAGTTCAAGGAGAAGACAACAGTCTAACTACCAGCCGTTATGCAGGTAGTGGGGCGGGAGTGGAGAGAGGTGGAGGACAAAGGCCTTTTTAGATTTGGGGATATCTGAACTATGTGAATGTGTTGTCTATTCAGAAAAAATTAAATAATAATCACTCAGCTCCAGACCTGTTGAAATTAACCTCAGTTCTTCATATATTGACCCCTCCCCACTCCTCCCATCCCCAGTCTCAGGACTAACTAACCTGATTCCCCGATGCCTCAGTCTCTAATCTGTTCACTTGACCTGCCTGCCTTTGTCCACGGGGAAAACCAAGGTTCCCTTTCCATGTCTCATCCTCCGCATTGCTCTATCTGATGTTAATTTATTCAGCAAACTGGCACAAGGCTTGTGCTCCTGGCCAAGTGGTCCTAAAGCTGTGCTCCACCATCGCTCTGACTATACGACTAGGGTCCTGGGAATTCCTGGGGGTCTTAGGGGGCTGGAGGGAGTCTGGCCCGTCTGTGTCCCCAGGACCAGCGGGCGTTTATGAGCGCTCACCATGTGCCAGGCACTGTCATCTAGGTGCCTGGTGTGTGGAGTCACCAACTTGTCCCCATCTGCCCAAGACCTTCCTGGTTCGAAAACTGAGTGCCACGTCCCAGGAACCCCTTGGTCCCATTCATGTGTGTGAGCTCCTGTCCTCTAGGCTTCTTCCCGGGACAGATGCTATCATGATGCCCATTTTAGAGATGGAAAAACTGAGGACCAGGATGTGCATTCGACTGCAGGAAGCCCAGTGCAAGAAGCCAGGGCTACCACCCAGCTGGGCTCTCCAGTCTTTGTACCCATCAAAAGCATAACCTGGGAAGCCTGGACCTACTCCCACCCCTGGCCTGACTGAGAGGCAGGAGCCCCCAACTCCAGCCCCACAGCAGGAGCATCTCAGCAGATCCCAGTCCTCTCTGTCAGCACGGGACTGCTGCCCCCAGCCTTCAGTTATTTGGCATCCTCTCTTATGAGCCATGGCAGCTGGCCAGAGAGTTGGCCCTAACTAGAGAGTCTTGGGGATAGCAATGGGTTCTGAGGGTGGCCAGGGACAGGGTCTGATTTCCAAGTCCTCAGGGACCTTCAGACCACCTTGAGATGAGGGATTTGCATCTCTTCTATAAAAGGCGAAACAGGCTCAGAGAGGTCAAGTAACTTGACCACAGTCACACAGCCAGGGAGACCCTGGGTTTCAAGCCTATTTGTCATTGTTTAGTCACTGAAAGTCGTATCTGACTCTTTGCGACCTCATGGACTGTAGCCTGCCAGGCTCCCGTCCACGGGATTCTCCAGGCAAGAATACTGGAGTGCGTTGCCATTTCCTCCTCCAGGGGATCTTCCCGACCCAGGGATCAAACCCACAGACTCGGGTTCACCTGCATTGGTAGGTGGATCCTTTATCACCGAGCCACCAGGGAAGCACCTATCAGACGACTTCAGAATGAGAAACTTGGCTTCTCAGCTCTCCAGAGCTTTGTGGGAGGGGGTGCTATGGGCAGTGACTGTCTAGGGCTCAAGGCCCTACCGGTTAACCTACCTGACCTACAATAACAGGAAGGTAACACGGAATTAACAGGAAGATAAAAGCCCCTGGAGGAAGCTGCCTGGGGAGAGGCAGCGGCACAGACCAACCAGCTGGGGAGCTAGTTCAGGGCCCTCTGCCTTTAGCCTCGAGACCTTGTGGGCAGCCTGTGGTCACGCTGGCATTCCAGGGGCTTGCCTGGCATGTGGGGAATGTCCCAGCAAAAGTCTTGGCCTTTGGAGATGCTCAGAAAAGGGAAGTGCTCCTCTCCAGGGTGGGGGTGGGGATGGGCATCTGTAGGAATTATCCCCTCCTGGGTACCAGGCTCAGAGTCCAGTGCAGTGGGACCTGGGGGTGGGTACAGAGTGGGAGGCGTGCTGGCCCCTGGGGTTCCAGATGCGGGTTGCCCCCCTTAGGGCTGTGCTTCCTGAGTCCTAGCACATCTCTTACCTGCTCCATAAAAGGGCTCACTACTCACTCTATAGCGAAGAACAGGGATGTCCGGCGTCCCGCAGCCTATGGGGTGGCAAAGAGTTGGACACGACTCAGTGATGGAACAGCAACTCGCTCTATGCCTGTGAACCTCACCAGAACCCTGTGACCTCTGCAGCCTCGGGATGGGAACGCTGTCACTACTCCGGAGACTGATTTGGGCCAGTGGGGCTGGGTGCCTGGACCCCCAGGAAGGAGGGTGCCTTTCTGGTCAGTGTTCTGGGAGGGACGCTTCGGGGAACCACAGACCCCGCTTTGGAGGCTGCAGAGCCTGGGTTGGGTGAGTTGGGGTCGGCAGACCCCTTCCCAGCTCTTGGCCTGCGCCCACCCTTCCGCCCACAGGCACTTAGAGGGCCCCCTCTCTGCTCCTTCAAGGCTCTGCGCTAAGTCCACCGCCTCCGGGAGCCTCCGGAGCGCTCCGCTAGTACTGACGAGCTCCGTGGTTTCCGACGTCTCTAATCCACAACCTCTAATCTGACTCGGGCCTTCCTCCCGACTGGGCTTGGGGCTGGGGGGGCCTCCGAGGGGTCCCCTGCTCTGTGGGAGCCCTCAGGCTGCGGCGCCGCGAGGGTGGGGCT
>NW_011494795.1:2271969-2272573 GCF_000754665.1 Bison bison bison | reverse complement strand
CGGCCCGCTGGTCGCGGCAGTCTGGGGTGCACCGGCGCTATTTCGGCGGCACCGAGGACCGCCTGTCGTGCTTCGCTCAGACCGTGTCGCCGGCCGAGAAGTGGAGCGTGCACATCGCTATGCACCCGCAGGTCAACATCTACAGCCTTGCCCGCAAGCGCTACGCGCACCTGGGCGCGCGGCCGGCCGACGAGATCTCGGTGGACCGCGACGTGCCCTGGGGCGTCGACTCGCTCATCACGCTGGCCTTCCAGGATCAGCGCTACAGCTTGCAAACGGCCGACCACCGCTTCCTGCGCCACGACGGGCGCCTAGTGGCGCACCCTGAGCCCGCCACCGGCTACACGCTGGAGTTCCGCTCCGGCAAGGTGGCCTTCCGCGACTGCGAGGGCCGCTACCTAGCGCCGTCGGGGCCCAGCGGCACGCTCAAGGCGGGCAAGGCCACCAAGGTGGGCAAGGACGAGCTCTTCGCCCTGGAGCAGAGCTGCGCCCAGGTCGTGCTGCAGGCGGCCAACGAGAGGAACGTGTCCACGCGCCAGGGTGAGTGGGGCTGCCGTCCCTCGCTTTTTCCGGGCCTTGCACAAAGCGCACCCCACCCCACCCC
>NW_011494795.1:2269657-2271172 GCF_000754665.1 Bison bison bison | reverse complement strand
CGGCCGGTGCACTTTCCTTCGTGGGTGCCCGAGAGCGGTCCCAGCTTGAACCGGGAGACCCCAGCCCGGCACCCTCGGAAAGCGCCCCCCCTCGAGTAAACCCACCCCCTAAGACTCCAGCCTGGAACAGCTGGCTGCAACTCGACGCGTCCTTTCCCGGGGCCTCCCGTTGGCCTGGCCATTTCCTACCGGCCTGCGCGCCAGAATGAGCCCCCTCTTTCCCGGCTCAGATTCTACCCCAGGCGGCTTCTCTTCCTTCTGGCGCCCTCGCCCCTTCTTTGGTCCAGAAGGCAGTCTGTTTCTTCCTCCCAGGGGAACCTCTGGGTGTCTTGCTCCCCCCAGACAGGAAGTTGGCCCCTGGCCTCTGGAGATAGCTGGGTGGGAACCCCAGGCAATGGCCCCACTTTTCTCCTGATGACCACCCTCCTGAGGTCCGCACTCTGCCCAGGTGGTTGCAGCCCCGTGGCAGCTCCACCCGAAGTTGCCGGCTGCGGACTGAAGTGGGCCAAGCTTCTTCCATCCTGCAGATGGGCGGGTTTAGGCCCAAAGAGGAGAAGCCCTGTGCCCAAGGTCACACATAAGTATGCAGCAGGCAGAACTGGGTTTGAGTCCAGAAAGGGCCCTCATCTGGACCCCCTGATGCCTCCCAGCCTCTGGGGACCACAGGGTCTCCCCTCTCCAGTCTCACACAGCACTAGGTGGGGCAGGACTCCTCACCTACTCCGCAAACACTGAGCCCCTAGCGAGTGAGGCATGCTGAGGCCTGAGTGGTGAGTAAGTGAGCACGTCCCGGCGCCTTCCTTGCTGGGCGCTGTGTCCTCGTTGGGACATGAGCCCCATCTTGGGCAACAGAGGTGTCTGGGACTCCAGGTGGTCCATGAGGGCCCTGGGTTAGATGGGAGAGGTCCCTTTCCGGGGAGGACATTTGACCTGACCTGAGGATGAACAGAAGGGGGGCTGTATCAGGTGTGTGGGACAGTGTTGAGGACACAGAGCACAGCTTGTGCACAGACCCCGAGGCAGAGAGGAACAGAAAGCCCAGTGCTGGCCGAGAAGCAGCTTGTGAGGTTGGTCCACGGGACTGGATCAGCCAGCAGGGCTGCAGGACCCGGAGTGGGTGCTTATCAGTGAAGGATGCTCTGTGCTTGCCAGCTGCATCCCACCCCTTCCCTGGGAAAAACGTGCCAGGAGGCCCCTGGGCCTGGAAGGGGCAGAGAGAGCCTGGGGTATTTTTGGCAGGTACCAGGTGGCGAGCCTGGACAGACACCCTCTCGTTTGAGTGAGGCTCGCTGGGGGTGTCATGCTGTGATTCAGGCCGATGGGGCAAGAGGAGCTGCCGGAAATTGCAGCAGGAGAGCCAAGGGCTCATCTGTGTGTTTAAAGGGGAGGGAGCTCTGGGGGCCAAGATTGGGGCTGCCTTGGCTTCAGGTTCTGCGGTCCGTTCTGACGTCGGGTCTACCTGGCGGGATGGAGGGTGATGGGGGGCTCGGGGCCGCGCGGGGTTGGGGGGCGTGC
>NW_011494795.1:2267740-2269557 GCF_000754665.1 Bison bison bison | reverse complement strand
TTTTAGACAGGCCTGCGTGGCAGGGAGGAGGGGGAGGCTCCTCCAGACACATGTTGGGAAACGCGGGCCAGGAAGGAGGAGCCTCCTGGGTTTTGCCGGTGGGGGATGTGAGTCATCCCAGCAGCCAGGGCCCGGTGCGGGTGGGGTGCTTCCTGCTGAAGCTGCAAGCTGCTCTCCGGCCTCAGTCTCCCCATCTGTAAAGGGCTCCACCTGGGCACGTTCTTTGTGGCCAGACCGTATTTCTGGGACGGGGTCATCGCAGCCACTGTTAGAGGCAAGGTCGGCCACCAGGGCTTGGGGGTCCTGAGAGCTGCTGTGACAAAGCAGATGGCATACATCCACCCCAGGTCCTGGGAAGTGGGGTCACTGTGACCACACAGGCAGGGCCGCTGAGTGAGCTGTATTCAAGCTTCTTTGGTGCCTACCTGCCCTGGGCTTTGCTTCCCTGGTGGCTCAGATGGTAAGGTATCTATCTGCCTTTAGTGAGGGAGACTTGGGTTTGATCCCTGGGTCAGGAAGATCCCCTGGAGAAGGGCATGGCAACCCACTCCAATATTCTTCCCTGGAGAATCCCATGGACAGAGGAGCCTGGCGGGCTACAGTCCATGGTGGGTTGCAAAGAGTTGGACATGATTGAGCGACTAACATCTACACACACTGCCCTGGGCTCCAGCCAGACCCTGATCTCATAGCCCCTTTGCCTCTGACCAGCTGTGCCCTGGGGTCTCCGTGCTCAGGAAGTGCCCAGCCCCAGCGCTCGAAGGTGAGGCTGGCTGGCTGGCTGAGGAAGGGCTGGACAAGCCAGGCTTTGAAGGATGTGTAAGAGTTCTCTTGATAAGGCAGGTCACGTTGGCCCCAGGGAACAGCTCGTGTAAGGATGGAGTAGGGATTTAAGGTGGTTAGGTAGTGGCAAGAGTTGACAGTAAGGAGGAGAAGTGAGGTGAAGCCACAGAAGCTTCTGGGCTCCCTCCCTTAAACTGAATGGGGGTGGTGGAGAGCGCCTGATTTTTGACCATCCAGGGGACTTGGGGACTGCTAAGGCTGCGGGGGGATGAGACCATGGGGTGTGCTGCAGGCTGGTCTGTGCAGGATGGCCCCGGGGCTGGAGACTGGGAAAGCCATGATGGACGGGGCGGGGCCCGGCGTCTCCGGGGTGGGAGGATGTGCCTGTGGGCTCTGGTGAGCCCCCGCATCCCTCTCCTTACTTCCCGGGGCTCCAGTGGGCCTGTGACTCACGCTTTCTGTGCTGCTGTTGATGAAAAGAAAAATCCCAAAGAAAACCCTGTTCCCATAGTAACCCAGCTCTAATTAGAGACTCCAAGGCCGAGTGGGGCCTTTCCCATCAGGGCATGGCCTTGGAGCCAAGAGGGGCCCCCCTGGATGGAGTGGACACTACCCCCAGCCCCTCCTGTGGGGGCAGAATACCCCATGTCTACTTGGCATCGGGCCCCTCCATGCTCTCAATCTCCTGGCAGGACGGAGAGACACCGAGCCGGGTTGACAGAGGGAAACTGAGGCTGGAGGGGTGTGCTGCTCACGCAAGGCGCCTGGGCCCCACTTTGAGTACCTTGCTCGCTGGCCTAGGCCTGTTGATCCACACTAGTTCCAGGACTGGACACAGCCAGGCTGGACGGGGTCTGAGTGGCTGAGTAGACGGCGGTGGTCGTCGTGCGGCCCGGGGCAGGGACCCACCGCTCCAGTCTTGCTTTATGCACCCCAGGGTTGGGAGGGGAGTTGCTGGGAGGAGCAGGGGTTCAGGGCTGGCTGAGCGCCCGGGACCTGAAGTCTCCTGGAGAAGGGCCCCGGGTGTGTCTGGC
>NW_011494795.1:2263694-2267630 GCF_000754665.1 Bison bison bison | reverse complement strand
GTCTGGCCTGAGCCTGGTGCAAGCCTTGTGTACCTGCAGGGCCACATACCAGCAGGTAGGCTGGCAAGCGCGGGCGGGCTGACTGCCGTTTACGGCCCTCCCCTGCCCGCCTTGCCCTTCTCCCTGGGGAGCCCCCTCTGCCTTTTCTGCTGCCGAGGTGTGCCCGGCGGGGCGTCTCCCCTGTTCTTTCTTTGCCATCAGCCAGCCTCCTATGCGTGGGGTACATGGTGCCCTGTGGCCCATCAGGTGGGGTGGGGCAGGCTGGCTGGACGGGTCTGAGCCAGTGGCCCCAGGACGGCCCACCTCTTGGGGCCTGGGAGCCCCAGCAGGCGCAGCCCTCGCTGCTCCTCGCCTGGTGCTCCGCGGGGGGTGTTGTGGTGGATGGAGTCAGCCCAACCCCGGGGCCTGAGTAGACAGCTGATCCCTGACACTGGGGCTCAGGCGACCCTGGGGGGCTGGGGGGTCGAGCCCAGCGGTGGTGAGGGTCTATTCAGGGTGACCCGTGGAGGCTGCGGCCACCAGTCCAGAGAGGGGAGGGAAGGTTGGGGGACAGGGCTTGGTACGAGGCCGGAGTTTGCCCCCTTCTCCCGAGAGCCCGGGGACCCCTAGCTTTTTCTCTGGGTGACCTTGGGCAAGGGCACTATTTCTCTGTCTCCCTCTGTCTTGTGAGGCAAGGTGGTGCTGACATGGGACACGAGACCTGGTCAGCACAGGGCTGACACCTGTCAGGCCCTCTGGGTGGAGCCTGGAGAACCAAGAAGGGGTCCTGGGCCAGGGGCGCGGCGCCAGCCCCCAGCCTTTGCCACCCGCCAGCCTCCTCTCATCTGAAGGGGTGCCTGCCACCAGCCCAGGCTTCATAAAGGCCTGGAGGCCCACCTCACCCGACAGTGAGGCTCTTAGGCCCGTGGTGCTTGGGGACCTGAACTTGTGGTTGTGACCAAAGGTCGCATTGCAGGTTTTAGCTGGAGGAGTCCACACGGGTGTGCAAAAGCAATGGGGCTGCAGCTTGTGGGAACAAAACCTCGGAAGCCACCCCTTTCACAGATGATTTCAGGATGTGGACACACGTGAAGGTGTTAGGCAGGTCGTGTGCAAATCGCGATCTGCCACCTGCGTGCACTTTAAGGTCAAGAAAACGCATGTGTGAACGCAGGGGAAGCGTTAGGAGGCTGTGGTTGCCCAGCGTTCACAGGGGCTCTCCGGGGGTGCGGTGCGCGTTGCGGGTGTGTGACTGCACTTTCAGAGGAGTTTTCTAGATTTCCTGAAAGGAGCGTGTGCAATTGCTCTTTGAACTTTTACACGTACACAGAAGCAGGAGGGAACAATGAACCGCCGAGTAGCAACCCCCCAGCTGCCTTCCCAGCTCCCTGGGCCTCCATTCATTGTTTTGCTTGTACTTCCGGTAGAACTCAGACATCCGGGCATTTGCCTGCGTCTCTATAAACAGCAAGGCATCCTCTTACATATTGACAACGTGATTAGCAGTAATTAACCCTTCCCCTCTAACCCTGGGCCACGGTCAGATTCTCCCTGTTGGCTCTACAGTATCTTCTTGCATCTGGTTTGTTGCAGAGTTCTATGTCTGTAATCAGAGAAAGTGATGTGTAAGTGGACCTAGCAGGCTCTGGTCCTTAACTGGTCCGGCCCGGGGTCCTGGGTTCTCCCTCTGATGTGGAGGCCGAGGGGTCTGAGCCGTGCAGTGGGTTCTCAGTAGCCCCCCCGCCCCCCACTGTACTGGTGTGTGAGGGCAGGGCTGAGGGTCAGCCAGAACTGGGGGGTGCGGGGGTCCCTGGTCCTAGCTGGAGGCTCTCCCTGCAGGTATGGACCTGTCGGCCAATCAGGACGAAGAGACTGACCAAGAGACCTTCCAACTGGAGATCGACCGCGACACCAAAAAATGCGCCTTCCGCACCCACTCGGGCAAGTACTGGACGCTGACAACCACCGGGGGTGTGCAGTCCACCGCATCCACCAAGTGAGTGCCCGCTGCCCGTGCTCGCCCAGACCGGCCCTTCCCAGGGGGCACCTCTCCTGACCCTGTCCCCCACCCCCCTACCCCAGGGACGCCAGATGCTACTTTGACATCGAGTGGCGTGATCGGAGGATTATTCTGCGTGCATCCAATGGCAAATTCGTGACGGCCAAGAAGAACGGCCAGCTGGCGGCCTCCGTGGAGACGGCAGGTAGCCACCTTGGGCACACCTCAAGCCTCAGTTCCCTGGGGCGGGGTCTCGCTGTGCCATGGTCACTTACCAACCCCACTGGAAGCCCGCCCTGTGCCAAGTGTCCTCCCAGACCGCCCTCACCCCGCCTCCCCTAGGGCTGGCGTGCTGTGTGACCCTAGGCTCTTGCTGTCCCTCTCTGAGCCACACACACCCTGGGCGTCGCACTCCCCCAGCCCCCGCCCGGATCCCCCTGAGGCTCACTGCCTTTCCCACCTCTTGGGACAGGGGACTCGGAGCTCTTCCTCATGAAGCTGATCAACCGGCCCATCATTGTGTTCCGCGGGGAGCACGGCTTCATCGGCTGCCGCAAGGTCACGGGCACCCTGGATGCCAACCGCTCCAACTATG
This sequence comes from Bison bison bison, assembly GCF_000754665.1. NCBI lineage: Eukaryota > Metazoa > Chordata > Mammalia > Artiodactyla > Bovidae > Bison > Bison bison. Next base: position 2,265,057 of record NW_011494795.1, on the reverse strand, counting down.
ACGTCTTCCAGCTGGAGTTCCGAGACGGTGCCTACAACATCAAAGGCAGGTGCCCCTGTGGGCGGGACTGGGTGGGGCACCTCCCCCCCCCTCCACCTCTGCGCCCCACTTGACCCTCTGACATGGTTTGGGCCATTCCAGGCCCCATGTGGGAGCTCGAGCTGGTGGGGAGCCCCTTCCTTCCGCTCTCGTGGGTATAGGAGGGAGACCACACCAGACAGAGGGCTCTGGGAGGGGCTCCGTCCATCCACGTGGGTGGACAGGGCAGACCCCAGCCACACTCTGGGAGCCGTGATTGGAGGGTGGGGGGCAGAGCGCGAGGCAGGGCCTGACAGGGTCCCCCCTGTGCCCCTGCAGACTCCACAGGCAAGTACTGGATGGTGGGCAATGACTCGTCGGTGACCAGCAGCAGCGACAGCCCGGTGGACTTCTTCCTGGAGTTCTGCGACTACAACAAGGTGGCCATCAAGGTGGGGGGGCACTACCTGAAGGGGGACCACGCGGGGGTCCTGAAGGCCTGTGCCGACACCATCGACCCCACCACGCTGTGGGAGTACTAGGCCTGCGCCCCTGGCCCCCTCCCTGCCCCGCCCCCGCCCCACACTAACTCTCTTCTCCTGGGGGCTCTGCTGCGGGTGGCGAGCCCCTTGCCTTTCAAACTGGAAACCCAGAGCAAACGGTGCCCTCACCGGTCATCCCCCGGGCAGGTCGGCACTCTGACCTGGCCCTGGGCGGGCTGTCCCGGCCCTCTGCCCTCTCTTCTGCGCCCTGGGCGAGGCTGGAACTTCTCTCTCCTGACCTCAGACAACTCTGAGCCTTATTTCCCCAAAGAGGCCATGGAGGAGTGGGGGAGCTGGGAGGCCTTTCCGAGCCCCCGCCCCCCTGGAATGGCAGGGTGCGTAACTGGAATCTCCTGTCCCCTCCTGATCCTCCCCCACACCCCCAGGAGCCATGCTCTTGCCCCAGGCCTGTCGGTGGCCTCCCCTTGCAACCGGACAGGTCAGGGCCGGCTCCTGCCCCTGCACACCCTGCTGTGATCCCGGGTCCCTGCCCCTGTCTCTCTTTGCTTTCCCTCTGGCCTGACTGGAAGCAGAAAATGACCAAATCAGTATTTTTTTTTTAATGAAATGTTATTGCTGGAGGAGCCCCAGGCAAGCCTGGTTGTAGCCATGAGTGGGCTTGAGGGGGTCTTGAGACAGAGGACTCTTCTGGCCTCTGCGCCCTCTCCTCCCACTAGTGGTGGGGCAGGCGGGGTGCCTCCCCAAATCCAAACTCCCCCACCTTCCCAGAGGGTTTCTCCAGCCCCACCCTCCCGAGTGCCCACCCCAGGGCTGGGTCTCACCTGGTGGTGCTAGGCCCCTCA
>NW_011494795.1:2251075-2263507 GCF_000754665.1 Bison bison bison | reverse complement strand
ACTCCCCCATGGCTCCCAGCCCCTCCCCTGCCGGCTCCCCTCCCTTCCGGTTAGTGTCCACCATGCATCTCACTCTGGGTGTCTTGGTCTTTTATTTTTTGTAAGTGTCATTTGTATAACTCTAAACGCCCATGATAGTAGCTTCAGACTGGAAAGAGCAAAATAAAATAACGCAAGTCTGCAACCCGGAGGCTGTGTGTGTGTGCTCGCGCGTGCGCGTTGGGATGAAGGCAGACGGGAGGTGTGGGCCCGGGAACCCGACTCCTGCACGTTTAGGGGTTAGAGGTCAAGCCCACACAAACCAGCACACCTGGGCAGGTGTGCCTTGATTAGAGCGTGGAGGCCTGGGCTGCCCCCTTTCCATACTGAAGAGGCCTCCAGTGCGTCCATCCACAGCCCCAGACCGCAGGCTCCCACGGAGGTGGGGAGCGGCCCTGAGAGGAGTCAGTTGGGTGGACTAGGCTTGCGGTCCAGGGTGGGTGCCTGGATCAGATATCGCCTGTGCCCAGTTTGCGGAGGGACAGAGCCACTTCTCTGTCTGGCAGATAAGAAGCCCAGGAAGTTTCCGGCCTCGAGGGGTCACCTGGGTCCCAAGTCCACCCTGCCCTTCTTGGTCCCTGGCCGACCACGTGGCCAGCCCTGCGGGGACCTCCAGAGAGACAGGTGCTGGGCGGGCCCTCCTGTACAGTCCCTCCTGTTACCCAGAGCCTGCCTGTTCCCATCTTACAGAGGAGCAGACTGAGGCTCAGAGCAGCAAGGCGCAGCCTTAGGAGTGGAATGGGTACCCCACGGGTCCAACTGGCAGGCGGCGGCTGAAGATGGACTTGGGCCTGCGGCCGGTCTCGCGGGCGGGGGGGGGGGCCGTGAGCGGTCAGCGGAAGCGCTGATTGGCTGCCGATGACGAAACTGGGATGCCTGCGCTGTGATTGGTGGCCCCTGGGGGCGGGAGTCTCGAGATTGACAAGGACAGATGGCCACAAAGGGATGGTGAGCTCCCAGCGGGGTCCTGGCGACCAACCCCCACCGCTGTTCAAGCCAGGCTGGAAGCCAGAAAAGTCTCGGTGACGTGGAAGGAACAGATGAGGATTCCAGAGCCAAGCTCTTACAGACCGTTGGGGGTGGGGGTCCCCAGTTGGGCAGTGGAGCGAGGTGGAGGTGTTCCCCGCGGTGCCCGAGGAGAGGGCTGCTCAGGAGCGGAATGACCTGTCCTGGAGAGATTCCACGGACCCCTGCCCGCATCCTCTGAGCCAGGCCTAGGGGCTGGTTCTAAATTCCACGCATTCTGCAAAAATGAGCACCGGCTGCGCATTCTGCAAAAATGAGCACCGGCTGCGCGCGTTCCAGGGGCTGTTCCCCTCCCCCCCATCTCTGCAAACGAGGTGCAAAGTCTGGTGGCAGAGGCGATCACACCTAGGGAGGAGCGGGGCCTAACCTAGTACCTGGGACGGAAGAGCGGCCAGGCCAGGGAACCACAGCGCACGCAAAGGTCAGGAGTTGTGGCTGAGACCTGGCTGGGTCTCGAGGAGGAGTGGATCTGCTCGAGTGAGGCCGTTGTCTCCAGGCCCCGTGGAGGCAATAGGATGCTATGGGAAGGAGGCAGACACTCCCGTGGCGCACAGGAGCACCTGTGCTGACCGGAAAGTGCGCCCACCCCCCCACCCCCACCCCACCTCCGCCCCCATCAGAACTGGCTCTGGGGCCCCACGTCAGATTCCGGGGTGCAGTTCTTCCTCCAGCCAGAAGCATGTTTGCCTCCTCAGCGATTTCCGTTTCACAGGTCCCGGACCGCAGGACCCTGCACACACAGGCACACGGACCTGTGTACGCGAGTGGGTGTGTGCACACAGGAATACATGCAGGCACGTACAAGAGCCCAGTGCACACAACACAGACGCACACAGACACAGACATGCACACACACAGGCACACAGACCCGCCCCCACTCAGCCCACAGGCTGCCACCCTCTGTCCCTGGGGACTCCTTGCCCCACTTCTCCTAGACCTGACTGGCAGCTCCTCCCACCTCCAGTTGGGTAGGGGGCCAGCAGGTCCCCAGAGTTCTGAGGGTGGGTTCCCCCCAAGCCTGCCGTGGAGGACGAGCAGGAGTCCAGCCTCCCATTGCTCAGATAGGGAAACAGGCCTAGAGAGTGCCCAGCGAGTCTGGGCAGGTGCAGCCGGTGCTCCAAGCTACTCCACTGGGGTTGATTGTGAGCCCAAACGAAGAACATGCAGTTGAACTTGTAAGGAAGGAAGAAGCAAAGAGAGACAAGCTTTCTTCCCTTCCGTGAGTCCTTCCCTGGCAGGGGCAGGACTGCTGGAGGCCAGGCGGGGCAGCTGGGGGCAGCTGTGGTTCCCAAGATGCAGCCTGGCCAGAAAAAAGTGGGACTTTTTTTCACAGACAGCCATTCACATCCTTTTGGGGTGGGTCTTCCAGTCCCGCTGGGGGCTCCAGCCCCGGGAGGACCCAGGTGGGTCCCTCAGAGTTTCCCAGGGGCATCTCACAGGACACTTCAAGCCCAGCCCCCTGTGCTCCCCAGCTCAGGCTCTTTCCCTGTTCGTCTCCGGGGAGACCTCGTTGGAGGACACCCAGACCTAGTTGGGCCCCTCTTCCTCCAGGGACACAGCAGCTTCTGCCAGAATTGGGGAGGGGTCCAAAACACACTGAAGTGTAGAGTGGGTGATGCTACAAAGAGACCCACCCCTCTGGACTCCCTGGGGACCCTCTGGCCTCAGTCTCCCTCCTTCCAGGGACAGCAAGACTGATGGGGGAGGGGCTCCGAGACCCCTGGGGCAGCAAGAGGAGAAGGGGACAGATGGGGGCTCCGGGCAGAAGGAGGCCCAGAGAAGGGGCCCAGGCCTGCCCAGCAGGGGTGGGGCGGAGCTGAGCAATTGGCCTGAAGCCCCAGCCAGTTCGTGTGGGCCCCTGAGCTTAGCCAAGAGGAGGCCGAGCCTCCCTGAGGTGTGAATAATTAAGACCAAAGCTGCAGGAGATGGGGGAGGGGACCCTGCACCCCTCTCCCTGCCCCCACCCCCACCAGACAGGGACGACCCCCAGAAGGGGAGGGAGACACACCTGCCAGGAACCTGGGGCTGGGCAGGCTGGTCAGAAAGAGCTACATCCCTATCACAGTTGTTGCTTTAAGAATTAAGAGGAGCCGGCAAGGGGATCTGGTTTGCTTGTTCTCACTTCCCCTTGCCGCAGCAGTGCCCCAGTAAGAAAGCCTTGCCTGAAAAAAGAATTAAGAGAATGGGGGCTTCCCTGGTGGTCCAGTGGCCAAGACTCTGTGCTCCCAGTACAGGGGGCCGGGTTTCAATCCTTGGTCAGAGAACTGGATTCCGCACGCTGCGAATTAAGAGCTGCATGCGGTGCTAACAGATCCTGAAGGCCGAAATGAAGATCAAATTTCCCACATGCTGAACTAAGACCCCGTGCAGCCAAAGAAATAAATACTAAAAAAAAAAGGTATGGTATCTATGTATATATACACACATACACGCAATGGAATACTGCTCAGTCATAAAAGGGAATGAAATCTTGCCTTTTGTGACAACATGGCTGGATCTAGAGGGTATGCTGCTAAGTGAAATAAGTCAAACAAAGACAAATATTGTAGTAACAAGACAAAAACAGACTCACAGACACAAAGAGCAAACAGGTGGTTGCCAGAATGGAGGACTTGGGGCGGGGGATGAGTGAGTGAAATCGGGGAAGGGGACTTAGAGGTACAGATATCCGGGTACAGAATCAGTAGTTCACAAGGACGCAATGCACAACATAGGGGGTGTAGTTAATACTGTAACACCCCGGTGTGGTGGGTGACACATGGGGACGACTTATCCTGGTAGTGACTGTAGCATTTAGTACATCTCTGTGTAACACTCACTATGAATATGTGTAGCCTACACTATGCCGTGCCCCTGAAACCAACATAACAGTGTAAGTCAGTGATGCTTCAGTAAAGAACCAACAAATGGAACAGGTATGTCCAGATACTGAAACTCATGGGATCGGTTCCCCCAGAAACAAAGGAACACAAGCGTCCAGGCCAAGTGGCTTCTTTGGGAGGTGACCCCAGGATGAGGAGAGACGGGGACGAGAAGGAGAGCAATGCTGCACCGCGGGCACCGGGCTCCGAGCCCCACTGGGCGGTTCAGGAGAGCAGGGCAGCGCACCGCAGGCAGAGCCGTCCCCGACGAGCAGGGCGTGGGCCTGTCAGCCCCGCACCTCCCCATCCTGGTGGGCTGTTTTCCAGAGCTGAGGTTCACAGGCAGCACCCCTGTGACGGGGGAGCCGAGGGATATGTTATGTCCTTATTATCATGACCCCCCACTGTATTTATTTTATTCCAATTAATTAACCAAATAACTTTTAACTGTGGTAAGATACATTAGCATAAAGGGAGCTTCCCCCGTGGCTCAGGGGTAAAGAATCTGCCTGCCAATGCAGGAGACGTAGGTTCGACGCCTGAGTTGGGAAGATCCCCTGGAGGAGCAAACGGCAACCCACTCCAGTATCCTTGCCTGGAGAATCCCATGGACAGAGGAGCCCGGCGGGCTACAGTCCATGGGGTCACCAAAGAGTCAGACACGAGTTAGCAGCTAAACAACACTAGCATAAAATCTACCGTCTTAACCGTTCCTAATGGTTCAGTAGAGCCGTCTTTATCCGCACTGTCGGACCATCATCAAATCACCACCATCATCTCCAGAACTCTCTCCACCTTGTAAAACGGACGCTCTGTCCCCACTGAACACTGACTCCCGGTCTCCCAGCCCCTGGCCCCCACCCCTGTCCAGTCTGTCTCCATGAACGTGACACTCAGGACCTCATCCAAGTGGAGGCCTACAGTGCTTGTGCTTTTGTGGTAAGCTTATTTCACTTCGCATAATGGTCCCAAGGGTCACCCACGCGGTAGCAAGTGCCAGAATTTCTTTTTTAAGGCTGAATACTGGGGCTTGCCTGGTGGTCCAGTGGTTAAGAATTTGCCTTGTAATGAAAGGGACACGGTTTCAATCCCAATTGAACCCAATTGAAACCGGGAAGATCCCACATGCTGCGGCAGAGCAACTAAGCCCGTGTACCTTAACTAAAGAGTAGCCCCTGCTTGCTGCACCTAAAGAAAAGCCCAGCCCGAGCAGCAACGAAGACTCAGCACAGCCAAAAAAATAAAAAGACTGAATCCTGTTCAGTTGTATTGATACGCCACATCCGTCCACGGGCGTTTTGGCGGCTTCCATTTATTAGCTCTTGTGAATAATGCTGCTGTGAACGCAAGCGTACAAGGCCCTGCTTTCCATTCTTTTGGGTACAGACCCAGAAGTGGACCTGCTGGGTCATGTGGCCATTCCAATTTTAAGGTTTTGAAAAACTGCCATAACGTCTCGCACAGCAGCTGCACCATTTTCATCCCCAGCAACGGTGTACGAGGGTTGTGTTTCATTTTCCAACGCAGAGCATCGGACGTGTCCACTGCCCCTCCCCTCGCTGTCCCCGAACAGATGCCAGTGTTCCTTATCTGCGCAGACAGACCTCCCTCTGTCCTGTCGCGTAGCCTCGTCACGTCCCGTCTTATCTACCTCGGCCCCTGCTCACCGACCTTCACATCGTATCTCGTGTATCATGACTGGCACAGACACTGCTGAACGGAACAGTGGCAGGAGCCTGTTTACAAGTGCCCAGGCTAGATTCCTGGAAGGATAATTCCTGGGTCACTTGACATTCTGATCGATGCGGTCTGATGGCCTCCCCCTGAGACCCTCCCCACAGCCCCTGCCCGGCAGAGGGTGAGTGTTTCTTTACACCCTCCCCAACCTGGACGGAATCGCTCTTGAAGCTTCTGGCCAAGCGGAGAGGTGAGGAGCAGGGTGCAGTGTGCCCTGGGGAGTCTGTGCTCACCGGGAGTGCAGGGGTCTGCCCAGGGGGCTCCTGCCTGCTGGGTTTCCTTGTTCCCTGAAACGCCACTGGCCGATATGAGGGCTGTATGTAAAAGCCTCCCACCCCTCCAGGGCTCCAGATGACGTCTCATCAAAGCACTGGTAACCAGGGAGTCCCTGGGTTCCTGTGGCTCCCGAGGTGCCCGTGGAGGCTCAGAAGCGGCTGGGGTACGGCCAGTTCCCCCGACTCACCCCGCCCGAGGCCCTCCTCACAAAGGCCGTCGTCCCTGAGGGTGTAGGGTGGGCCCTGGCTGGCCGTCTTCCTCTTTTCTCTGTGTTTTTTCTTTGTTCGGAATAGTTTCTATTGCTGTCTTCAAGTTCAGTAACAGTTTGTTTTGACCCCCTGCAGCATCTAATCTGTTATGAATTTCACCCGGGGTATTTTTAAAAAGATAAAACATTGCCTAGTTTCACCTTTATTAAGTTTTTAAATTAATCCGTTTTGGGGGCCGTGCTGGGTCTTCGTTGCTCTGCGGGCTTTTCTCTAGTTGCGGCGGGAGGGGGCTATTCCTTGCCGTGGTGCTCACGCTTTGCGTTGCAGTGGCTTCTCTTTTGTGGGGCCCAGGCTCCAGGGCACGGGCTCAGCAGCTGTGGCTCACGGGCTTGACTGCCCCACGGCCTGTGGGATCTTCCCAGACCAGAGATCGAACCTGTGTCTCTTGCATCTTTTGTATTGACAAGTGGGTTCTTTGCCACGAGCGCCACCTGGGAAGCCCTTCTTCCCTTTATGACCAAATACTATCCTGTCTGGACAGGCCCCATTTTGTTTGTCTGTTCATCAGACAGTGGACATTGGATTTGGATGGTTTCCACTTTTGGGCTATTTATGAATAATGCTAAATTATTGTTGTGTGAAACACATTCTAGGCAAACATATCTGTAAACTTAAAACTCCAGATCTTGATACCTGGGCTGTTAGGACACCTGTAAAACCCCAGCCCTTTAGAGTGGGGAGGGCTTTTCAGGCTACCCAGCCAACCTCTCGCACCCCCTGAGCCCACCCCAGAGTTTACAGACGGGGAAACTGACACTCCAGCTGGCAGATGATCTGCCCACCGTTCCAGTTCAAAGAACACTCACTCACAAACCAGTCAGTCCTAAAGGAAATCGGCCCTGAATATTCACTGGAGAGACTGATGCTGAAGCTGAAGCTCCTATACTTTGACCATCTGATGCGAAGAACTAATTCATTGGGAAAGATCCTGATGCTGGGAAAAACTGAGGGCAGGAGAAGGGAGTGACAGAGGAGGACATGGTTGGATGGCATCACCGATTCAGTAGAGTTTGAGTGAAGGCAGGGACATGGTGAAGGACAGGGAAGCCCGGCGTGCTGCAATCCATGGCGTTGCAGAGTCGGACATGACTTGGAGGCTGAACCACCACAGAGAACAATGCAGGTAAGCTCTGTGAGGCTCCTGTGGGTCAGAGTGCATCTTCACACACGCTGTCTCATTGGATGCCCTACCTCCCCCTTCTGAGGTGGGTCTTTTTATCCTCGTTTCACAGATTTCTTCTTCCAGCAGTTATTTCCTGAACACTCCAGACTGTGAATGAATCCCAGACAGCCAGCACCTCAGCAGAAGAGAGGTCTATGTCCCAGAGGCAGGAAACGGCGGAGCTGGGTAGGAACATCCAGCTTCGAGGTCGCCCTGGGCTTCCTTTTTGGCCTTCCTCCCCATCAGGAGGGAGAGGAAGGAGATGTCTGTGGGGGCGGTGTGGGTGCCCCGGAGGGCTGAGGCTGTGTGCCCCAGAGGGCTGAGGCTGGGAACGGGCTAGGCCCCCAGCATGCCTGGGACAGGGCAGCCGGGCCTCCAGCAGGTCGCAGAGAAGTGCCTCTGCCTGTAGAGCGTCCTTCCCTTGAGCTGCGGGCACGTCTCCACCTTCCAGACACACTGACCCTCCTAACTCTTGCCTGTCCACCCGTGAGGTCAAGCTGCCTTTGAAGATAAGGGCGCGGACACCTGGTGGAGACGTGTTTCAGAGCCCTAACTCTTGGCTGTGCTAGTGGTCACTTTGCTTGCGTTCCAATTTGTATTTTCTATTTGTTTTTATATCATGTGTGTTTTGGGTAATTTGAGATCGCTCAGTTGTGTCCGACTCTGCGACCCCATGGACTATACAGTCCCTGGGCCAGAATACTGGAGTGGGTAGCCTTTCCCGTCTCCAGGGGATCTTCCCAACCCAGGTATTGAACCCAGGTCTCTTGCATTGCAGGTGGATTCTTTACCAGCTGAGCCAGAAGGAAGCCCTTCTTTTGGGTAAGTGGCCTTAAACTTGGTAGAAAGGAGGAAAGAGGGAGAGACAGAGACAGAGAGACAAAGAGGGTAACAGGGGGGACCAGACTTGGGGCTGACACAGGGAGGGCAGACAGAGAAGGCTGCGGCCACTGTACCCCGAGAGGCGCCTCTTGCAGCTGAGGTGGGGCGGGGACGAGGCTTGTTTTGGGGTGCCTGGGACGAGGTGGTTGATGTGCACTGGGCCCTGGAGAGCCTTTGACAGCCCCCGCCGGCCGTGCTGGGGGGAAGCGGGGGCCGCCTCGGGGCTGCCGGCTCAGCCAAACCGCAGGCGGGCTCAGAGCTGCCCCTGGGCCGGCAGCGCGGACGGGGTGGGAGCCCTGCGCGGTGCTCGTCGCTTCGTTCGCTGCTCCGGGCGGTTTCCTGTGGCTGCTGCGGCGGGGGCAGCTGGTCCTGGGCTGGGAGGAGCTCCACTGGGCCCTGTTCAGGGCTTGGAGGGAAGGGGGAGGGACAGCTCCCAGGAACCAGAGGCCAGAGAGGGGGCTCGGCCCGGAGCTCCTCCCTTTCCCTCTCCTCCCCCGTCACCGCTCCCCTTCATTTCCTCCGGCTTCCAGGCTGCCCTCCGCCGCCTTGCAAGCGAGCAACGCTGGGTGCTGGGCGGCACCGCCCCCGCCCCAGCCCCGTCTCAGCCAGTTGCCCACCCTGCACGCACAGCCCCCGCCCCGCGCCAGGTCCTACACGTGCTACTGCCTCCACTAGGCCCCGCGCTGATGAACGGACTGAAAATACAGAGCCCCTGGGGGGCAGCCCGCCTGTCCCGTGATGCGGAGGAGGGGCCAGCCCAGGGGGCCCTTCTGTGGCCTCTTGCCTGGAGGCTCCTCCCCGTCACCTCCCCAGCCCCTGGCGGCTCCTGCTGTGCCCCTCTTTCCCACGGTCTGCTATTTTAGTGGCATGTCTTCTGTCACCCGTGCTGGGGGAGCCTGACAGCCCAAGACCCAGTTGGGTGGCACCTTCCTGAAGCCCGGCCCAGGCCTGTCCCCCGTTAGTGGTGTACACACAGGTGCCCACTAGGTGTAGGGCCCAGGGCATGGCCTCCATGCCACAATGGTTTTGACTGTCACCTTCTAAGGCCAACCCCAGCCCAGCCCAAATGTGCTGATCCCAACCAAGAGGGATGACACAGATGGGGTTTAAACATGATCATTACCCACCAGGGGTCATGGGAACAGTGGGCCAGCCAGCTGGGCACAACCAGCCTCCGGGAGACAGACTTTAAAAGTCCAAAGAGAACCCGAACAGAGCCTGCGGCAGGAGGTTATAAAAGAGTGAGCTAATTAAAAGCCACCTTCAGGAAGTCTTTGCTCATACCTGTTCCTGCTCCTGGTAGACAGAAAATCTGCACATCTGGTTTACTAGTTTTGTGAAATACACTAGGTATATCATAGGAAAAAACACACTGGGAAGAAACGTATCAAAACCAACACAATACTGCAAATCAACTAGACTTCAATACCTAACCCCATCGCCCAACCCATCCCAACCTTGATTCACAGCTCCACTGCAAGAAATGTGTCTACTGCGACATCAAAGGGAGTGTCCACTGAGGTGATGTGTGCAGGAAATGGGAAGCACCCAGATTTTCCTTAATGGGGGAATTGCTGGATCACTTGTGGCAAATCCATACACAGAAATACCACAGAAGGCATAAAAGGCACAGGTTAGAGCTATCTGGACCCACACACCTGGAGGGCACGCCATGATGGTGAAGAAAGTGAACTGCAGCCCGAGGTATGGAACCACTTTTGCGATGACAAAGGCCCGGAGCGCTGATAAGCAGGTGCCTGCAGAGACATGGAGGGTGAGCAGGGTGAAGAGGGGGAATGTGACTCTGGTGGCCTGAAGGGAGGATGGAAAAGAGACAACTGTGGACTGGGAGAGAAAACAGGACATATCTACCGATGGGAGCCGTACAGCAGTCTAGGATAGTGCTGCTGCTGCTGCTGCTAAGTCGCTTCAGTCGTGTCCGACTCTGTGTGACCCCATAGACGGCAGCCCACCAGGCTCCCCCGTCCCTGGGATTCTCCAGGCAAGAACACTGGAGTGGGTTGCCATTTTCTTCTCCAATGCATGAAAGTGAAAAGTCAAAGTGAAGTCGCTCAGTCGTGTCCAACTCTTAGCGACCCCATGGACTGCAGCCCACCAGGCTCCTCCGTCCATGGGATTTTCCAGGCAAGAGTACTAGATGGTGCTGCAAATATGTAAATATGGAACGTGTACAGGAACGAGACCTAGATGGCATAAGTAAACTTAAAAAAAATATATACCAATTTAGAAGCTGGGAATGCAGATTAAGTTTTGTCTAGGATTTACTTCAGTACGCCTTTTTCAGATGTGCAAAAAAACCCAAAAAACAAAAAAACAAAACACCATTCAGTAAAAAGTTGTGAATGGGGACAAGGATAGCGTGGTCTATTGACGTTCTGAACTGGATTTGAGCCCGAGCGTGCAGTGCCCGCCCGTGACTCAGTGGCCTCCAGGCCTGGCAAACGTGGCAAACATTAAGGGGCCATAACAGCGGCTCTTGCCTTCTCAAGACTGGCCTTCTCTCTGAGTGAGGTTTCTCCCTTCTGCATCCACTTCCCAGGCCGACTCAGTGGCCTGCTTGCAGAGACCTGGAAGACGGACTGACCATGCTTTGTCAAAGGTGATTCTGTGCTGAAAAGCACACAGCGACTCCCCTGGTGGCCCAGTGCCGAAGGCTCCATGCTCGCTCCCAGTGCGGCAGGCCTGGATCTGATCCCTGGTCAGGGAACTAGACCCCACATGCCGCAACCAAGAGTTTGTATGCCACAACTGAGCCCGGGGCAGCCAGATAAACAGTAAAACCGGACAAAAGTACCCCCTGTGCCCCACCTGACCTGGGCAGCTCCCCAGGCAGGGTGAGTGTGATGGATCTCCAGACCTCCCTCCTGGGCAGGCCAGGCCCCTCGGGGGAAGCTCTGGAATCAGATCCTGCAGCTCTTGTGCAGCCTCCCGACCTCTGCTCTGGGAGAACAGTTAGGTGAGGCGTTATCTGTCCCAGGAATCCATGGGCTTTCTGTCCCAGCAGCCCTGGTAACTTTGCGGGGGGTGGTAGAGCCTGATTGTGCCGTGTGCGGAGAAAAGAAACCAGAGAGCAGTCTGCACAAACATCTATTTACAAAAAAAAACAAGTTACATATAATACAAGCTTTTTACACACAGTAGTTTAAACAATTATGTATTTTTACTACCAGAAAGAAAAAAAAAATATAATAAACTAATCATTTTTGCTGTTTTTATACAATGTGACTGGTCATGCACACTTGTTTTAAAACTTTTTGCTAAGTGCAAATACTAGATTCCTCTCTCCAGTTTTAAGGCAAGAACAGGACTGCCACTGGGCAGTCTTTCGCTCCGGGGAGCAAGCCCAGCAGCCCAGAGGGGAAGGTGCTGGCTGCCTCCAGGACTGCTGTCCCCAGACAGGGGCTCATCTCTGCGGGTGTCCCGGCGTTAGTGTCTTGAGGCCACTGACTGTCTTGTCAGATGAGGATGTCCCGTCTCTCCCCCCACCCCATCACTAGGACAGACCACTTCTCCAGGAGACCGAGACCCAGGTGCTGTCTCCAGGACATGTGGACACACAGGCTCATTTCACAGACACGCGGGGACTTACGCTTGGTGACGGCGCTGTGGCCGCTGACCTGCCAGCCACTCCACACACTGGCTGGAGGAGGAACACTGGAAATTGGGTGCCCTGGGCTCAGAGAGGAAGGAGTGGTTCCCTAGCTGCCCTGTGTGGCTAAGAACTGCCAGAACTCATCTCAGAAGACGAGCCTTGGGATTGGCCTTGAGGGGACCATCATTCTGGTCTCCCTACGCCGGGTGACCTCTACGTGCAGGTCCTAGGGCCGTCACCGGGCCGGCGCTGGGCACACCTGCCTGAGGTCTGTCGGTCCTTGCCGCTGCCCCAGGCCCTCCGTGGAGCCATGAACCCCGGGCCACAGGGCCATGGTGGAGGCTGGCTCCCTCGCTGGATGGTGAATTGGGTCAGAGACCTAGCAGGTTCTGCTGGGCTGGGCTGAGACTGTCACCAGCTGAGCAGGCAGACAGCACCTGGGGACACCTGTTGGCAGCTCCTGGCTCTCAGAGCCCTCCTGTGGGGAGCAGGGGGGCGGAACGTGTCTTCCAGGCACAGGAAGAAACCCTGCAGCTGCACCTGAGGGGCGGGGGCAGGGGCAGGGGC
>NW_011494795.1:2230852-2250975 GCF_000754665.1 Bison bison bison | reverse complement strand
CCCCTCAAGCCCAGATCCGGAGAAAAGAGCAGGGACGCACAACTCAGCCTCATCTCCTCTCCAGCTTAATCTCTGAAAAACAGCTGAGGCTGGTGGCAGAGGGTGCCCAGACATGGAGCATGTCCACTGCACTGAGGTCTGTGTGTGTGAGCTCTGGGAGCCCACAGCCATCGGAGTGTCACCCAGAGAACGGAGGCTAACACTGGGGCCAGGCAGGTTCATCCCCAGGGGGGTCACGGCTCTGCAGGCGGGATGGAGTGTGATGACATGCTGCAAAGCGTGTGCTGGGGCGCAGCTGACACCTGGCTGGGGCTGGACAGCCAAAGTCCACGCGCGGCATGGCAGGGGCTCCCAAACGAGTCCTGACTTCAGGACAGGTCCCCTGGCCCTGGGGACAGCCAGCGCCCCCGCCACACCTTCGGGGAGAACCTGGGGTGGCAAACACAGCTCCAAGGAGAGCCACCTGGCTGTCACAGCTAGCTCAGAAAGGCCCTGTGTTTGGCGAAGATTCCGGGAACCCCACCGTCAGCTGCCAGGCATTCGGTAGGTAATAGGGATTGAGGGAAACTTGAGTAGGCCACGGAAAACTGGAAAAGTGAAAACTGAGTGGACAGCAAATGTTTCTTCAGATAAAACACAAACATCCCATTGCGTGAAGTGGCTCCCTGTGGTCTCATCCGATGGCCAAGAGGGGAGACCCTGGAACCCCTGTGGCAGTGGGGGCCTGAGGGACAGAGTCCACAGCTCCCCCCCCGAGTGGTGTTCCCAGGCTTGTGAACATCACTTAGTCACCCCCTCACTGGGAGCAGCTGGTCAGGGCGGTGGGGCACACCTCACGCTGGGCAGGCCTCGGAGCGGGGGATGGGAGAACCAGGCTTGCTGGACCCAGGTCCAATCTCGTGGCTCTCCAAACTGCGCTGTTACGTCACTTTATTATGGGTCACACTGCTGTGGTGAGGAAGGCTTACATGGTTTTAACTGAGAGACTTCTGTTGTCTGCCAGGGGCTGGGGATGGAGGCAAATATTTCCCTGCATCTATTCCCGCAGGGATATGAGTGACAGACGGGTGCCCTGTGGCCAGGGCCCCCACCTGGAAGCTAGAATGGCAGGACTCTTCAGGAAGATGGTTTCGCTGCCCCTGATCTCTGCCCAGGGAGTGCCAGACCAATCCTCATGGGCACCCACAGGGTACCACCACCGGCTGGTCGCTCTTGAAGGAGCTGTGGCCCTTCCCAGGAAGAAACTCTGCCCACCCTTCTGAAAGCCAAGTCCACCACCCCTACTGGGCAGGCCCGGCACAGCCATGGGCCTGGGCCGGGGTGGGAGGGAGCATCTACATCCAGCCTCCACTGCCAGGCACTCGACGGGGCTCCCTGGAGGGGCGGGGCCCAGGCATCAGAAGCGATGCCGAGGCTGGGGGCCAAAGTGCATGGGCAGGTTGTGCTCCAGGGGCAGGTGGATGGGGGCAAATTCGTAGTTGACGCGCATATTGGGCAGGGGCGGCACGTAGGGTGCCGGGATGGGGCCCATGTTGAGGGGGAAGTTGTTGAACACGGGCCTGACGGGTGGCAGGGGGAAGGGCGGGTGCACGAAGGCGTAGGCGGGTATCTGCGGCTGGTGCAGGTTCTGGGGCACGGGCCTCGGCAGGGCCTCGGTCCTCTGCACTTTCTCAGGGGGCTTCTCCAAGGGGGGGCCGATGCGTTTGAAGGTGTTCTCTGAAAAGGAGGTGAGATTTAGTCGACAGAAGGGTTAACCTCACTGCGTGCAGACCTGCTGGGGACCCAGCAGAACTGCTAGAGGTCAGGCCACGCACCGCCGACCTGCCTTCTTCCTGGTGGACATAGGAGTGATGGCCAGGCCAGACTAAGGCCGACTGAAGTCCCCAAGGCAGCATGCACGCACGGGTGCAGCCCCCACCCTTCTCAGCAGTCACCAAGGACAAAAGCACATGTTCCTGCGAGCATCACAGCCCACAGGAGTCTTCTTAGGGGAAGGTGGCTCAGATCAGCTCAGAAAGGGTGGAGCGGGTGTGGGAGCCTCTCTCTGAGCCAGGGCCTAGGTGGCCACTGACAGGAGCTCCATCGCGTTCCTCCAGCCTCAGAGGGGTCTCCTGTCTTTTTCAGTTGGCTGTGGCTCCTGTTTGCTTCCTAAAGTTCAATCTCACCAGCTAGGACCTACCTCCCAGCCTTCAGGGAGCTGCTAACACTGCCTCTAAACTCTCGGGACCTTTCCCAGAGGGAGCTGGACTTGTGGGTGGGGTAGACTGGGACCTGCCTGAAGGACAGCCCTCCCTGGGCGTTCCCTGGCGGGTAGGGGGCCGGGATTCCCACAGAGGCAAGCAGTGGGCGTTCTTCCCTCCCCGTGGATACGAACTGCCTGGGCGCAGGGCCTGTCCTGGGGAGAACTTGCCTCCATTCTTTCTTTTCTGTTCCTCTTCGGCCTCCTTCTGGATTTCCTCAATTAGCTTCTCATCATCTTCCTAGAAGAAAAGCAACTGATGACAAGTTTGCCCTCAGCCAGCTCCATGCAGGGCTCAGGCCCTACTGGGACATGCAGGAGGCCATGGGTCTGCACACCCCTCGTTCCCAGGTCTCCAAGAACCTTCTTCCTTCAGCACCAGATGGTGTTCCCGTGAGGCTGGGACAGAGAGCGGGCCTGTGCAGGGCAGGTGGCCGTCTAGGGGCCGGGTTGAGAGCCTGCTCCATTCACTCAGCTCAGGGTTAAGAACTTCCAGGCAGAGGGCTACCCAAAGGCTTGGGATGGGCTGAGTCTGGAGTAGGCAGGGCCTGAGGAGCTTTAGATCTTGAGTCTACAAGCTCTGGGCACAGACACCCTTCTGAGTAGAGCCTGCAAGTCTTGCAGACTCCCTGAACTGGGCTGGACAGTTCACTGGCCTGCTGACCCTGAAGCTGGCGGTCAGCTCCTAGTCAGTGGTGGGTGACAGACGGAGCAACATCCTGCCCACAGAGCACTGGCTGGGCCACGAGGAAGGCACAGCAGTTTAGGAAGTCCCGGACAGACTGATGCTCGGGAGGCCTGCTTTGCTAATGGGTGACTCAGATGTGGATGGTCCCAGCCTGGGCACAGGCAGACATGTGGGCTTCACCAGGGACACTTTGGAGTCCCTGCCACGTATGGTTCCCTCACCTCCACCTGGCCCAGGCCTGTCCTGTGCAACGTGCTGGGGTTCGACCCGCTCCTCAGCGGCCCTGCAGAAAGGCTAGGGGCTGAGAGGACACTCACAAGACCCATCAATATGGCGCATGTCTTTGCTGCCAGCCACAGGGCTGCTGCTGCACTGGCACGGCCACGGAGGGTGCAGGACTCAAGCCCACCCCGGGAACTGGGGCTGGACAAGGAGCAGAGCGGATGCTGCAGTCAGAAGGTGACAAAACCGAGTGGCAGGCAGGGGGGCTCCGTCTCCTAGGGTCCAGCAGCAGCCTCTCCAAGAGTCCAGGGCAGGCGGGCTGGGCAGAAGTAAGAAGGGCTGGGGTGCCCAATATGGGGGTGGGGAAGTCTGCTGGACTCAAGTGCTGCCCTAGACAAGGCACGAGGCAAGGCCTGGTGAAGTCTGGGCTGGAAAACTGTCAGTGATAGCTGGATTTTCCACTCCGACTAGACACTGCCTGACATCACCTGTGGAACTCTGCAGATGTGAATGGGGGGATGTGAAGAACACGTGGAACCCCTGGACCACAGGAGAGCTTGGCAGTCTCAGCATGGAGCCGGGCCGTGGGCAGTTACTAAGGTCACAGCAAAGATGGTCACACTGACTTCAGACAGTGACGGCCCTGCCATGATCCTGGAGTCATGAGGGTCACTCATTCAGTGTGCATCGGACACCTACTCCACAAAAAATCCTAAGAGGTCACCCAGCCTCTTTGCGAACACCCCAGGTGAGGAAACTTACTGCCTTGGAGTAACTGCTCAGCCAATCAACACAAAGAGCTCCACTAACGCAGCAGGTGTTGGTGGACGCAGACTGAAGGTCTCCATGTGAAGGTCAAGATAAATCCTACTTATCTAGGCTAGGAGCTGGCCAACACCTGCATTTTGTTGCCAGTGGCCAGCCTAGGAAGAAAGGTTAAGGAAAGAGTGATCTAGAAGAATGGAACGTGGGAGAGCTGTTGCTCTGCCCTGCCCTGCCCTGAGAGAGCTGGGCCCGCACATTCCTGAACGCCCGAGTCCCTGCATCTCTTCTGTGAAGTGGGCTGCTCTAGGGACTGCACGGGCTTAGCGTGTAAGACCCAGCACCGCACAGGCACGCCTCACTGAGGGGACGAAAGCTGCCCGAAACGCCAGGGGTGAGATTTCAGAAAGATGGGAAGTCTCAGAAACCCCCCAAAGAGCTACTTTGATGGTTCCCTGATCCTGACGTCTGACTTGAAAACGTGGCGGGTGTAGGAATTCTTTCAGTCGGGAGTGTGTACTGAGCGTGCTGGATGCACAGCTCAGAATCAGGGAGACCTGGCCCCTTCCCCAGGGAGCATATATGGTTGTGCTGCAAACAGTTCCAGCTGGCATTCCACTGTGGTCTTCTCCATGGGCTTAAAGAGGACTTTCACAGCACTGAGGACCGACCCCTGAGCCCTGCCCCCTCTTCCTCCTCAGAGTCTCATTTGTCAGGATGAGGAATGAAGGGTGAGGGGTGCTTTGTGAGTGGACTCCATGCCTCTTACAGCACTGTAAATGGGATGGACGAGCAGGGCACCTGCCGCATTTTTATCAACACCAAGTTTCCTGTGATAAATCCAAATGCTCCTGGTAAAAGTTCGCCCCTGAATAAACAGGTGGGTGGGAGGCACTTGCACAGCAAGTGCGAGCCAAGCTTCCTAAGTCAGGTCTGCCAGCTCCGGACGACGGAGCGGCCTAGGCCCCGCGCTGGCCCAGACTGCTGGGCCGGCACCGAGCCCCTCCAGAGGGTGGGGACAGAGCCCGCCAGGCTAAGCTCGGCACCCTCCAGGAGGACCTGGGCCTCCTCCCTTCCTACCTTTGCGCCGGTAACTCTCCCGATTGGTCAGTGGACTTAGGACCGTTTGTCCTCAAGTTCTGGCATTCATTCCCTGGTTAGGCAGTGCTCTTCAGAGTCTAAATACAGTCTGCATTTCACCAGAAAATGTCAGCACTCAACTATTTTGAGCAGTGATTGTTACCATAAATAATAAGTAAATTGTCAGTTATACCTAGAATATGGGTTAGGCGTTTCAGATTTCAACTTTCTCCAACTGGTTGGAGTCACAGGGCACTATGTCTAGAAACTAAGAACTCAAACACTTTTTTTTTTTTTTTAAAGAAAAAAATTACGTTTTCAGCCAAGTATGTTAGACTCTAAGGGGGAAGATTTTTTACTTCATCTGGGGTGGAATTCCCTTCCACAAACAGTTTCCTTTGAGCCCTTAAAATTCCTCAAGAGTGAAGGCAGGCTGAATTCTACACTTTAAAAATGTACTTTTATACATATTTTACCACAACTTAAAAAATTAATAATGTTAAAGGAGAGAGAAGGCAGTTCGGGGTTGATTCTGATTCTTAACAGGTGAAGAATGGCCCTCATCAGAACACTCCTGGGTTTGGGTAAGCAGCATGTGAGGCTACTGAGGCTTTTCTAGACATGAGCTCCCTTGGGAAACACTCAGGCGCCCTAAGTGTCATCATTCACAGTGATCAAGGACACTGGTGAAGAAGGCTTGGCATTCTGCAAAGCTAGTACACACCTAGGCTGCTGGAAACTGGAACAATGGGAGGAAAAAAGATGCTGAGAGGGCTGGGGGTGCGTGTGTGGGCTGGATCACAGCATGAACTGCCCTCCAGCCCCCCACAGGGGCTGAGTCACTTACAGGAAATCCAGGTGGGATGGAGGGCTCGCTCACTCACCCCGTCCCCCGCAGCTAGGGAATTTTATCTTACAATAGCATTGGCTTCCTAACAGAAAAGCAGCTGGCGTGATGGAAGAACTCCAGCTTCGAGGTTCCACACACCTTGGCCTGGGGACCCCTCTAGAAGACCCAGCAGGACCCAGGCGGGGGTCTAATCATTTCCATAGCAGGTTTACTGTGAGAAGTAAGTGGATGGACAGGGAGGCCTGGCGTGCTGCGATTCATGGGGTCGCAAGGAGTCGGACAAGACTGAGCGACTGATCTGATCTGATCTGATCTGAAGGACAGTGACATAAGGGCATTAATACTTACTGAGTGCTTACTATGTGTCAGCTCCTATTCTAAGCACTTCATGAACATTTCTTAACAATGCCAGAAGTTTGGTACTACTGAGTAATGCCTATACTACAAATAAGGAAACTGAGGCACACACAGTCACTTTTGAATCCAGGCCTTGCAATCTCAAAGCCTGAGCTCTCAAGCACTTAAACCACCCATGTTTGAACAAAAGCTTCTGGAACACTGGGACTGGAGGCAGTGTGACTGCCTGCCCTAAGAACTATCAGAGGTGATTATTTTTAGGCCCTGCTTTGTTCTACAAAGAGTGTCTTGTCTCTTGCCCTCTTTGAAATATAAGAGAGTTCCTTCTCTTTGGGATGGACATAACTCTGAAATCTTCTTTCTCTACTAAATAAAAGAAGGGAACAGGGCAAAATAAAATACCTCTATTCAAGGAGGTGAACAACCAGGACAGCAGAGAGGAGACTCTTCCCTAAAAATTCTGATTTTTCTTGAGGTCTGCTTACCCAGGAGTGCATGTGACACCACTTGAAACATCAGGTCTCTGACTGGCCTCTGAGACCCTCTCACCCACAGCAGGAGCCGGGAGCTCAGGGAGCCCACAAGCCAGGAACCGAACATGCAGGCCAGGCTCCACCACCAAGGCCACAGGACTCACTGGCTCGAGGTAATGGAGTCGCTCACTGCTCCTGACCGGGGTGCTGTTCCAGGCCATCTCTGCATGTCCTTGCCTTGCTGACACAGTTCCTCATGAGGCCACCAAGTTACCTGTACACCTTGGGGTCCCATGGGATTTTCTCCTTATGCCACAAAAAGCCAGGGTTTTGATTCTTACACACATTAAAGCAATCTTAGGAACAAGAGTTTAAAAAAACAAGTAAACTCACCAAGTTATCTCAGCAGAGATAACTCCTTGGAAGATTTTGGCCTAATTACCGCTGTTTCTGTATCCATATCTCACATGCAAAACCTGAGGTTCCCTTCTAGAAAGCCTCATGCTGCACGCTCGGGTCCCACTTGCCTGTGTGTGTGCTGCTCTCGCTCACACGCGCCTGCACGCCATGTGTCTCTCCCGGCCACGAGGAAACAGGCTCTGCAATGCAGTTACAGGCCGAAGGCCACCGTGTTAAGCGGTGAGGAGTGAGACTGGGACCGGGGCAGGGCCTGGCTGCTCCTCCTGGGCTTCCTGTCCCCAGGGGGCCCAGGCAGATCCGGACTCTGCAAGCAGGCAGGGGCTGAAGCCTTCTGAGCCAGCGGTCAGTGCTGCTCTGACTGCTCTGCCCCTAGTGGAGGTGGGGGCTGAATCACGCCCCCTCGAGGCCTAAGTGCCCCTCCACACCCTGACTGCCTCGGTCACTGGGGAACTGCGGGAGGAACAGACCGCACTGCCCACATCACCACGCTGGACACCTCAACAGGCCCCAGTGAGTGGCGATCCAAGGCAACATGCTCACCCCACCATTCCTCTCCATGGCCTTTGGCTCACGGCCTAAGATGGACCCTGTAGGCCTTCTCTGCCTTCTTTCTGCCCCCTCCTAACCTTGGTGAAACCTTTCAAACAGATCCACAGAATGGGCACGTAAGCAAGTCTCAGACTGAGTGTAACGAAACAGCAGGCTGGAGTAGAAGTGAGTCCACAGCACTTCCATCACTACTCATGGCCACACTGGGGGAGCCCACACGCCTCCCCACCCCCCGGCCCAAGAGCAATGAGGACAGGGAGGAGAACACGTCTGGTGCTCACGATGGGCCGGCGCACCCCAACACAATGCCGAGGACAAAGGGTCAAAGCAGAGAGGGATACAGCATCTCACCGCCCAGCAGATCTGGAAGAACACTTTATGTAAAGAAACGAGCAGCTGCATCTTAACAGGGGGAGAGTTTTGTTTCCTTCCGCTGAATTCGTCTGAGCTCAGCAAGATACAGAAACGCTGGCCTAACCCGGAAGACTCTGACACGCCTGCTTCACATGGTGGCTGGGGAGTGAGGCGAGCCAGAGCATTCGGGGGCTGGCAGTGGGCGGCCTCTCCCAGTACCAACTCGGCATGCCGGCAGCCGGCACAAGTGAGGGAGAAAAGCAGACAGGCTTTCATGAAGAAAAACCACCCCAAAGCCCAATTCCTTAAAATGTGTCCCCCAACAATGAAGCCCCACAGCTCTGCCCATGGAGCAGGGCCTGGATGGGAGAAGATGAAGAGAAATTGCAACTGGTTAAAGGGAAGAAGAGAAAGTTTCCACCCATGATATTGACAACAATCGCCACCACAGGCTGAAGGTTCGTGAAACAGATGTCTGAGCACTTAGTGTGTAGCTGTTCTTGTGAAGCTTTTAAACGTTCTTTTGAGCCTGTTTCCTTCAACATGTCTGGGCACCAGGGCTGGCCACCGACTTGCCTGCTGCCAGCCTCCTGTGACCACGAAGGGAGGGTGGTGACTTTTCTTCTTCACTTTTTTCCCCTTAAAGAGGGGACTGAGAATTGCAAGTCAACTGCTGCCATTTTGGGAGTGGGGTTGGGGCTGGGATCTAGGTCATGTGTGGCCACAGCTGTTGTTAATAAACTTGCAATGATTTCATAAAAGGCTTCCAAAGAGCTGAGGATTTAGTTTCAAATTATTCCCAGATCGGCTGCAGCTCGCCAAGCAACACCAGACCCTAACCCCCAGCGCCAGCTGTCCCCCCACAACAGGAAACTGGGGGAGGAGGGTGCACTGCGGCCGGGGCAGCACGTGCTGTGCAGCTGGGGTCTGGAGAGGCAACGAAGGGGCGCCGGGGAGGAGCGCAGGCTGGACGGCTCTTGGCTGGTTCTGTGAAGACTCCTTGGGGCACAGGGGCCTGGAACCCAAACCTTTCTGTCGACGCTCCCTGGCTGGAACCTGGAGGCGCATGGAAGGTGGCCACGCTGTGACTCCTGTCAGGCTCCAGGACGCAGCCTGGGGCCTGCTGGTGTGTGCTGAACGTCACACAGGCCCACAGGCCATGTCGAATGGACTGAGCCACACTGCTTGCCTCCTTGGTGCCGTCCTTGAGTCACATCTGAACTGACTGGGCACACTGTCGAGGCCCCTTTCTGCATCTGCAACTTGCTCGGTGAGGGCCTGCCCCTCTATGCAGGCCTGCCTCTTCAATGGGCTCAGGGACCCATGGGCCGCTCCTGGCCAGCTCCTATACTTGTGACCTCGCGCGGGACTGCGGAGACTTTAGGACTGGAAGGAGCTAACATCTGCCTGAAGACCTGGGCTTGCATCCTGGTTTTACCAAGTGACTCGAATCCTGTTCCTCATTTGTAGGACAAGAAAGTGGTCCCGCCCCCATGCTGTGATAGAAGCCATTGTATTTAGACATGAGGTTCACCTTACCATCTTGTTTCTTCTACAGAAGGTACATTTTAAAAGTTCAGGGAAAAAACACTGAAACTAACAATTAGTTACCGACTTGAAGTCTGGAGTATCTTTCTGAAGATATTCTCTAAAAGGGTCTCCACCTTTCGCTCCCTGATCCTCTGAAATACTTTCCCCTCCTCTTCTTTCCCCAGGCCACTCAAACAAGAGTCTCAAAGAAGCCCAGTGCCCTCAGTGCCCCTGACCCATCAGGAAGGCAGATGCTGGTCCAGGCTGGATGGTACTGGAGCCAACTGAGGGCAGAGGGCCGGTGGGTAGCTTTGTTTAAGATGTGGAGAGAATAGAAGACCTGAGATCAACACGGGCCACTTTTTTTTTGTTTGTTTTTTAAGTCTGGCTGCACCACGCAGCTTCCAAGATCTTCATTCCCCAACCGTGGAGTGAAGCTGGGCCCTTGGCAGTGGGAGTATGGAGCGCTAACCACCGGGTTTCCCCATGCCACATTTTACTGACATAATCTTCTGCAAGTTTCTACATTTATACAACTGGGATGATAACAGCTGCCTTAGAGCATAGTCACAGAATTAAATATATTAACACATATTAACGTCAGGTTCAATCCACTGCAGGTTTAGGAAAAATAAATAAGTCTCCTGACCAAATAGCTAGGCGATAATGGTGCCAAATTGTAAACTGGTTGTAAAAGCCCTAGGGTTTTATTTGAACTGAACATGCCTCAAATTCTTATATTTAAAAAACAAAGAAGTTGTAGAGAACAATTCTGTGCAGTTTCTGGTGGCCAAAACCCAAGATAAAACCAACTTTGTTTTGTATTTAAAGAGAAAATGCTCTTATGAATTTTGTCCCACTTCTAGAATCCAGCCTGCTAGGTGACTGCTCTGAACACAGCTTCTAGTAACAGTAAGGTGTAACTCGTTAACCCCACTAGGTTACCACTCACGGACAAGAAAAAAGCTCATTTGGGTCCAGTAAAGTCCCAGGGCAACCCATCCCCCACTGCAAAATAATGTCTGTTCATTTACAGGTTGTGATCTGTCTGTGCATTCTGACCCCTAAACTAGAAAACTGTAGTTTGTCGTGACTGGCTTGCTTCTGTTACTTTTTTCCTTCCTAAAAAGACATCTTGTTTTACAAGACTCTTGGTTGAATGTTTTGAGCTTATTTTCAACAACTAACAGATAACTGACAGCTCTCTAATATGGAGTTAGTTCAGTTCCCAAGCAATCCGCAGTCATTAAGGACAGAAACTCAACTTCCCTCCAAACCACGAAGGGATAACTCCCTCACGGACAAACGAGAGATTCTTCCTGGCCTTGCTGGTTAATTAAGCCAGAGAGAAGGGTGGATGACAGGGCATGCTTTGTTTCCCTGGACTTCTGAATGGCTTTGTGTTCCCAGAAGCCCCAACAGATGCTCGGTTGGAATTCAATCGGTCTCCTGGTGAGAATCAAGGAGACGGGGCTGATCCCAGTTTTGATGGGAACAGGACAAGTGGAACAAAATCTCTGGCTGTGGCTGCCCGAGGAAATCGCAGGGATTTATGTTGGCCTGACCTTCCTTTCGAACTTTATACTTTGAGCAAATACAGAACCTTTCTCAGGGTAGAAGACGACAGTTCAACAAGAAAACACAGGGAAGTTGCATCTGTGGACCGAACAAGGCAACAGAAGGAAACCTTTATAATCAACTCCACGTGTGGGAAGAAAAGATGTGGCGGGAGAAGGAAGAATGAGAAGGAGCAGAAAGGAAAGCAGGGCTGAGAGGAGGCCAGACCGCCTGCCGCTCACCCTCCTGCACATGGCCACTCCCACACTGCTCTTTGTTTCCGGAGAGGAGAGCAGCCTAGGAAATGCTTCCTAGGAGCTCCAGCTGAAGAAAAAGACCCGATTTCTTCACCAAGTTCCTAGAGATGAGCAGGCACCCAGCTGCTGGCTGGCTGGGACCCAGGAAGCAAGTCAGCCAACGGCCAGGTCTGGGGCGGGGAGTTTTGCTACAAGGCAGCGTGGGGCCCCCTGGAGAGCACTGCACAGAGCATCCCACTGTGCCTGCACCTCCCCCCACTCAACCAGCAACAGGAGGGTGACTGTCTAGCTCCAAAGTCACCCCTTAGGTCGATTACTTTCTCAGCGACAGGAGGGTAGGCTTGCTAAGGGTCTTGCTGGGTCACGGGGCTGTGGAGTGAGAGTGGCTCCTGGGTTCCTCAGCCTGGTTTTCACCCGGGAAGGAGACTATTCCTGCTGTGCGGACACGGGATTTTCAAGAGAACTCAGTGCTTTTCTGAGCCTGTGGGGAGCTCTGAGGACGAGGCCGC
Organism: Bison bison bison; assembly: GCF_000754665.1. Taxonomy (NCBI): domain Eukaryota; kingdom Metazoa; phylum Chordata; class Mammalia; order Artiodactyla; family Bovidae; genus Bison; species Bison bison. The sequence goes on along the minus strand of NW_011494795.1, from coordinate 2,239,128 downwards.
CTGCCTGGCCTGCCTGTGGCTTCCAGCAGGGACTGGCCCAACACCCCAGCACCTTTTCTTACTAGAGCTGGTGGAGATGTTCTACACCAGGGGCTAACAAGTCTTTTATCTCTGACTTATACAGTCCTAGCTTGAACAGTGTTTTAGATTTGGACTGATGGTCAACCTTTGGTGCCCACCTCTCCGCACGCCCCGTTCCCCACACCCTGCTGCCCCGCAGTCCTGGCCTGCTCAACGTTCACCGTCAGTTATGTACTTGCCCCGGGGCTAACTTGGGTCTGTAGCCCCATCTACTCGCTATGTGTGTTCATGTAAGTCTTCCCACGTTTTTCTTTCTCCCTCTCTCCATGTTATATATAGATACATGGCATCACTTTCTACAGCTATATACCGTATTGGGCTATTCACCACTGTACTTAGACAGGAGGGAGAGAGAAACATCTGTCATGTCTAAGCCACTGTTATTTCTGGGCTTTCTCTTACCCACATCCAAACTGATCCTTATTACTATAGGGATATTTACTGATTTCTAACTCAGTCATATTACATATTAACACTATATGTATCTACATAATTTATGTGTGACAACTATTTCCTCCAGTTTTTCATTTATCTTTACCTTTGTTTATGGTGTCTTTTGCCAAAGAGGATTTGTGTTTCTCAGCCTGGCCTTGAGGCAGTGCTAAGAAGGACCTTGCCTTCTCCGAGACTGTAAGTCATCTCTCCTGTGTCCTTGGAGCATCTTCAGATGGCTTGCCCAGTGCCCTCCAAACAGCTACTGGATGTTTCCCTCTCCACAGAGCAGCCAGCACGACCTTTACCACTTAAACTAGGCCGAGTCACTTGTGTCCTTCGGGCCTGTGACAGCTCCCGCCAGCCACTTGGTGAGACCCGCGGGCTGCTTCAGCGCCCACCTCTCTCACCTTCCTCCCCTCGTTCACCACCTGCAAGCCACACTGGCCTTCTCTGTTCCACAACAGGCTGGCTTTGTTTGACTTCTTTGGCTTGCGTCCAGGTCTCACTGCAGACGCTGCCTCTCAGAGAGGTCTGCCGAGATGACTTCCTGCTCCTGCTCCTGACACTCTCTGCCACATCACTCTATGACTCTTCCTGCACTGCACCAACCACGGGAAGGGGTTTCGTTTTAAACTTAATAAGACTGTAAACTCCATGAAGACTAGTCCTAGCAATACTGAGTAGTTACAAATGAAAGAATGGATGAATCTATCATTTCTGTAAGGATCTGAATGAAACTTTTATCACTTCAAATTCTCCTGGGGCTATTCCTGTCTCTGCTGTCTCCCTTTGATCTATCTGCCTATTCCTGCATTAGTCTACATGACTTTGATTAGTGCAGCTTCATAGTAAAAATTAAGTCTCATTTTCAAAATTATAGGAAAGGCAATTGCCTTTCCCTTCTCCAAGGGACCTTCCCAACCCAGGTCTCCTACACTGCAGGTGGATTCTTTACCAGCTGAGCCAGAAGGGAAGCCCAAGTATAATGGAGTGGGTATTCTATCCCTTCTCCAGCAGATCTTTCAAACCCAGCAATTGAACCAGGGTCTCCTGCATTATAGGTGGATTCTTTACCAACTGAGCTATTAGGGAAGCACTTTATACAAGGTAAATGCTATATAAATAGTTGCTGGCACGTGGCAAATTCAAATTTTGCTTTTTGGAACTTTCTGGAATTTTTTTTTCCTTGAATATTTTCGATACATGTTTGTTGAATCCACAGATGTAGAACCTGTAGATATGAAGGCCGACTGCATTTGTCTATCATCCAAAGGTATCATATAGTAAACTATTATCAATAGCTATTAATACTGAACCATTTCTGAACATCTGGAACAATCTTTCCTGGTCATGGTTTCTATTTGGTGACATTTTATTTATATTCATAAGTGAGATAAACCTGTAGCTTTCTTTTTCAGGGTTACCTCTGAGAGGTTTTGGTATCAGCATTTGGCTGGCTTTATACAAATACATGTAAAACATTCCTTATTTTTCTATGCTCAAAAATATTTTGAATGGCATATGAAAGTCTATTCTGTAAAGGATCAAAAGAACTTGCTTATGAACTATAGGGGAGTGCTGCTCTCTGCAGAGTAGCTTTTAGCTACTTTTTCAGTTTTCAGGTATTGTTATCAGTCTGTGCAGTTCCCTATCTTTTCAGGGGTCAAAATGCACTAGGTATGTGTAAGACCTCTTTTTGTTGTATCACAGTATTGATACTTGCCCCCTACAAAGTGACAGGCAGCCGTTTGTTCACTTACAGTGGGGTCGGTCCAGAGAGAGCATCGGGAACACTCCTGGCAGGGGGCTCCTGGGGAGCGAGGGTGCTGGCAGAAGTGGTCGTAGCCATTGATGGACACGCGGCAGAGGTAGCACATCTGGGCACCGCAGCGGCAGGACATGCGGTTGCAGCCTTCAGATTTGATGAGGCTGGTCCCACACTTGTGGCATTTCCTAATGCGGGCAGCAGTCATTTTTTCTTCACTTAAAAAAAAAAAAGGAAGAAACATGATTGGAGAGAGCAGCAAAGGTGAAAGAAAAATATGGCTGTTAAAGTATTTCTTTTCATAGATAATGACTGCTTGGCTCTTCTGGTGACATGCAAAGGGTGAAAAGAATCTATGTTTTGGAGTCTCAGAACTGGCTTCGCTTTTTCAGTTGGATGACCCTGAGTAAATTATTTAACTGCTTGGAGACTCAGTTTCCTCGTTTTTATAGTGTTCTGAAGGAGGATCACAGATAAGAACAAAGCACCCGGGGCACAGTGCCTGGTACTGGGTGTTTGGAGGATGATTATTCTGTTTGTTACAGGCGTCCCTAACAGGCTTAAAATAGAAAAAAACTCAGGGTCTTCCTAAAGAATGTTTTTTATATACACAAAGCTGGATAATGGAGAGCCAGTAAACCTTAGTTATACACACCTTGTATTTTTAAATACCTGACATTGGGCCAGGGTAGACATACCTGGGGGCCAGCCAATAGCCACTTTATGACTTCCTCCTGTTGGCAGAGCCCGCCTCCTCTGACAAACTGGCATGTTGGAATCCTATATTCCCAGGTCCCTTGCAGCTAGGCGATGGGCATGCATATGACTCAATCCTGGCCAATGCGAAGCTTGTGGGGAGGCTACTTGCTTTCAGAGGCACTTTAACTGTTATCTACAGTCAAAATGACAGGTCTTGGCTCTTTTTCAATAGCTGGCACTGCTGAATTAGTTATTTCTTACGGTGCTGTTCCTAACTCTAAAATAACACGTGCCAACTTTGCCTGTAATGCTCATGTGTCTGTCTTCCTCTGCTGCACTGAATTCCTGAAGGTAGAGGGCAGAGGCTGTGCTGCCTGTACCCAGCTGGCATGAAGAATTACAGTCCTGATGGGAAGGAGCCAAAGGTGTCCCTGCTGAGACCAAGAAGGGCACGAAGGAGCCCAAGGGTGCACAGCCCTGAAGGACTCATCCCGCTGCTCGAGCACATCTCTCCTCTCCAAGTACGAACCCAGAGTGGTAACCAGGGAACTGCCTCAGTGTAAGGACCATAACTGTCTGGGGATGAGTTCTGATCCACTCTCTCCCTCCCAGAGCTAAGACAATGCAACCTTCTCCCTTCCATCACTCCCCGTTTTTCTGCTAATAAGGAGCAGCAGCCAGGTGAGCATGGGGCAGGCAAGCGTTTTTAAACACCGATGTTCAGAAGACTATACACCGATGTTCAGAAGACTATTGTGGTATGCTCCTCAAAAGCCAGATCATGTGTTTAAACAAAGAAAAAAATGCATTAGGAAATTGGCTGCTATTCACTGAGGTCTAATTTCTGAATGGTCCAAAATGAAGGCAGAACTCTGGCTTGAAAGAATTTAAATCCAGTTCAAGTTACAGAAGAACAAATGAGTTCTCAGTTTTGCTGAACAGGAAACAAGGTCAAGGAGACAAGGTTTTTAAAAAATGAATTTATTACTGTCAACATTGTATACATGTTCACGATTTCAGTGAGCTCAGCAACTGTGAACACATTTCTCAATCCTCCATGGTAAGACTCACAAGGTTCTGATGAAAAGGTCTGCCATCTGAAAAGCTGTGACCACAACACAACTGCAATTTTCTACAAAGCAGGAGCTTTCTGTGTAAGCATACCCTGGAGACTGCGGGCTGGCCTTAAGCCGCTGCGCTCTAGCGGCCTGGGACTGGCTCACTTCTTACCTGGGCAGCTCCTCAGGCTGTAGTGTGGGAGAGCAGTGGCTCAAGAGTACACTATCCTTTCTAGGAAGAAAGCACAGGCCTGGTCTGTCACCAAGCTGTGAGTCATCAATGTGAAATAATACTGGGTGTGGTGGTCGGGGGAAGTCAAGGCAGTTCTAAATGGATGGAGGAATATAAAGAACACATACAACTCAACATTGTTGTGATGTTCAAACAGCTGTTCACACTGCAGGAGTATTTATTCAAATCCGTTTCTGCGAAACAATAGTACTAGATGCGACCGGAATGACCTTGTCCCAAAAAAGGACTGCTCTTAAGGGATGTAGTGACCACCTATCCAGTAATGTGAAAGTGCAAAATGGCACTGGGGAGAAATCACAGTTGGCTTTTTTGGGAGGAGGGTGATTTGGCAAGTCAATTCTAAACTAGGCAGGAAGCAAACAGGCCCACAGGATGTGATCGTTTGCAGGAAAGGAAGTGAGGCCTGAGCTGCAGCTGTGTGTGCTGACCTTGTGTCCAAACAGGAAGGCCCACTGCCCCGCTCTACACAGCCAATCAAGAGTCCACGATCCCTTGCTTATCTGTTCTCACCACTACCGAAAAACACTGGGAGCGCCTTCTGGGCACTGTCTATTCCTTGTGGCACATGCTATTTGAAATCTTAAATGGCTTTGCTTCATGAGCATGTGTATGTATTTTTTTGGTGATGACGTGACAAAAAATTAACCATTTTATCCAGTTTAAGGTATACAATTCAAGGACATCCAGTATACTCCCAGTGTTGCACACCCATCACCCTTCTCTGGTTCCAGAACACTTTCATTATCCCCCAAGGAAGCTCGGGACCTATGGAGCAGTCACTCTTCCCAACCCCCTTTCCACTGCAACCATTAATGTGCTTTCTGTCTCCAGTGGGTTTGCCTATTCTGCACAGAGGCAAATATTCGGATGCCTATGAGTACTTTATATACATGGAATCACGTTAAGATGTGGCGTTCTGAGACTGGCTTCTTCCACTTAGCCTGTTTTGAAAGCTCATCCATGGTGTAGCCAAGTATCTTCGCTCCCTTTCTATGGCTGAATAATATTCTGCTGCTGCTGCTGCTGCTAAGTCACTTCAGTTGTGTCGGACTCTGTGCGACCCCATAGACGGCAGCCCACCAGGCTCCCCCGTCCCTGGGATTCTCTGCAGTGGGTTGCCGTTTCCTTCTCCAATGCATGAACGTGAAAAGTGAAAGTGAAGTCGCTCAGTCCTGTCTGACTCTTCTCGACCCCATGGACTGCAGCCTGCCAGGCTCCTCCGTCCATGGGATTTTCCAGGCAAGAGTACTGGAGTGGGGTGCCATTGCCTTCTCCGGAATAATACTCTACTCTATGGCTATAATACACTTGGTTGGCCATTCATCAGTTGGACATCTGGGCTGCTTCCTTCATTTGGCTAACACCAAGAGTGCTGCTACCAACACTTTTGTACAAGTTTTGCTGGAGCACCTGCCTCACCTCATGCCACTTACTATGCTGTATCTTATGACTCAGCAATAAACCGCTCATTACGCCCTGTGTGCACCCTGCTGTTTCTTACTTCTGACAGTAGGCGACTGGGGTCCCTTGGGTCTCTGGTCCCTGGCGTAACGGCTATGGGGGGCGGGTGGCAGAGAAGTAGAAGCCCCTGGAGCACCCTTTCCCCACAAAAGGCGACACCAGATTCCTGTGACCATCTTTGAGACTGGCGCCACCATCAAAAGCTTCAAAGACATAGGGCTGTTGATTGCCAACATATCTCCTTTACTCCTCTGACTGGCCTGTACCGAGGAACGGGTCCTGGAGAACACTGCACAGGCCTGACCGGGTAATAGCTCTCACTGCAGCTGCTGTTCCAGATGTCACCAGAGCAAACAAACAGAACCTCTGGCAACTGGTATGCAGCTATTGATCCGGAAAATGCTTTTATTTTCTGTCCAATAAGCCGAGAACACCAGAAGCAGTTGGTAAGAACCTTGATCATCTGTCACCCAACAGGTAACACACTAGACCACCATTCTAATGACATGCAACTAGAACCCAGGGAACAGGAAGCAGCAGGCACTCTAGTTTACTTTAATATGGTATATGCATGCCAGAAAATGGGAGATAAATCCCTTAAAAATACAGATATCTCTAATTTCTATGAATCTCTGGTGGTCTGGAGGTCAAGTGTGTATCTATCAGGCTATTATTCCTCCCAAAGCTAACCACACATTGCTGTATTTTGTATTCCGACCATGAAGAAAGAAGTCAGACATCTGGGAGGCCTTTCTGCATTTTGGAATTAACATGTATCACATCTGGATATGTGGTTCTGATCCACTTACTCTTGAGACAAAAGGCCAGGTTTAAGCAGTGCCTAAACCAAGAGAAGCCTTCCAAGCTACATTCCAAGTGTCAATAGCAGACTAACATGCTGAATGGAGCTGGTAGCAGGAATTGAAAGGAAAGTCAGAATAGGGGCTATGCTTTCAAAAAGTAACCAACTCTGGGAATTCTCTGGTGGTCCAGAGGTTAGGACTTGGTACTTTTACTGTGGGAGCCTGGGTGATCACTGGTTGGGGAACTAAGATCCCAAAAGCCACACAGTGGGACCAAACAAAAAGTAACCAACTCTAAGAAACATCTCTGGGTCTGTGACTGAGTCTTGGAGTAGTTCAAATGCCCGATCAGGGGGCCATCAAGAACCAATTTATTGAGCTGGGCAAAACTCCATCACCAAGTGCAAGCAGAATACATACAACCAGGCCTGAGCAGGCCTTGAATGCAAGAAGCTGTCTGTTTATGTGCTTTGTCAAATTTATAAATCAGGGCCTTCTACTTAAAAAACAACAACAAAGAGCTAATACTTATGGAAAGCATCATGTGGCACGATCCATCATGGACGCTTTAATCTGCACAACTCTACAAGTAGGTATGATTATGCTCTATACCTTACAGGTAAGAAAAATTTTAAACTTAATTTAATTGGAGGATAATTACTTTACCATACTGTGGTGGTTTTAGCCACACATCAACATGCATCGGCCACAGGTATACATGTGTCCCGCATCCTGAACTCCCCACCCCGTCCCATCCCTCTGGGTTGTCCCAGAGCACTGGTTTTGGGTGCTTGCTTCATGCACTGAATTTGCACTGGTCAACAGATAAGGAAATTTTTAGGCACAGAAAAATTTAAAACTTTGCTCCAGGCTCTTAACTACAGGTAACCCCAATCTGATCACATGACTCCTTAAGAGCAGAGTAAGTTTATCACTGGTCAGACAAAGATGGAAAGATGGACAAAAGAATCAGAGAGACATGAGAAGAATTCCACCGCCCTTGTCTGGCTTTGAAGACAGAGGAAGAAGGCCATGAGCCAAGGAATGTGAGAGCTTCCAGAAGCACAGAATAACCTTCTATTCACTGCTGCTGAGAAAATGAGAACCTCAGTCCTATACCCTCAAAGAACTGTATCCAGTCACCTGGATACTTCAGGATATTCTTCTCAATTTCAAGTTCAATAACCTTACATTTGGAAAGTCCCTTTTGCCATGTAAGGTAACATATCCACAGGTTTACAGATTTCACAAATTAGGGAGACATGGGACACTTCTGAGGAACATTATTCCACCCACTAAACTTGTGGCAAACAGCAAAGCCAGGGAGCTCCTTGCCTGGATTCCAGTTCCTGCTCTGCCAGTCACTGCTGCGTAAGCGTGTTTACTTGGGCTCTCTGTGCCTCAGCTGTTGTCATTCGTAAAATGAGGATCAGATCAAATCAGATAAGTTGCTCAGTCGTGTCCGACTCTCTGCGCCCCATGAATCACAGCACGCCAGGCCTCCCTGTCCATCACCAACTCCTGGAGTTCACTCAGACTCACGTCCATCGAGTCAGTGATGCCATCCAGCCATCTCATCCTCTGTCGTCCCCTTCTCCTCCTGCCCCCAATCCCTCCCAGCATCAGAGTCTTTTCCAATGAGTCAACTCTTCACATGAGGTGGCCAAAGTACTGGAGTTTCAGCTTTAGCGTCATTCCTTCCAAAGAAATCCCAGGGCTGA
>NW_011494795.1:2229314-2230572 GCF_000754665.1 Bison bison bison | reverse complement strand
GACTGAAGTAGCTTTGAGAGCCTGTTTTTTCACACAGCATTTACTGCCCGCCATGCCCCGCCCCCCCCACAAAGACAGGTTAATGGGGGAGTTGAGAATCAGTCAGTAGGCTCCCCAAACCATGTTACTCACATAGATGTTCGGTACTTGATGTCATCTTTTTCAGCCAGCTCCTCACAAGTGAGGCCGTTGTGCTCTTTCCAGAGTCCTTGACACTTCCTACAGGTTTCCTGGGGATAAAGGAGAGACACAAAGACAGCTCTTGGTGAAGAGATACCATATAAGTTTCCATTCAACAACAGGGAATGTGAAACAAGCTTCACTTGTCTTGAATTCTTTTGGAGGATCGCTCTCCCTTTCAGCAGGGATATTTCTTAAGACATCTCTCAACAGAAGAAGAATCATTAGAAGGAACCATGAGGAAATTTCTCTCTCTTTAGATCAAAATACAGCACTGCTCCCATCACCCAATTTGTATAAGGCTTTCTAAAAATTCCAAGAGTCGCTTGAAAAAAACATAAATCTAAAAGGATAGATTTATGTGGTCTTGGGCTTTTAAAATTAAAATGCTGTGAGCTGTTTGAGGGCTGGTTCCACCCACTATTCCAGCATTGGTCTGGCAGACACTACTTGTGTTAAAACTGAACCAAAGGACAACCTAGATTAGGATCACTAGGGGTCTTTAAGGGAGACATCCCCTCAGCCACCCCTCACTCAAAAAACATGGCTATCATCCTCCATAGCATAACTTCATTTATAAATAAAAATTTTAAAAAGTATTACTTTTTATTTGAGGACCCATCACAGTTTACAAAATATTCTCATATATGCTGGAAACTATCTTACATCAACAACAAGAATTTAAAGAAACATGAATCAAATGTAATTTCCATAAATGGAAATCACCACCGTAATAAGTACAATGAAGGAAAAGATGGTGTTATCAGCTTTGTTTGGCCTGGGGGCCAGTGAAGGCTTGAGGAAGTGGAGCCTGAGATTAGGAAGATGAGTCAAAGAAAGCAAAAGGAGAATAGCATTCCAGACAGAGGAACAGTGAGAGAAAGATGCTGGCAGAGGAAGTTGGGTAAGTTTGGTCCCTGTAGCTGGACTGCAGATACTGAAAATAGGCCTGGCGAGGCCCACTGAAGCCTGTCTGTGTGAGGCTTTGCCAGTTCAGTTCAGTTGCTCAGTCGTGTCCAACTCTTTGCAACCCCATGAATTGCAGCACGCCAGGCCTCCCTGTCCATCACCAACTCCC
>NW_011494795.1:2228543-2229214 GCF_000754665.1 Bison bison bison | reverse complement strand
CCCCCCAAAATAAAGTCTGACACTGTTTCCACTGTTTCCCCATCTATTTCCCATGAAGTGATGGGACTAGATGCCATGATCTTCGTTTTTTGAATGTTGAGCTTTAAGCCATAACAGTACCCATCTCTGGTGGAGACTTGGAGATTGTTAACTGCTCTAAACAGCCATTTCCCCCTTCATTTTCTTGGTTACAAAACCCACTCCTTACCCTTCAAATTTAAGCTGGACCAAAAAATCAGCCAGCTAGAGACTACATATGGAGTCTGCCTTGGGGCCCGACTGTGAGCATGCGGCTCAGTCTAGAGCAACAGGGTATGAGCAGAAATAATGTTTCTGTCTCTCTCCTCTCCTATGGGCTGGAGTGCAAATATGGTTGCAACTTAGTCACAACCATGGAGGTGAGAACACTCCTCTAGGGAATGACGAAGTGATGAGATAAAGAGAACGAGGTTTTTGAATGACCTCATGGGACAGATGCGCTCTATCGGCCTGGCAGGGCTGGACTATTATGAGAGAGAAACAGACATCTGTATTACGTAAGTCAATGCATTTATAAAGTTAGTATCTGTACAGTGCCCAGATACATAAGGAGCACTATACAGCAATGGTTCTGACTGACGGCATTATGTTGCATTCTAGAGGTTGTAATGGGGTTAGGTTGCCCCCTTGAG
>NW_011494795.1:2221467-2228443 GCF_000754665.1 Bison bison bison | reverse complement strand
ACCAACTCCCGGAGTTTACTCTTAAGTCACGTCCATCAAGTCGGTGATGCCATCCAGCCATCTCATCCTCTGTCGTCCCGTTCTCCTCCTGCCCCCAATCCCTCCCAGCATCAGAGTCTTTTCCAATGAGTCAACTCTTCGCATGAGGTGGCCAAAGTATTGGTTTCAGCTTTAGCATCATTCCTTCCAATGAACACCCAGGACTTATCTCCTTTAGGATGGACTCGTTGGACCTCCTTGGAGTCCAAGGGACTCTCAACACCACAGTTTAAAAGCATCAATTCTTCAGTGCTCAGCTTTCTTCACAGTCCAACTCTCACATCCATACATGACCACAGGAAAAACCACAGCCTTGACTAGATGGACCTTTGTTGGCAAAGTAATGTCTCTGCTTTTCAATATGCTATCTAGGTTGGTCATAACTTTCCTTCCAAGGAGTAAGCGTCTTTTAATTTCATGGCTGCAATCACCATCTGCAGTGATTTTGGAACCCCCCAAAATAAAGTCTGACACTGTTCCCACTGTTTCCCCATCTATTTCCCATGAAGTGATGGGGCCGGATGCCATGATCTTAGTTTTCTGAATGTTGAGCTTTAAGCCAACTTTTTCACTCTCCTCTTTCACTTTCATCAAGAGGCTTTTGAGTTCCTCTTCACCTTCTGCCATACGGGTGGTGTTATCTGCATATCTGAGGTTACTGATATTTCTCCCGGCAATCTTGATTCCAGCTTGTGCTTCTTCAAGCTTAGTGTTTCTCATGATGTACTCTGCATATAAGTTAAATAAACAGGGTGACAATATACAGCCTTGATGTACTCCTTATCCTATTTGGAACCAGTCTGTTGTTCCATGTCCAGTTCTAACTGTTGCTTCCTGACCTGCATATAGGCTTCTCAAGAGGCAGGTCAGGTGGTCTGGTATTCCCATCTCTTTCAGAATTGTCCACAGTTTATTGTGATCCACACAGTCAAAGGCTTTGGCATAGTCAATGAAGCAGAAATAGATGTTTTTCTGGAACTCTCTTGCTTTTTTGATGATCCAGCAGATGTTGGCAATTTGATCTCTGGTTCCTCTGCCTTTTCTAAAACCAGCTTGAACATCAGGAAGTGCACGGTTCACATTATTGCTGAAGCCTGGCTTGGAGAATTTTGAGCATTACTTTACTAGCGTGTGAGATGAGTTCAATTGTGCAGTAGTTTGAGCATTCTTTGCCATTGCCTTTCTTTGGGATTGAAATGAAAACTGACCTTTTCCAGTCCTGTGGCCACTGCTGAGTTTTCCCAATTTGGTGGCATATTGAGTGCAGTACTTTCACAGCATCATCTTTCAGGATTTGAAAGAGCTCAACTGGAATTCCATCACCTCCAGTAGCTTTGTTCGTAGTGATGCTTCTGCCTTGTCATACTGAACAGTATGACAAGGCAAAACAATAGGATACTGAAAGAGGAACTCCCCAGGTTGGTAGGTGCCCAATATGCTACTGGAGATCAGTGGAGAAAAAACTCCAGGAAGAATGAAGGGATGGAGCCAAACAAAAACAATACCCAGCTGTGGATGTGACTGGTGATAGTTCTAGCAAGGTCCGATGCTGTAAAGAGCAATATTGCATAGGAATTGGAATGTCAGGTCCATGAATCAAGGCAAAATGGAAGTGGTCAAACAGGAGATGGCAAGCATGAACGTCAACATTCTTAGGAATCAGCAAACTAAAATGGACTGGAATGGGTGAATTTAACTCAGATGACCATTATATCTACTACTATGGGCAGGAATCCCGTAGAAGAAATGGAGTAGCCATCATGGTTAACAAAAGAGTCAGAGATTGGATGCAATCTCAAAAATGATAGAATGATCTCTATTCATTTCCAAGGCAAACCATTCAATATCACGGTAATCTAAGCCTATGCCCCAACCAGAAATGCTGAAGAAGCTGAAGTTGAACGGTTCTATGAAGACCTACAAGACCTTTTAGAACTAACACCCAAAAAAGATGTCCTTTTCATTATAGGGGACTGGAATGCAAAAGTAGGAAGTCAAGAAACACTTGTAGTAACGGGCAAATTTGGCCTCGGAGTACGGAATGAAGCAGGGCAAAGGCTAATAGAGTTCTGCCAAGAGAACGCATTGGTCATAGCAAACACCCTCTTCCAACAACACAAGAGAAGACTCTACACATGGACATCACCAGATGGTCAACACTGAAATCAGACTGATTATATTCTTTGCAGCCAAAGATGGAGAAGCTCTATACAGTCAGCAAAAACAAGACCAGGAGCTGACTGTGGCTCAGATCATGAACTCATTATTGCCAAATTCAGACTTAAATTGAATAAAGTAGGAAAACCACTAGACCATTCAGGTATGACCTAAATCAAATCCCTTATGATTATACAGTGGAAGTGAGAAATAGATTTAAGGGACTAGATCTGATAGACAGAGTGCCTGATGAACTATGGAATGAGGTTCGTGACATTGTACAGGAGACAGGGATCAGGACCATTCCCATGGAAAAGAAATGCAAAAAAGCAAAATGGCTGTCTGAGGAGGCCTTACAAATAGCTGTGAAAAGAAGAGAAGCGAAAAGCAAAGGAGAAAAGGAAAGATATAAACATCTGAATGCAGAGTTCCAAAGAATAGCAAGGAGAGATAAAGATAAGAAAGCCTTCCTCAGCGATCAATGCAAAGAAACAGAGGACAACTAAATGGGAAAGACTAGAGATCTCTTCAAGAAAATTAGAGATACCAAGGGAACATTTCATGCAAAGATGGGCTTGATAAGGGACAGAAATGGTAGGGACCTAACAGAAGCAGAAGATATTAAGAAGAGATGGCAAGAATACACAGAAGAACTGTACAAAAAAGAGCTTCACGACCCAGATAATCACCATGGTGTGGTCACTCACCTAGAGCCAGACATCCTGGAATGTGAAGTCAAGTGAGACTTTGTAGGACATGATTATTGGTCTGATTTTTATCCTAAGAGTGCTAGGAGGAGTCAAAGGTGTCAAGCATGGAAGTAACACAAGCAGGTTGCTGATTTTAAAAGATAATTCTGTGTAATAGCATTTCTATATCAAAAAAGGTGGTGGTGGGAGAATATAGTGATATACAAAAATCAGCCTGAAAGGATACCCAAGAACTGGTAGTACTGATTATCCTGAGTGGCTGGAAAGTGGGCTGTGGGCTCCTTGAATCATATATTACATAAATGCACTACCTAATTGAAACATAAAAAATTTTAAAAAGAAACAGAATGGACTGCATGAAGAACTGAGAACCTGAACAGCTCTTTCTCATAAAAACGCTTCAATCAATGGGATGGGGTGGGGGTGGGGTTGAGAGGAGCTGGTCAGAGATTGTCTGTTAAATGTTGTTGCTTCCAAAGGGTCCTGATGCTGTCTGGTCTACTACCTACATCTGTCAGCAAACAGAAACTAAGTCGGTAGTGACTTCATTATTATACACCCAAACATAAAGCAGCACAAAACCCATTTTTAAAAGACCTTGTGTCTGACTATTCTAGGAAACTGGAGGATAAACAACTGCTGGAGAACAGATGATCTGGTATCTAGACCCTAACCTTCAAACAATACCAACCTAGCCACCCACCAGGAACAACAGCTTGAAAACAATGCATAGCATCCATAGTGCGCTTTCCAGCACTCCTGGTGACCCAGTTATTAGTTCATGGGACCTTCTTCACAGGGAAGAACCCACCTTCTAGGTGAGGCACAGGTCCACAACAGTAAGGTGACTCGGCCAAGCTGAGTCAGCTGTGAGTGAGGGGTCACCGAGAAGCCACTGCTCACTTCCAACATCACAGTGGCTCTGCTGTGGGTCCATGTGTGGATTTTCAGGCATGTTCTTCTCACTGAAGGGATCAGGGGTCTCAACAAATAAAACGAAATGTCTTTTGAAGAGACTAGAAACCCACAGTTAAAATATGGCAAGCAAACAGCAGGCTGGGTGGATTTTACATTTGGAGCTTTCTCTGATGTTTCTTCACAACGTACCCTCTCTTCTAAGCACAGTGTGCGTTTTACTAAGAGGTAATCCTCTGAAGTACAGCTAGGCTTTGTTCCTAAATGCAACAAATGCTTAAACAGTATTAGAAGGAATGTTCTGGAACACTTCTAATGTGAAGATAGTCAATTCTTCAAAGTAAGGTTAATGAAAGTCCCAAGGACCATTTGTAAGGCAGAGTACACAGCCGACAAGGAACTTCAAAACACGCAGGACGTGCACATCCTGGCTCTCAAATCTAATCAGGGAGACTCTCCATCACCCTTGTGCATTTCAGATCAGGAGGAAGCAGCTGAATTCATCACCATCGCAAACACACAGAAAAGTCAGCTCCTTCCTTTTTGATGAGGAAGGCATGCACATACTGGTTACCTCGTTAAGGAGCAGCTACCAGTCCGTGTTCCTCATGGTATCAGGGAGATTTCTGGTTAAGCTTTTATGCTGCCCTTTAGCGCTTAAGATGCCTCAAGGTGATGTGCCTATTCATTAAGGTCTTAACTCTGCACTATAAAGAAAGCACTCAATGGCTCCTGTTCACCCATTTTCTGCTGCTTAAATGTTTAACGGGTAAGGCAGAAGATCACGTTTAGTTTCAGATGACCCTGTCAGGGAGCTGACATTTCTTCATAGAAACAGCTTTCTCAAAGGTAGCAGACGGTGTCCCAGGTCATCATCTACATGTAGCAGGGCCTCCTGCTGCTGGCAAAGAACCTGAGAGAGGAGACCAAGGGTGACAAGGGTCCAAGTCACCACTCAGCGCTCTGTGCTCGCCCTGGCCCCAGGCCTGCTCTCAAGTTGCTGCGTTCCTTGTCACTCTGCATCTTACCTGCCTGACTCCAGCTCTGTCTCAGAAGCGGAACAGAGTATAAGCTGCTCCCTTACTTCTGAATTGTTCCTTCAGGGAAACTTCCAGACTTACTCTCCTGGGGAGAGATGTCACAAGCATAACATATGGGGCATGGGGCTGTGGCCAATTCAAATAGAATCTCTGAATTCCAGGTCTCTGCTCTGCCATCTCAGGTACTCAAAAAATGATGGGGCTGTAAATCCTCAGAACTCTTAAACAAAAGCTGAGGCCCAGGCATGTGGCCATTCACAGATGCTCGGCATACTCTAGAAGCCACAGGGCTGTGGGCATTCAGGCCACATGTGTCTTCCAGTTGTCAAAGTCACTGGTTCTCCCCACCTCAAGACCCAAGTGACACACGGATAATACTAGCCAAATCCAGTCAGAGTTTCATAGTAAGACAGAAAAGCAGACAATGAGATGGATGCTAGAACCCTGGGAATCAATCAAGCTTGGCAAGGTCAAAGCTCGGGCACAACCAGTGGGCTTTCCTTCCTGTCACTAAGGGGATTTGCCAAGTTCTATTTTCTCTATGGTAAGGATGCTGAGGAAGTTAGATACATGAGCAAACCAAGTACAGCACAGTGGAGCTAAGTACAATAGTGTACACACGTGTGCATGTGCACACACACAAGCACGTGAGAGACGGCAGAGTAGGGGGAGGGGTGAAGTCAGACAAGGATTCTCTGAGGAGCTGGCATCTTCATGGGACTGAATAAAACCAGTATTATGAGTGATGAGAACACACAGGCAACTAATATCCCTTTGGATCGACATCTTTTAGTGAGTCGCCCTTCCCAGCTACAACAGCCTAAAGTATGTAAAATGTGTGAACCAGGGACTTCCCTGGTAGTCCAGTGGTTAGGACCCCATGCTTTCACTTTTGAGGCCATGGGTTCAATCTCTGGTCAGGGAACTAAGATCCCATAAGCTGCACCGCACGGCTAAAAAAAAAAAAAAAGTAGAACCAGACTCTCATTTCAACTATCAAACATATTCAATGTGCTAATATTTTAATAAGCATGAAAGCTTTTATCATTAAATTAAAACAAATTTTAAACTAAAATTATTTAAAAGTATTTATTTCATCCTACCCTTTAAAACTTTCTATATTTATATTTTGCAATGTATGTTACAACAGTAGTACAAACACACAACTTATAAATAAATAAACACACACTCTGGGGGGAATTCTGCTGTATACATTTCTTTTCCCCCGACAGAGAGAGCAATCACAAAGTCATACATCTACTGCTCTAGAGCTCGGACAGTCATGGAAGAAGGGAACTAGACAGGGCAGCAATCTGCCTGGGCTTGCATTTCCAAAAGCTCTGACAGACTGAAGAGCCTGAGACAAGAGGCAGGAAGACAGTTAAGCAGAAACTGGAAGAGTCTGCAGGACTGGGTTGCTGGAAACATGGACTTGGATCAAGTGTTGCAGAAGGAGAAGCAGATCTGAGTGAGGGTGGGTGGTAGAGGTGAGAATACAAGTTTAATTTTAGACTAGCTTATTTATTCACTCTCAATATTTGCTGAATTTTCATCATTTGTCAAGGGCTATATCAGATGCTGGGCATATAGCAATAAGCAAGTCAGACTTCTTGGGGTTTATGTTCTGGTGAAGAAAACATTAAACGAACAGGATATATAGCTACAACTGTGGTAGGAACATTTTAGAGGAAAAGCACTGGGTGCTGTAAAGCAGGAGAGTTAAGAATCAGCCCAGGGACGAGGGAAGCCTCTCTGAGGATATGGTGTTGAAGCCGAGCCCTCAGGGATGAACAGAGTGAGCGGATTTGGGGGAAGGGTGCTCTAGGCAGAGGGAGGAGCAGGGGTGAGGGCTCTGGCGTGGGGGCGGGGGACGGCCTGTCTCATCTGCGGGGCAGAGGGAGCTGGCATTAGCTGGAGCCCAAGGGGGAGAGCTGAGAGTGGACAGTGGTCAACCCTGGTGCAGCTGCTGAAGCAGGAGGGAGGCATTTGAAAAGTCAGGCTGATGGGTGGGAAGCGCAATGATCTAATTTACATTTTTAAAAGACCATTCTGGCCTGCTCATGGCGGCAGGAGGGATGCCTTGCTAGGCAGCAGGATCCTGCAGGGACACCCCCC
>NW_011494795.1:2183350-2221268 GCF_000754665.1 Bison bison bison | reverse complement strand
GGACTGCAGCCCACCAGGCTCCTCCGTCCATGGGATTCTCCAGGCAAGAGTACTGGAGTGGGGTGCCATCGCCTTCTCTGAACTTCTTCCACAGCCCTCTGCAACTTTGTTCCTTAGCCCAGTGGGGCCAGCGATCAGCCTGCAGCAGTGAGGCTGATCTGTGACTGGCAAATGGCTACATGTCTATCATTTCTGATCAGGAATAAGACGGCCAGTTTCCCTACATGATTTCAGAAAGGGACTTGACTTTACAAAGGAGATTGTTTTTTCAGCTTTGGCTCTTTAGATGCATTTCTTGTTGAAATGTCATCTATATGGTAGGGACCATCTTTAAAAAGCATCTCGAACTCAGATATCCCACTCAGTTTCCCTGGCTCAAGGTTTCAGACTTATCTTCCGGTACAGGCTGTTCACATACACGTTTTATTCAGTCTTCACAGCAATACTACTTGGCCATTATCCGCCCCCGCCTTTTTCTTTTGGTTAAGTAAATGAGAAAAGGAAGAGAAAACAGAAGAGAGGCAAATTAACTTGCTCATAAGGTTATCGAGCTATGGACTCAAGTCTGCTCAAATCCATTTGTGCTTCCCACTCTACTCTCACTGCCTCCTGGCATGGTGTTGTGAGCAAAAACAGGTCATTGCTCACTGGAAACCCAAGGGCACGAGGGTATGAGACCAGCTCTGAGGTTACAATGGGCATCTTATGTAGGGGAAACCGCAGAGGAAGGGTCAGCGAGGTCATGTAGAACCCTGGGCATCAGGGCACCGAGGTGTGGACACCCAGCTGCAGCTGCACAGGATGCCTGCTTCCCCCGTTTCCTGGAGAGCTGGGAAGGACCCATGAAGAGGCAGGATGGACTAGGAATAAACCTGAGGACATGGTTTCTTAATAATAATGACAGGAATCTGCGAACCACAGGGCAGTCCCGGGCTGGACACGTGAGGAAGCAGCTGCTCCTGCCGCTTTCCGCCAGCTTCACGTCTCAAAGTGTGTCTTGAGATTCCCATTAGATGTACACACACGAGCCTTCCACACCAGACCTGGTCCTTCCCTCAACCAGCCCCAGGGCCTTTCCTTACAAATACTTGCCACTCACTTCCCCAAAGGTGGCCAGGACCAGGACAGGTGAAGACCTGCTGCTGACTGTGGCTGAGACCATGACCATCACAACGCTGTTCTGGAGCACTCTGCACTGAGAGGGGTAAGGACACCTCCCCTTTCCCTCCTTCGCCTGAGATCTGCCACGTGGATCAGCACTGTTCTCAGCAAGCCATCGGTGAACAAACGAAGTCCCTGCCCTCCTAGAGTCTACATTCTGGGGGTGGGGGGGTGGTGGTGGGAGTGGGCGGACCACCAAACAGATAAAATGTCCACTCTTTCAGAAGACAAGGAACATCTGGGGAACTAAAGCCAGGTGAGGGTCAGGAGTGCGGGGAGGTGTGCAGAGGCGGCGCTGCAGCTCACAGCTGAAGGGCATCTGCTGGAGGAGGGGAAGCAGGACGGGGCAGGAGAGATGCTTAGACAAGCAGCTGTCCAGAGCACGCGTGTTCTGAGCCAGCACTCAGGCTAGCACGCTGGCCTCCTGCCAGGGCTCCACGCCTGACACTTCAGCCTTGCAAAGCTCTGCCGAGGTGTCCTTTCTCTGCTGGCAACACCTACTCATCAGCTCTCATTTCAAATACTAGGGGTTCCGGGAAACCTAACTGACTCAGTCAGAAGCTGGTACTTTTTCTCTGTACTCCCAGAGCCCTTGGCTCCAACGCTATTACAACACCTTTAATAGTGCCTCGTGATTATCTGATTACATCACATCTCCAAGAGGTCAGGCACTCCTTGAAGGCATAGTCTATGCCCTGCTAATCACTACAGACAGGCTTGGAGTGGAGGGTCCATCTATTCAAAAAAGGTCATCCCCTGAGTGCCTGCTATGTGCCACACGGGGATCCACTGGTGACTAGGCCAGCAGAAATTCCTGACTGAAAGGAGCCTATCTTCTTCCATACTATGTCTCAATTATCTTCAGATTTCTAGGGCCTTGCACTAGGTCTGACATACACAAGGGGCTGAATGGATGAAACATTACAGAGATGATGGTGGGCAGACAAAGCACATTCCTCTCCATAAAGAGTTACAAATGTAGCTAGCCTACCCTGTTCTGGGGGCTTCTGCATTTTACGTGGGAAAAGGCACATGAAACCTCCAGGTAAACTGATCTCTTCTCCAAAGAACTCTATCACATCTTTTTCTTTAAAATTACACAAAATGTGGTGACAGTTTTACGACAAAGTCAAGTTACATGTGGGACAACTTCAAGTTAGCCCATCGAAGTTCACGCCTTACGGGTACGGGTCACCCTTTCCCTCTGCATTCTTTTCTTTGCTCCTTAAAACCCTTCCCCAGCCTAACGCACGAAACTTACAGATAGGTTATTACCAAGAAGTTCATGGCCAAACGCCTGCAGAAGGTGCTTGAGAAAGTACTGCATGTATTTAAATAAGATATTCTTGGTCAATTTTCTCCTATAGCTTCAATATGTGGAAACAGATCTCTCTGCATTTCCAATGAAAGGGTCTTCACACTGCCTGTGAGAGCCTCTAGTTCAGAGCGATTAGGACTCAAATCACAGTCAGTCAGGCTCTTCCCAGGGGGTCTGGAAGGTCAGTGACCACCTGAGGTCAGATCACTGCCCACCCCTCACCCCAACAAGACAAGTCCAGCCTGCCTGGGCCTAATTTTCTTAACAATGAACAAAATTCAAACATTAATTCTTTTGGTGATGTCTTGTAATTACTGGATTACATCATGCCTCTACAAGAAGCCAAGCTCTCCTAGAACATGTCTCTCTATCCTTCAAATTAAATAATCTGAGACAGAAGAACCTTTTGATTTTTGAATGTAGAAATTAAAATCTGGGTGTGGCCAGGCAACAGCTCTGGGTAACATTACTGCAGAATGGGCTTCTCTGGGGAAGATTCCATAGTGTTCCTTTTTTTTGATGGACACACACACACACACACACACACAAAACTATGGGAATTTTAAAAAATGTGTGCACTGGATGCACACCCTACCACTTCTATGCAGAGAATGAGATTCTGAAAAAAGAAATCTCCCAATCTCATTCCTGCAGCTTAGAAGGAAGCCAAACACCCCTTTTCTTCGGATTCACCAAGATCACGTGACAATCAGACCAGGCGGTTCATATCTGGTTTCTGTGCTGCTGCTGACCCCTAGGGACAGGAAGCTGTAAAGGCGCGGAGACTTGTGGAGATAGCTGGGCTGTCTGGAGAGCGCCGGGTGTGCTCAGTTGGGTCCGACTCTGCAACCCCATGGACGGTAATCCACCAAGCTCCTGTTTGTGGAATTTTCCAGGCAAGAATACCAGAGTGGGGTTGCCAATTCCTTCTCCAGGGGATCTTCCCTAGGAGAGGGTAACATAAACCCTGACTGGGAAAGGCCATTATGCCAAGGCCATGGCTGTCTGCTTTTTACTGTACTACGCAGCCAGGACTTCTAAGAAATGGTGGGATGTAATGTAAATGTAAATTACTCCCGGGTGTCCAGGAATAATAGAAGTCCAATTTTACCTTTATTGAAATAACCACAAAAATATCAATTTCCTCATATCATTAATAGTTATTCAAGTATGACTTTCTCTAGAATGTCCACTTAACAGAACCCTGGGGACAATATAAGCAACACCCATGGCAATGCCAGCCGCTAAGTCACTTCAGTCGTGTCCGACTCTGTGCGACCCCATAGACGGCAGCCCACCAGGCTCCCCTGTCCCTGGGATTCTCTGCAGTGGGTTGCCGTTCCCTTCTCCAATGCATGAAAGTGAAAAGTGAAAGTGAAGTCGTTCAGTCGTGTCCGACTCTTCGTAACCCCATGGACTACAGCCTACCAGGCTTCTCCGTCCATGGGATTTTCCAGGCAAGGGTACTGGAGTGGGTTGCCATTGCCAGCAGGTGCATACTAATATACTCTGATGACTACTCTCAGTAATGGGGAATAAAATGGACAAATACCAGTCGCCCACCTTTCCAGAAGTTACTGAGGGAAAGGTCAACATATGTCATATAAGTAAAACACACAGTGAGACAAGATTATAGGTGCTCAGGAGGAAAATACGGTGCTGGGTTGCAGAAAGGGCTGCTATTCATAATTTGAAAGTGGGTGGCGGGGGAAGGCTTCTCTGAGAAGGTGTATTTAAGCAAAGACCTAAGAGAGAAGAGAAAGTAGGCTTTGTGATGTCTAGGGGAAGGAATTCCAGGCCACGGGAACGGCAAGGAGGGAGGTGGAAAGGCCAGTGAGCTGAAAGAAGGGCGGGGTGTCTGGGGCCCGTCAGATAGTGATAAGGACTCTGGCACGCACCCAGAGTAAAAAGGTTAAAGAGTGTTCTCTGAAAAAGGACTTAAGTGAGTGGAGTCCTCAAACCCCCTCCACTGGCCCCCTCCCTTGGCAAGCTCACAGGTCTTGGAGCCACACCTCCACCTGGGCCCCAGGTCTCTCAGGCCTCATGCTGTGCTCACAGCTTTGAAAGGGCGGGCGGGCAGAGGCTGTGAAAGGCAAGTCTGGGGAACCAGCTACTCACAGCTATGATTCATACAACAATGGACTAGAACCCATTGGTGGGTTATGAAATTATTTTAGTAAAATACAGTAAGTGGATTTTAAAAAACAAAAACTAGAACAGAAAAGATACAAGAGTGCATTCCATATACCAGGTATTTATTTCGTAAAACTATTGCTTTAGTTATACATATTCATGTTTATGTATGCATTGATTTTATGGTAAAATACATTCCTACTATAAATCACAGTCAAAACAATCTGAAAGCCATCAACTTAGGATTCAGTCAGTCATTTATCCATTCAAACACCAAAAAGCTTCTTTAGAGGATGACTTACAGATGCACTGTAAACCAGAAAAGCAGAGAAACCAGGCCCCGCCACGCAAGCCTGAGCAGGAATGAAGGCCACCTGGGCACCTCTCCCCCCGAGTCTGGTCCAGCTGCAGGCGGGGAGGTGTACACAGCTGGGCTTCAGGACCAGGCAGAGGCGGCGCCGGAAGGTCTGAGCACAGGAGGAAGGAGGGGCCTCAGGCCCAGGCCGCTCAGCGGAAGGGCCGAGTCTGAGGTGGGTGCGGTTCCAGGGGGCACTGTGTACAGCTGGCAGCGGTCCCAGCACCAGGGGCAGGACTCAGGGTTCACAACACCTTTGGTGGACACTGGACAGGATGGCTCACAAAGGTCTCTGATCCCGGCCTTCTGCCTGAGGAGCAGAAGTTTCCAAAGAGGGAGGCCCTGCAGGACCCTCGCTGTGGCCTGTGTCTCCTGAAGGCAGCTTGGCTGCTCCTTGAGCCTGTACCGCCCCCTCCTTCCCACCCCACAGAGGTTCACATGCTAGCAGAGGAGCCCATGAGCTGAATATAATTGTAATAAAATGAACAGTCATCCCCAAAGAGGCCTGGACTGACAGCTGTGCTGCACAGGTCAGTCAGGCTCTCTAAGACAGGGAAGGCGTTGACTGGAAGCCACACCTTCTCAGATGTTAAACCTAACAGAAGAGAATGCAGACAAATACCTGCTCTTTCGTGAGGAGAGGATTTCTTAAACACATCCCCCAAAGCGTACACTACAAAGGCGCACTTAGTGAACTGAGTAGTTTCATCCTAGGGAAGACACCACAGACAGGGTAACAGATGCGTGACTGACTAGGAGAAGATATCTGGAACACTTAAAACTGAAAGCAGATTAATATCTAGAGCGTACAGAGAACTGGCAAAAATTGGGAAGTAAAAAAATAAATCTGATATAAAAATGGGTTAAAGATATGAGAACGGAGAAGTGCAACTTTAAAAGTTACCAAAGACAGATGACCAACAGGCACATGAAAAGATGCTCAACATCACTATTAGAGAAATGCAGATCAAAATTACAACGAGGTATCACCTCACACCGGTCACAATGACCATCATCAACAAGTCTACAAATAATAAACGGTGGAGAGGGTGTGGACAAAAGGGAACCTTCCTACACTGTTGGAGGGAAGGTAAATTGATACAGTCTCTATGGGGAACAGGATGGGGGTTTCTCAAAAAACTAAAAAAATAGCTATCACATGATCCAGCAATCTCACTCTTGGGCATACATCCAGAAAAGACAGGAACTTTTACTTTGAAAAGATACACGCACCCCCAAGGTTCACAGCAGCACTACTCACAAAAGCCAAGGCATGGACGCGACCTAAGTGTCCGCCGGCAGATGGGCTGATAAAGAAGTGGTGCGCACACATATATACGATGGAATACTACTCAGCCATAAAAAGAATGAAGTAATGCCATCTGCAGCAACATGAATGAGAAGTGCCATTTTCACTTTTTAACCATTTGGGATGAACCTCTTAAGAGTGAAGAGGACACAATTCACCCTTTTGTTGGTAACTCGCATTATGGTCTCAGTGTATGCCAGTCGCTCTGAGCTGTTACCAGCAAAGCCACAGGCGTCTACCACAGCCATCCCTACCCTACCCAAGGGCTGCTGGGCCCTTGGAGTCCTCACGTTTCTTTTGGCCAGATGGTTTTTTCCTTACTGCTGTTTCTATGACTGCCCCACGTACTCCTCCTTTCTCCCCTTCTATGGTTAAGGAGCTGAAGACTAGATAACGAAGCATTGCAGAACTGAGTCTCATGTAAAAATAGATTAATCTGAAGGTCAATCTCCAGGATGAGCCCTGGAGGACAGAGCATGCAGGCTGGGATGTTAACTATCTTGGAGGCTTCAAAGGCTATTCTGATCAGCTCCTGCCACTATTTCAGTATGGAAGATGAAAAAAGGCAGCAGTGGGAAATTCTTCTCAAAAATGGTAATGATTATGAAATTTGCCCTGGCTTGACCTTACGGTCCTTTACCAGCCAGATAATCCTTGCCTACTGGGCCAACACTGTATGGCGAGTGGTACCCTCAG
Source organism: Bison bison bison (assembly GCF_000754665.1). Classification (NCBI taxonomy): domain Eukaryota; kingdom Metazoa; phylum Chordata; class Mammalia; order Artiodactyla; family Bovidae; genus Bison; species Bison bison. The sequence goes on along the minus strand of NW_011494795.1, from coordinate 2,214,296 downwards.
TCCCCAGAGACAGGTGCGAGGGGCTGCAGGGATACCAGGTCAACCCCCCTCACTCCGTGTTCAGTTTCCCTGAGGGTGGAGCTTCCAGACCATACAGACCAACACTGGTCTTTAGATACCAGGGTGAAGAAGAAAAGTTCCCGCGTCTTCTCGTTTTACCAGACAAGCTTCTCTGACCAGGACATCTTTAGTCAGTTCTCATTAACAGGCTTTCTCACAAAACCCAACCCATGAGATTAGTGCAGTTGGAAAATAGGTATGTTACAATCTTTTTAGATCTAGCATGCAGGTCTCATCATAGTCATCTGAATATTTTACGATCCATGGTTTATGAGAAGTTGTCAGTGTACTCTTATGAAACCCTTGTCAAGAAAACAAGACCTAAAAATAAAGACATTAGAGAGACGTAGTATCTGCAACTCTAACAACAAATAATGTTTCCTGATGGGATTAATCAAGTGGAGTCTGGATTTATCTATATTCCCATATTTGATGAACTAGCAAATGGGGACATTATTGTAATCATGCTGTTTTTCCCCCAGGACTCAAGAAGAATGGAGTTATTCCTGAAGAAAACAGAAGAGATTTAGATTTTATGTGGTGGATTTGGGGAGTTCTTGGTGGTGTGGTTTGAACTTGTTAGGCTAGGAGCTTGGGGAGAGTTGGGGCTGGAGTCCAGATGTGGAAGGCTCTGGCATGCAGAAGGAATTTAAGACAGCCTGGATGAGGTCACCCCGGGCAAGTGGGGACAAACACGAAGGGGCAGAGGTCAGAGTCCCGGGGTGCTCCAGGGGTGGAGTCCTGGGCAGAGAGGGGGAAACAGGAAGCTTCTGAGTGGTGGGGCCTTTAAGGTGAGTAGACTGGGTTTCTTAAATGGAAAGGTGACGGATGAAAGAGTGGGTAAGACTGCTATGCTTGGGGGGCTGGCAGTCGCTCTTTCGGGCTAGTTGACAGCATCACAGCCAGCTCTCTCTACCGGAGTATCGACACACATCCTACTTGCGTTTCTCTCTGGTGAAGTCTTGCACAATTCCTGACAGAATTTCTGGCCTTCTGTAGTCCTACAGGGATAGGAATCCAAAGCCCTGTAGTGTCAGGCTTCCTGGAACCAAGAACTGGCTCAACTCTGAGCCCCATTCACCACTAGATAACACTCAGATAACTCCTGGCTCACATTCTGTTCATTATTGATGCCTTAGCACTGCATCATTCACATAACGTAAGACCCCACATTGGTAGCAGCGTCCTGGCTGCTACAAACTTTAGCTCCAATTTACAGCAAAGGACTCCTCGTGGATACCCACAGCGGTACCAGCACTACCGTCCAGCACAGCTGGGTTGAAGGCCGGCAGTCAGGCCTCAGAGTGTATGAGGAAGGAGGAACAGCCTCCACACAGCTGTTCCAACTGGCAGTTATAGCTCCTCTGACCATTGCTGGTAACGAGATTGGTAATGATTTCTGGAAAAGCTGGGAGGAGAACAGGTTCCTGGAGGGGCGGCAGGGGTAGGGTGGGGACAGCCAGAGCGCATCGGAGAGGACAGGGAGCGACAACTCCTGGGCCGACTCCTTCCGAGGCCGCCACCTCCCCGCACACCCTCTGCACATCGGCATCGCTCCATTTTCTTGCTCACCTCTCTGCTGACCCCTCAATCCCACTCTTTCTCCAGTGGCGCTCACTTCCCCTCGCAGAAGTGGACTTTTATAAGGAAGCAGAGGTCACGCATGAGCGTTCCCTTGTGGAGGCTGCTGTCCCCTTGAATGTGGCCCCCACTCACTCCTTTTTGGACCCCTTGGGACAATGAAGTCTCTCTAGTTTCCTTTTTCTTCCTTTTCCCTGAGACAGACACACAGACTTGCTCTATTGGAGATTTTATGGCTTGCCATGCTGGGTAGACAGACTGGAGAAAAAAAATGACATACAGGAAGTTATTTCAGAAACTCCAGTAAAAAAGAAAATGATGTGGTTTCAGGTATACTTCCAGGCTGGTAACTGTAAAGTCCCATTGGATTTTCCTCCACTTTTAAAGCTCAAGGCCAGCCCCACCTGTCGCCCCAGGTGAAAGGAATAAAGACAACAGCGTAGCAGAACGTCTGGAGAATAAAAGGAAGCGTCTGTTGCTATTTACTGCGATGGGCAGTCTCTTCTCAAATATGACCACTCTTCAGATCTCCCTGGAGGAGCACAAGGATTCACAAGCAAATGCAGCACCTCCGGTGGGTGCCTGGCCTGCACAGGCTCTCCTACGGCTGACCCCCAGTGGGGCTCCACTTCTCCCTGGCTCCTCTCCCCTTTGCCATGTGTGTTTCTAAGTCTCTGGTTATTAGAGAGCGCCAGCGCATCCGGATGCTCCTCGGGGCTTGTTTCCTCCATCAGCACGTAGTCAGTCAGCACAATTCAGTCGCTCAGTCGTGTCCGACTCTTTGTGACCCCATGAACTGCAGCACGCCAGGTCTCTCTGGTCTATCACCAACTCCCGGAGCTTATTCAAACTCATGTCCATTGAGTCGGTGATGCTGTCCAACCATCTCATCCTCTGTCGTCCCCTTCTCCTTCTGCCCCCAATCCCTCCCAGCATCAGGGTCTTTTCCAATGAGTCAACTCTTTGCATGAGGTGGCCAAAGTACTGGAGTTTCAGCTTTAGCATCATTGCTTCCAGAGAACACCCAGTACTGATCTCCTGTAGGATGGACTGGTTGGGTCTCCTTGCAGTCCAAGGGACTCTCAAGAGTCTTCTCCAGCACCACAGTTCAAAAGCATCAATTCTTCGGCGCTCAGCTTTCTTTATAGTCCAACTTTCACATCCATACATGACTACTGGAGAAACCATAGCTTTGACTAGACGGACCTTTGTAGGCAAAGTAATGTCTCTGCTTTTTAATATGCTGTCTAGGTTGGTCATAGCTTTTCTTCCACAGAACAAGCACCTTCTAATTTCATGGCTGCAGTCACCATTGGCAGTGATTGTGGAGCCCAAAGTCACAGCACATACCTGTGGGTATGTCTCTTTTTTTGTTCCTAAGGTTTGCAGGGCAGATTCTATGCTGACATCATCCACTTAAAAAATTTACTAAGTACCCACTGGGGGCCAAGCAGAGGGCAAAGTAGCATCAGCAGTGCTTGCTTGAAGTTATCAAACTGTGTTCTCTTTAGGCATCACAGTCTGCCTAAACCCTCCTCTATGGACCCTGCAGTACTCTGCCTGCGCTACACCTGACCACAAAACTCTTCTCTTTAGAGCTCGGGGTCTTCCTTCTTCACTGCCCAGGGAGAGGATGGACATTTATAAACATCTCATGTGCCCACAGCCATACGGTCAGCTCCTTGAAAAGGGATAGGCATCAATGGCACCACATACTCACAAAGGTTTTTGGAATGATTTTCTTCCAAAGAACCCAGAGTTTTCCCAAATTCTGTACATCCTAAAGAGACAGAAGGCTCACTGTTTTCCTGAAAAGGAAGGAGCAAACAGTGGTAAACAGATGAAAGGGCGCTGTCACCTCTGATCTCCATGGGCATTTTCGCATTCCCTCTTCCGGTTCTGCTATCAACCAGGGGTGCGATCAGGGCTGCTTGATTCGGAGGAAGCAGGTTAAGAAAGCCCAGAGGGACATGGCGTGCTGACGTGCTGCTGGTGCTGGAAGGAAGGCTCTCTCCTCAGACTCAGCTGGAGGCAGTCACCCCGCCCTTCTTTACTGGTTCACACAGCAGGCCTGCACGGAGGGTCTGCTGCTGGGCTAGGCGCTTCTCACACTCTCATTAAAAACAACCAAACAAATCCCCCCCTCAGAGGAAACAGCTCGAGTGGGCTTTCAACCTTTCCCTCCTTGCTCCTAAGTGCGACAGAAAGGAAGGCCTCTCTTGGGCCCAAGCAACATGACTGAATACAAGCATCAGAAACAGGAGGAAGAAACGTCACTCGACACAAGGTCACTCGACACAAGGTCGTGGTGAAAAATGCAAGTGGAAGAGTTCCAACTCACGAGGCACGGGAACAGGAAAACGAGACCTGTCTCGATGCAGAAACAACCAGCTCGGTCTCCCTCCCAATGCTGCACACCCTCCACACTCCCACTTCACATGCTTTGGCCACTCCAGTTGTGGTGTGAATTCTTTCAAATATTTCTGTTACAGCAAACAGTAGAACACTATGTGTTTGGTTAGCACGCCAACCATCTAATGTCTCCAGGCACTGTTATCCTTAGACCCCTACTGACATGCCCACATGGCTCTTTATTCAAACTGAAAACTAGTCCTCTCCCTTAGGAACAAGAGCAGTTTAATCAATGATTTTTAGTTTTGTGGGACAGAATACTATAAAGGACATCAGAGAACACTTTAATGCAGACGAGTGGCTAGATGGCTTCCTCAGGGGATGGTTACCCAGTTACTTGCTCCCCAGAGGAGCAGCAGCACCGTCTTTCCTGGGAGCGTGTCAGAAAGGCAGAACATCAGGCTCCACTCAAGACTTACCAAGCAGATCTGCGTTTTGACAGGGTTACTAAGTGATGCAAATACACAGTAAAGTCTGAGAAGGCCGGACCTCTCGTTACACAGGTCTTGGTTTTGCTGATTCTTTTGATACTTCTGCTCAGACAAGAAAGTATCAGGTCATCTGAGTTCTTTAGGAGATCAGTTTTCACCACTGGCAACTTTTAGGGAAGCTGACTATATACATTATCCATTCTTTTCAACGTGGCTATGGAGAGTAGCACAGTATACTCCATGCTCATGAAATTATCACTTTGTCTTGTCGAGTGAAAGGCCATCAATACATGTAACAGCAGGGGACCAAACCGCATGAGAGAGTGAGATGAGGGCGGGGCCAGCAGTGAGGCCTGCAGGCCTTTATGTCTGTAAATCAGGGTCTGAAAGTATCACATTTGCTAAATATTCTGCTGAAAACGAGATGGTGAGCAGTGCATTTTGGGAAGCACCGTGCAAACACACGCTGCTGGTGCAGGCTCCCCATGGCCGCACGTAAGCCACCCGCACCGAGCACACACTCGCCTGACCACAGAGGCTGGGTGCTGGTGCAGAGAAGGACACAGCCAGCGGGCAGGCAGGCGCACCTGACGCCATGTCGAGGGAGCCGCCCAGAAGAGACATTCAGAACCAGGGGAGAGTGCGGAGCTGACTGCCGATGAAGACAAACGGCCCTTTCTTTTCTTGCTTATTCTTGGACTAAAACGTTCAGCGCAGTTCGTCACTCCAGTATAAGCAGACCTTAGGACGCCGCTATCTGTGTGATCGGAGGGACTTAATCGATGGTGTATCCTCACCGTCTGCCCCCGAAGCATGCTGAACCACCACCCCCGCTGTTCATTCGTTTTCTTCATGTTCAAAAACCCAAAGGTGACCTCTGTGGGCAAAAGTGCAACTAAGGTCTTGAAATGGGTCTCGTAACACAGTATGTTGCAAATGTGACTTCCCTCGCAACTTTTTCAAGCTGTCTTTAGATTTTATCCATGGCCGCAACTCTCAGTTCCAGTTACGTGGCATACCGAAGGGGAACCTGTACTGCTGGCCATATAAGGAGCCCGTCCAGACTTCCCTGAAGGCAAGACGAGCCCAGCCCAGGAAGGGAGAGTGGAAGGTCACCCAGTAGGAAGCATGTCCCTTACCCTCCTTTATGCCCCTTCCCTAGAAAGGCTACAGCGATTGTATGAACACCTGGCCCTGCAGAGAGCTGCCAGAGTGGTGCACTGGTGTTACCAGCATCTTTGTTTTTCATTCTTAATTCCTTCCGTACAGCAACTACTCAAAACAACAACAGATGGACAGCAGGATAAAACTTCAGCAGAAGCCGTTTGCCTTTTGTCAGGCTTCCAAGCTCCGCTCCACTGGGGCTCAGCAGTAACTGCCCTGTGTGCCTGGATAAACGCCGGACAACCTGGAAACACTGCGGGCGTGCCTGCTGAAGCTCTGAGACCTGTCTGTGACTTACTGGGAGCCCAGTTATAACCACTCCAGTTTTATATGGCTTGCTCAACTGAATCACACAGGCTAAAAAGGACACATTTTTGGGGGCAGCTATTACTGACTGAATTCTGTTTCCTCCTACATTTAGATGTTGAAGTCCTAACTCCCAGTAGTTCAGAATCTATCTAGAGCAGGCCTTCAGAGCGGCTGAACCGAGGCCCTCACGGCCGACCCTGAGCCAGCCTGACTGGAGTGCTCACGGCAGAAGGCTGTGTGGACACAGGGCGGAGGCGGTGTCTGCAAGCCACAGGGAGAGGCCGAGACCAAACGTGCCAACACCTCCATCTTGATCTTTTGTTATGGCAACCCCTGCAAATTAACAGAGTAGCTTTCAATGGTGATCAAACATTAGGTTGCGGTGGATCCAGAGAGGTTCAGACCTTTGTGCACACACTGCTGCCCTTCGACCTTCTTTGTACACGTGGAGACTCTAAGTCATGCTTTTGGGGGAACAGAAGGGAACAGGCTGTGGAGACTGTGACTAAGTCCCAAAAGACGGACAGTGCCACCAATTTATTTTCCATTCGGATGAACATGTGACTTCCCAGAAGTCAGGCCTCTAAGTACAGTTGGCTTTGGGGGAGTAACAATCCTTTCTTTTGGGCCATGCTGCGTGGCTTGAATGACCTCGGTTCCCCAACGAGGGACTGAACCTGAGCGGCAGCCTGCTCTGGTGCTGTCAGTATCTTTTTCATTCTTAATTCCTTCTAGTAACCACTCACCACTCAAAACAGTAAAGGGCCCCGCAGTGAAAGTACCGAGTCCCGACCACTGCACCACCAGGGAAGCCCCACCAATCTCGTAGTTGTATCAGTTACTTCTGTCTTTACTAATGATCTCACTTCGCAAAATGGTCAGGTTGAAGAGTTGTTTGCTGCACTTAGAAAGGAGCAAAGCAACCAGCCTCAAAATATACTACCTCCCAAGGCAAAGCATGAGGAGAGAGCTTATGCTACTGACCAATTTCAACAGAAGAAAGACATGCAGGAAAGGAACCGGGTGAGGCCACCCTGAGCCAGGGCCATTCACGGAAGGCCTCCTAAGGTACATCTGAAGAGTCACGGGGACTGTGGAGGTTTTACAAAGGTAGACAACATGGCCAAGTTTGTTTGGTATGACAACCACTCTGGTGCAGGTACGGAGCAGAGACCAGAAGCAGAGACTTCTGAGGAGGCTACTGTGCTGATCCAGGCAACAGTGCAGGGTGGAGGAGAGCAGTGGAGAGAACTCGGTGACAGGCTGCCAGGAGAGCTGGGAAGGTGGTCCAGACGGGAGGTGAGAGGACCTTCGTGAGTGAAGTTCTCTCTCTGGATTCTATCTGACCTCTGGGGATCTCTTGGTCAGAAAATCTACAGGACAGCTGAGACTTCCTGGGTCTCAGCCCAAGAAGCTGCATTTATAGGTCTGTTCTGTCTTGAAAGGCACGGTGTATGGGGGTACCTATCAGCCTCTACCCGCTTGCAATGGGACAGGGACATGCACGCACAGTGTGGGCGTCTGCTCTGCTCTGCATGGGCTCCCCGAGACCAGTCTCCTGAACACTCTGCACTGAGAGAGATGCCTTCTCGCCACCACCAAACTCCACCTGTGGGCAGCACTGCATTTGGGGCCAGCCTTACCTGAGTGGGCTTCCCTTGTAGCTCAGTCAGTAAAGAATCTGCCTGCAGTGCAGGAGACCCGGGTTCGATTTCTGGGTTGGGAAGATCCCCTGGAGAAGGAAATGGCAACCCACTCCAGTATCCTTGCCTGGAAAATCTCATGGACAGAGGAGCCTGGTGGGCTGCGGTCGCAAAGAATCGGGCATGACTGAGCGACTAACATTTACTTACTTACCTACCTGAGTGGGGGAAGCAGGCTGAAGTTAGAGAGGTTACTGAGATTCTCCTGTGGAGCCCCAGAGTATATAAGGGCCTCTGCATGCTTACCTGCCTACCTGACTGACTATATATGGTAATTCACGTGGAAAGGATCCACAGAGCAGGGTGGACTGGAGAGGGCTTTATGGAGACAGCAGGACAAGAAGGGAAGAGAATGGTCCAGGGGGAGGTTCAGGTAAAAGCATATGTATGAACAGAGGCAGGTAGGTGGGGGACTTGGTCTGGCTTGTGAGAAATCAGGAGGAAGAGGCTCGACTTCTTTCTTCTGAAAGAGCGTCAAAAGCCCGGGGTCTAGAAGCGCTGCACGTTCTGCCTGGGTGACCTGAGGAAAAGCAAGGCTGACAGCACTGTGAGGCAGACTGGGAGGACGAGTCAGGGGCTGAGCGCAGGGGGCCAAGGCCACAGACCAGAGACCAAGTCCAGACCAAGCGAAACGGGGAGAGAGCAGATTCTGAAGAAATTCTTCCATATGGCTAGGTTTAGAGAAAAAAAAAAAAACCCCAAATAACCCTAAGTCATCACAGGCTACGAGAAAAATCTGCCAGACAAGGAATCCTTGGGAAGACTGTTCAAAAAAGGCTGACACCCACTTGCAGGAGCACAAAGAAGGGAGCCTTGAACGCAGTGTGGATGTAAGACGGCTCACGTCTGAACATGGTAGCTTCATGTGTAATAGCAAAACTCCCACAATTTAACTGAAAGGTGAGCATTTTAAAATAACAGCGCCTCTCGAACACTTGGCTACAGCACGCTTATGAAGCAGCTGTTATGGGCTGGTCACCACACTGGGTGCTTCCCGCCCAGCAGCTTGTCAATCCTGGGCCCTGCACAGACGTGAGGGAGTCACAGACAGGAGCCAAGGCTCCTGCAAGGGGAGTGGCTTTTCTGGGCTCTACCTTCGTGGATTGGAGGAGAGAAGCAGGCCCGCACAGATCATAAAGCACACAGCACCACCTCTATCTCAAAGAAATTCCTTTCCCCCAGGTTCATACCTTAAAAATTTATGCAAACAAACACAAAACAAAGCGGACAGGAAAAGTGTGGATAGCAGGTGCAAAAAAATGAGTACGACTCCGAGTCAAGACGAGCCCTGTCAGGACCTTGCCGCAGCGCCTGCAGCAGGGCCAGTGGCCGCTTCCCGGCAGCCTTCGCGTGTGTGGAGCGAACCTCGGTCTGCTCCAGACCTCGGCCCAGTCCCATCTGCCTGTCTGCACGGCCACCACAGCACCAACAGTGCTCTGGGGACCCAAAGAGAGCCCCGGACACCCTGAGAAGCCACAAAAGGGGAACAGGTGCACAGTAGGCATGAACAGGCTTGCGCCGGAAAAAGCTGGTCTAATCTAAGTCCTTATTCTTATGGAAGAAGGGCACTTCAGGCCTAACAACTAGGGAAGAAATAAAAGACGCACACAGTGTACTACGACAGCCAGGATGTGCAGAAAAGCCTCTAGCCTTCCTCGCGCTCTGGTTCAAAGTCCTTCCGCTCCCGCTATTGTCCTGTGCTATTATTCCAAGGCTGACCTTGGGTCTACGGCAGGTGTGCACCCAGCTGGGAAGCTCCAAAGTGGACCAGTGAATGCCGGATATACTCTCATTTGAGGCCCATGTTTCCAGGGGGTAGGGGTTATTGTTTCTTAAAGACAAAGCCAGACAAAAGCAAGCCAAAACAAACCAGATCCTGTGCAAAGATCTTCCTAAGAAAACCTAACTAGCAGCCTAGTCTAAATAAAACACTGACACCTCTCTCTCTCTCATACACACACATGCGTGGAGCCCGCCGCCCAAGTTTCAGGGCACTCTGATGTTACCTAGATGGTGTAAGAAGCTAAAAACGATCGTATTTTGTATTGGTATTATTTCCTAACTGTCAAGGTGTTCATTTCAGGGCAAACATATTTTATTTAGAGACATACTATTAATCTGGCTCGGGGGTGAGGGAAAGAATGAAACGTAACATCCAGGCCACAATTCAAAGGTCCACATACGGGGAACTCCCTGGTGGTCCAGTGGAATGCCCTGCTCTCACTGCCAAGGGCTCAGGTTCGATCCCCAGTCAGGGAACTAAGATCCCACATGCTGCGTGGCATGTCTGGAAAAAAAAAAGGTCCATATACAATTTTTGGTAGATTGTAACAACAACAAGCACTTATAAAGACACTGTTCTAAGCATTTTTTACTACACCTACAGCCAGGATCCAATAACCAGTCTGGAATCTGGCCACTCAATTGCTCCCACTGAGGGCTTCTTAGAGCCAAACAGCTTCACCCTCTGCCGGGTGTGTCTGGTCACTTCACTCTGCGTCCACTGTCCCAGAGAGCCGTTCAAGGCTTCCCAGGAAAGGGTCAGCCCAGAGCGAGGGCCACACATGGAGGCCATGCAGGTTCCTGCAACAGCTGCTGCTGCTAAGTCGCTTCAGTCAGAAACCAATACAAATCAGAGCGCGGGAAGCCACACTGTGAAGGGCTTATATAAACTGCTTCCCATTCCCTTCCAGGTTCCCGCAGGAGCCAGTGGGTTCCTCTTTTACACACAATGGCACACCACACAAGCCTCTGCCCCACCATCAGAGCAAGACTACACGTGTTCCCGACTATCAGGTCACCGGATTCTGTACCGGTACTTCTGAAATTACTGGCTCTAACCTGATTCCAAAACTGCTGGAGTTTACTCCCAAGTCCAGAGATGGGCCTGCCAGTCTGGGCTGGCCTCCGGGAGGCCCGAATCTAGGCTTTATCTGTGAGGCTCGGTAGCCCTCTGCTGGCTGCATGCTGTTAATTGTTGGTTCCTCACCCAACCAGTGAGAAAACGGCCCTCAAAAACATTCTCATGTCTCTGCCATCTACAAGGCTTTAGATTTACTGAAAACATCCACAGACACAAAAAATAGGCAATACAACTTTCTGTCATCTGAGCTTGTGCAGCGTAAATATTGTTATCCACATTTCATAAGCAAAATCTACAGGACATTAAGGCTTGAGCTCAGGAAGGGAACGCATACGTGGCCGAGGAGCCGCCCCAGCAGCACTGCAGCCCTCACCGAGGCATCCAGTTCATCCCCTTCTGCAGCTGAGCGGCGGGAGAAGCACACAGGCTCCCCACACAGCCTGCTGGTCAAGAGACTGGCTCTGGGCAGATCTGGGTGGTTTGCCCAGGCCATTCACTCAGTGGTGATGGGAGGCTAGAGGCTCACCTGCCAGCTTCAGTCTCCTGTCTATGAAGGGGCCAGAGCAGAGTTACAGGCCTGAATGAGATGCTGCCCCTGCAGCACCCAACAGTCGACTGATTGATGTTTCAGCTGCTGCTTGGCCATCACTAACGTCACAACTGTCACAGCCTGGCCTCCAGGCCTCCTGCCCTCCCAGCACAGCTTGAGGAAAACCCCGGCTCCTAGCAGGAGCTGGAGAGGGCCCTCATAGAGATGGTGCAGAGCCTACTGCTGGTCACCAGGTTACAGGCGAGAGCTGGCTTCTCTCCCTTGAAAGGTGAAGGGAAACTGGGATAACAGAGTAACGAGTACATAAAAGAACTGAAACGGAGGTCTGCAGCCACTGTTGAGCACACAGACGATGACGCAGGTGAGCAGAGGATGACCCCCGGAGATGACAGGGGTGGTGTTGCTGGCTTCCAGTTACTTTCCAGTAACCATGACCAGAATTGGAATGGCCCTTGGAAAAGCAAAAGGGAAATTTACGGGAGCCCCAAGTACAGCACATTGAAAAGATCAGTGAGTAAAGCTGCCAAATCTAAGAGTAGGAGAGCTGGGAAACAGTGCCGTGAACAATAGTAACAGCTAACAAGCATTGAGTGCCTACGGGCTAACTGAACACCTTACTCAAATCAAGCCACTCAGTCCTCAGAGCCAGTCTCCTAGCAGGGGGCTATTCTCCTCCCCATTCTTCACAGTAGGGGAAACTGAGGCCAGGGATGAGGCGGGCTGTGTAAGGCCACAGACTAGTTAGTGGAGGGGCTGGGATGTGAACACAGACACTGCTATTCCAGTTGCCCTGATGAAGAGTGCTAAACGAACAGCCTGGCGGCTGTGGGCAAATTCTTCAGGCCCAGATTGGGGCAGCACGGAGAATATGCTATATCAACAAATGGTCTAAGTTTATCAATACACTGAAGAGACGTATTTGTTGGAACAGACCTTGGAACAGACCGTCGGAAAGTCAGAACCTGGGTGAGGCCTCCCAGTACCAGAGAGCCCCTGGACAGACCAAAGTGCCTCCCGTTCCCAGGAGCTGACATCTTCACCAGATGCAGAGTTATCTGATAAGGTTTCGCTCCAGGCGCTGGGGCAACAGACCACAGAATCAAATCACTGAAGTCAAGCAAGTGAAAGAACATTCCTGTCCTGGAATCTGCAGTGGAATGTGCTGCTGCAGGATACAATTTTAAGAAAAAAAGAAAGGAGAAAAGCCACTGAGAGAACCAGAGTATCTGTGTGAGTGAGTGCATTTTAAACAACCCGTCTCATGGGACTAGGAACAGGAGTGTATTTAGAACAGCCCGTGGTTAAGACAGAATCTGAGCAGCTAGACCACCTCACGAAGAGCCAGCCCTCCCATGACACTGGGGTCCGCAGAGCCAGAACCCCCAACGCCCACACGGCGGGCTGGCCCACTCACAGCCTGCAGCCCCGGCAGGCAGCGCGGCGGCTCCACCGTCGCCCGAGGACGCCAGCAGCTGCTGGGACTGCACCGCGCCGGCCCCTGCCCCGTGCTTCTCACCTGCACGCCTCTTCTCAAACTGCTGCCGGAATCATCTTCTGGAAAGCGTGATTTGACCACATCACCCCCATTTCCCACCCTGGATGGGCCTCCTACTGTCACCAGGAAGAGGCCCCCACTCTCCACAGGGACTGTCCCCTCCTCAGCTGGCTCCTCACCTGCCACTGCCCCACCACTCCCTCAGAAACACACCTCAAATACACCGCGTCCTCTGCTGGGAGGCCTCTCCCCACCCCTCTGCCCTTGCTCCCCAGCAGCCTTCCAGGTGCAATCCTCAAGTCCCTTCTAGAACGTCTGCTCTCCACCCCCCACCCCCCGCAGCAGACAGAGCTGGGCAGGACCTGCAGGCAGGCTCCGCGGGGCCTGGCTCTCCTGGGGCTCTGATGGCTTCTCTAGGCAACAGGACGACACATTCACCATTTCCACCTGGAGGTCTAAAAGGCACTACAGACATGCCTGAAACACGAATTTTGATCCCCTTGTCTCCCCAGAGTCGTGCTTAATCCCTTCTGTATCACTGAGGGACACCACCACCCATGAGGTGCCCAAGGAAAACACCCTGGATCCTTTTTCTTCACCCCCCACACTCACGCCACCAGCCAGTCCTCTCTGTGTGTCCAGAGTCACTGCCAGCCTGACCCATGGAAGGAGCTTGCATTCGCACCCCCACAAGCCCTGAGGGTCCCAGCCTGCGCGCCCACAACATACAGAAGCTTCACTGCTCTGCCTCTCCCCACCCCTCAGTTCGGCCAGTTCTCCCCAGCCCTCTGCTCCCCAGGTTGGCACTCTCCTGCTAGAACATGGGGACTGTAACCAAAGCGTGTGCGGCCACTCTGGGGCATGGAGAGCCAGCTCAGCCATGACCGGAGCTCTAGATGTTTCCTGTTACCACGGCTAAAGCAGACCCTATCTTTGCTGTTTAGCAGATCTACTATTATCTGAATTCTAATCCTGTTTTATCTCCCACTCTTTATCTAGAGTATTTTAGGAAAAAACACAAACTATTGTTAGCTTAATTCTGAAACAGAAAGGCTTCAAACAAGTGTCACATTTCATAGCTCGGATCACCATGTCCAATGGCTTCCCTGGTGGCTCAGACAGTGAAGAATCTGCCCGAAAGTGGGAGACTGGGTTCAATCCCTAGGTCAGGAAGATCCCCTGGAAAAGGAAATGGCTATCCAATCCAGTATTCTTGTTTGGAGAATCCCATGGACAGAGGAGCCGGCAGGTTACAGTCCATGGGGTTGCAAAGAGTTGGACACGACTGAGTGACTGACACTTTCAATTTCACAATGGCTTTTAAGCTTCTGATAGGAAAACCGCTAGCCCTGCTCCAGTGCACACGTCTCTCTAATGGCCAGGAAGCATCCTCAGCACCAAGGGCAGGTGTCCTCTTCCCTCCTCAAGCCCCCCAGCTGACCGCGTCCAGAGCCGTTCTGTCCTTTCACTCAGAAAGCATCATGAACAAACCCTGCGTGTCGACCTGGGGCAGTCTTCTGTCTGGCGCATGGGTCCAGGCCTCACTGGTCACAAGTGACATCTGCCACAGACAGCACTGCCCAGCTCTGGCCCTCAGCCCCCGGCCCTGGCACCCAATCCGATGTTACCACCCCATCCTGATTTTACAATTGGACAGGAGGGAAAAACACCAACCTCAAAAGCGAGTTCAGAGCTGAGACAGAATATGTGTGGCCTCAAAGGGTGGTGGCTCAGGACTCTTCTAAAGGGTGCTACTGAGGAGACCAAGGGAGACAAACTTCCTGAGGTAACAGCAGCCACGAGGGCACATGTTCGCCCACCCTCACGAAGCCTGCAGGGGCACACCCCTCTGTAGTGGCTCCTCTCCCACTGCTTCTTTACCCCACAGCTGCTCTCCTCATGGCAGGACAATCAAGAAATGCCTGCACTACAGTGGGGCACAACTGCCCACTCAGAGAAGGACACTGCGACCGGAGTGGGCACCAGGCTGCCAGAAGCGTGCGAGCGCGCCCTGCTTTCCTAAACTGTGAAGCTGGGAGATTCTGTACCTATGTGCTGGCCCACACTTGCTTCTGCTCAAATCTGGACTCCCAAAATGCCTGTTCTGTTTCAAAATCCTCCGGATTTCAAGTGAACCCCCCCACTCAAACCCGGGGCCTGTGCCTTGGCTGCAGAGCGCAAGGGGAGGGAGGGGCACTAGTGGTATCTTAACAGCTATTCCAACGGGCTCCCAAGCAGCCTGTGAGCAAACGGTACCTCACAAACAGGAAGGAGAAACAGACTTTACTTTTGTAGGGTCCCTCCTTTAACAAATCGAATGATCTGCCTCATTATTATCACTTTTTGAGGTGGTTAAAGAAGGAAAAGTGGGCGCTGCTTTCCATCCACAGACTCAGGCTGCCTGGGGCGGGCCCTTACCCCACTGCCTGCGCACCAGGCGGCCAGGCTGCTGAGATGAGCCCGCCCTGGGTGAAGTTAGCCTCTGCCGGCCAGGCCTCTGCCAGCCAGGCCTCTGCCAGCCCTCCACCGGGCCCTCAGTTGCTCACGCCACACTCTGCTGCTTCCAGGAGGAGCCAGACAGAACAGAAAGAGAGGCGCGGCTTTGGGGGCCGGGCTCTGGGTTCAGGCACCGGGGATGCTCCCCCGATTGTCCTCCACTGCAGATGTGCAGACTAGGTGGGAAGGGTGGGAAGGGGGCCCACTGGTGGAGGTGGCCCGAGAGGGAACAGGATACAGTGCCCTTGAACAGCTGCCCCCACTCTGTGCCCCGCTGGGTCCTGGACCTCCTCCGCCTCCAGGACTAGATGGATAAATGTGACTGAAGTTAGGAGAGGGCGACTCCCTCCCACTGATCCCTGTCTCTTCTGTGGGCCTGGGCCTACTCTTCTCCTTGAGGCAGGCCACCAAGGTTGAAGGAACCAGGGTGCAAGAGAGGATTTTTAAGTCTGGGAGAGCAGGGCTGCAGAAACTGTTCTGTTACTGCATTTTCCTAGACACAAGGGAGGCACATTAAACATTATTACTTGGAAAATGCAGCGAGATACAAGATAAATCTCACACAGGCAGATTCTATCACTTTTCCTCTTTCCACCCTTAATGAAAAGGACAAAGCGATGAGCTGAAAACGAGAGGGGAGGGTGTATAGTGGGAGGGAAATAAAAAGCCAAACGCTGAACCTGACAGAAATCATGGTTGAGCCACTCTCCCCTCACAGTCATATCCAAATGGCAAGTCACCAAGGCTGCAAACGTCTATCTCAGGAGTAATTAAACCAAATTAATCTTAGGAAAAGAGCTTTAAATGTTCAAAGCCCCATTAATTCTCATGCCTTGTAATTAAATATGTATGTTAAGAAGGCTTGGACAAAAGCAAAACATTTTCGAATGTGAATTCTTTATGTTCACAGATAGCATTATAATGCATTCTGATCACTGATCTTGCAGAAACCGTGTAAAAAGCTTAGTGAAGCGCACACTGTAAACATGGCACAGAGAACGCGGACAATCTCAGTCCATACTGAGCTTTCGAAAATGTCTCTTGATAAACACCTTCACTTTCAAGGCTCCACACAAGTTACTCAATGATAATCTCCACTTGGCTTTTTAACTCTCCCTGATCCTTGCCCCCTCTGCTCCTGAGGCGCGGCCCTCAAATGCATCTTGGAAAAGCCCTCGGCTTCTGCTGCACTGGGATCTGCTTTATTTCTTTGTTCGTGTCAATCTCTCAGGGTTAACCTTCTCTTAGATCATCAACCATGAAAGAGCTGGGTCACCCTGACATGCTGTGTGTCTTGAAGGGAAGGTATCAAATCCTGCATTTCTAAAACTCTCAAGAACACTACTGCTGCCACGTGGTCTCTCAACAGCTCTTGACACTCCTTTGTCAAAGTGCTCTTGCCTCACAGAACTTCGAGTGCTTCTCACAACCTCAGTACTTCAAAGGAGGTGGGAAAGGGATTACTCGTCAATTTTTTTGATGAGAAGAGTCAGAGTAAATGATCTGCTGACAGACAGTAAGCAGTTTAGAGTCTGAATGTTATCAGTTTTCTTATTATGTGCTACTGGTCAGGATTGCCAGTGCCTCCAGTTAAGGCTGTCACAAGGTAGACCATAACACCCACAAAAAACTGCTCCCGTGATTTGTCTACACTGCTTGGTTCTGTTAGTATTGGAGTTATCAATTATTTTTTTTTAAAGCAATGTGAGTTGGTGTTATGGACTGAATGTTTGTGTGTCCCCATATAATTCACACATTGCAATCCTAATTCCAACGTGATGGCATTAGGAGGTAGGACTTTCGGAAGGCCTTGAGGGTGGAGCACTCATGGATGGGATTCATTCCAAGGAGAGGCAGGAGAACTTGCCCCCTCTGCTCTTCCTCATGTCATGATATATTGACAAGAGGGCCCTCATTTGAACTGAACCTGCCAAGGCCTTGATCTTAAGACTTTCCAGCCTCCATTACTATGTGAAGTAAACATCCATTGTTTAAGCCACCCAGTCTGTGCTAATGTGTTAGAGCAGCCTGAGCGAAGACGGCTGAGTTTGGAAAATTTATCGACAAAGTTTTCAAAGACAGGGATGTTTGTGCTAAAAGAATTTTACCTACAGAAGATCTTAAAAGATAAAAGCAGAAGCCCTGATTATTCTAACTGATCCATGACCATGGTCAACTGAATGTATTTGTCAGGACTGCTGCTAAGTCACTTCAGTCGTCTCCGACTCTGTGCGACCCCAGAGACGGCAGCCCACCAGGCTCCCCTGTCCCTGGGATTCTCCAGGCAAGAACACTGGAGTGGGTTGCCATTTCCTTCTCCAATGCATGACAGTGAAAAGTGAAAGTGAAGTCGCTCAGTCGTGTCCAACCCTCAGCGACCCCATGGACTGCAGCCCTTCAGGCTCCTCCGTCCGTGGGATTTTCCAGGCAAGAGCACTGGAGTGGGGTGCCATTGCCTTCTCCAACTATCAGGTTCCAAATCAAAACCAGAAATTAAAGGAAGAGGCAGAGCTTTCAAACACGAAGGAAAGGATATACTCATATCTAAGTTTTGGACAAAGATAATGTGGAGAGACTGTTATACTGACACCAGTGGATCTAACTGACATTTTAAAGCTTCTTCTAGGTCCAAAAGTCTGTGTGAAGCTCCTCTCCCA
This sequence comes from Bison bison bison, assembly GCF_000754665.1. Classification (NCBI taxonomy): domain Eukaryota; kingdom Metazoa; phylum Chordata; class Mammalia; order Artiodactyla; family Bovidae; genus Bison; species Bison bison. The sequence goes on along the minus strand of NW_011494795.1, from coordinate 2,196,575 downwards.
CTTGAAAGATCCTGAGGTAAGTAGATCTCATTCCAGGAGAAATCCAAATGATTCAGTAATATCATTTCAGAGAAAAATGAAGTAAAGAAATCAGATGCCCCAAATGAGGGAGAATTCATAACAGTAAAAACCTCGTCTTTTGTTTATTTCCTAATGAGGGGAGGGAGAAGATAATCGAACCTACCTACATTGTCAAGATTAAGGGTGCTGTCTCGGAATTTTACTAACATCCCTTCCTTTGATCCTCAGATAGCCCAGAGTGTCATCATATCCACTCACACATGAGGAAACCAAGTCACTAAGAGAATGAAGGGCCTGTCTAGACCACCTAGGTTATGCCCAGAACTCTCACGATATTTAATATTACATTTAACTTACTATCATACTCTTTCCCCTGTTTTCTAGCAAGAAAAAAAAAAACCCAAAAAAACAGCTGTTCTGACCATTTTACTTATGTCTGATGAAAGGTACTGGCTTTTGGAAATGAAACCAAAGAGATGATTGGAGCAGTAAATAAACATCAGAAAAACGGGTCTGTTCAGTAACAAAGTCTTTGTATTCTGTGTATTGATTCTGTTCCCGAGACAACTTAAAACATTTAATGTCAGAAGGTTTTGCCTAATGAATTTCACTTACTTCTACCAGCGAAGACCAGATACAACTCTAGGTCTAGCAGATGGAGGGAGCACTCCAGTTCAGATGAAGAAGATGGCATTTTACTACCTAAACGGCACAAAGCCCTGCCAGGTTTTCCTGGAAGAGCCACGAGAGTAAACAGAAGGCACTTCCGCTCCGAGTCCTGGATTCCTCCAGCTGACCTGTGAGGACATCAGGCTTTCTATTCTGCTGTTAAAGTACAGAACTGTGTAAAACCAAAATTAATTCAACAAAGATTGTCTTCTTTCAATTATTTTTATCATCTATTAGAGGGAACAAGCAGAATAAGAATGTATGAAAAGTACAAACAGACAGTAAACAAGTAGGGTAAAAATTGTGTGTCATACAACACACAAACACACAAACAGACAGTAAACAAGTAGGGTAAAAATTGTGTGTCACACAACATGTCATACAATTCAGACATTCAGAATAGAAAAGAGAGAGAAGCAGGAGCTAGCCGACTGGGTCATTCCAAACAGACTGAAGATCAGGGGAAAAAGTGTTCAGCTAAAACTCAGAATTCCATCCTGGAGTAGTTTTTGTTTTTTAAATCTCTGTGGACAATGGTTAAAGAAAAAAAAACACGTACGTGCTGAGAAACACAAAAAGGCATAATGAGTGCACACCTGAGTTTTAGCACAGGGAAAAAGCTTAAATTGTACCCAAAAAGTACCTTGCTTTTTGTACTCGATAGCGTAATTCTTGGAGAGATTTCCTGATCTGTACTAATAGGTTTTTCCTTATTTTAATTTTTTGGAATGGGTTGCAAAATTTTGTTGCTCACTCTTTCTAGGGGTGGGCCAAGTCTCAATTTATCTATCTTACTTTATTATCAACAAAAGGGTTGCTTTTGATAAAGTATGACTCAGGCTCCTAAATGAAGATAACAGCCAACATTACTATGCAAATCACTGCCTTTTAATCTTTTTTTTTCCCCCTGCTCTGCAAGGCTGGCAGGATCTTAGTTCCCTGATCAGGGACTGAACTCAGGCCCGGGCAGTAAAAGTGCTAAGTCCTAATCACTGGACCGCCAGGGAACTCCCAGATTACTGCTTCTTAAAGTAAAATTTGAAGAAACTCCAAAATCAAGAGTTGACTGAGAGAAGAGAAAAACAAGTGAAAACATTTTAAGAACTGGATTAAAGAAACAACCCTTCTTCCTCAAGTGGGTCTGCCATGGCTCCACAAAACAAAAGTCAAGACCTTAGGACAAAACACCACCACCAGGAGCCCGAGGACCCACTGGAGGTGCCAGGGCCGGGGAGAGGAAAGAGTGCCTGCCCTCCCATTCAGCCCTGCTTCAGCATTTTGCTGGTGTGTGTGATATGGGAAAAACGACAGGACTCACTTTCAGTTTTGAGAATCATGACTCACTCTCCCTACATCCTCTCGATTCTGGCCATATTTACAGTAATATAAAAGAAAAGAGAGGCAGCCCACGAGGCAGGGAACATAGAAGCTCACATCCTTTCAGTTCTACCGTCAAACGATTAACAATTCCTCCCCTTTATGAAGCAGTTTTCTTTTCAGGAAAAGTATAAGCTTTGTGTCCTCTCAAAATGGTTTTCCCCCTCCCCCACTCTCCAGAAAAAAAAGAAAAAAGAAGAAAAAAAAAATTCAACAATTAAAAAATATTATTTCAAATCAGTTTTTCTTTTCCCCTGGACTCAACTCAGGGCTGTTGATAGCACTCTTCAGTAAAATAATTTAGATGTAAAGAGTTCAAGAAAATGAGGCCCATGCTTGCAGAGTTCAACCGCATCAGTTTACTCATATCTTTAAAGTCCCTTTCTACTTCCTGCTCCAAGAGGACATGGGCAGTGCTTTCCAGAAGATGGACAGGCTTCTGATCAGAGACCAGGTTGATAAGGTTCCCCAGGCAACACAAAGGTGGCTCCAGGAGCATGAAGTTCTCTCCGGGAAGCAACCACGGGAGGACATGCCGCCCTTGCCTCTCAGAAGCCACTACACCAGCTCACGTGGGCCTGTCCACCAAACACATCCTCCACGTGGGCAGGGCTGCCGTTACTGTCCCCTGCTCCACAGGGAGGAAGGACGCGCACTCGGAAAGGGTGGGGGTGTGTGGGGACTGGGGAGAAGCGCCCTGCCGCCGCCTTCTCTGGCTGCTGATGCTCTGCCGCCCAACAGTTTGAACGTTAGGTGAGTGCAAGTGCTCACTGCCAAGCTCACGTCTTCCAACAACACAGATGTGTCTCACTCACCGCGGAGTGTGGATCTGGGGGCTGGCAGAGACTTGACTCAGGTAAGTAAACTCGGGCCCGGAGGGGAAGGCCTGATGCCAGCACACGTCTCGGCACCCCCTGCAATGCCTCTTCTGCCACCTGAACGCAGTCCCATCTGGCTCACAACGCAGCGCGCAAAGAACCTGCCTTCAAAGGGGTTCTGCCATAATGAGTTCTGGATGCTCCTAAGTTCTGAGAGAAATGAACCCTGTTCTCTGACCCTGCACACAGACAGTGAGACTGGGGTGACCCATTGATGAGATGTGAAGAGCACCTCCCCACCCACCGACAGGGTCTCTGCTGGGTCGGCTTCTGGTGAAGACCCATCTCCACCCTGAACAAACAAGCACAGACACCAAGCAATTCTGCCTGACAGCAGTATTTTATTGTTACGACACCGTCTCGTGACCCACTTCACTCCCTGCTCCTTACTTCTCGGTTATAAGCAGTAATCAGTAATGTCAGTGCTCTGGCTAGATTGCTCCAGGCCCATTAATAATGCACAAGCAGGAACAGGATGAATGCGTAAGTGTACAACAGAGGTTTCAAGGTTAAAAGCAGTAATGGAGAGAGCTGGCAGGAGGCAGGTGGTGTTGGTAGAAGAGGAAGGCGCGCGCGCGCGCACGCGCGCGTGTGTGTGTGTGTGTGTGTGAGAGAGAGACACAGAGAGAGAGGGAAAGAGAGGGAAGGAGGGAGGCAGGGAGGGAAGAAGAGAAAGGAGGAGGGAGGGGTGGGGAGTCAGTCTTAAATCTGTTTTTTAAAACACCCAGCTCCCCTCCAGGGGCAGTGTGTACAGTGAAGCACAACTTCCCAGGGCCCTTCATCAAGCCGAGCGCCGCCTCTCCTCTCCTCGAGTGGACACAGCCTTGACCGCCTGGTGGGGAGGGAGTCAGTCTTGTTAGGTCTCAGGCACTGAAGAGCTACTACTGTATGAAACAGGTCAGAGGAAACGGTACCAGTATCTTTCAAATGTATGTTTGGTGTTTTAAACGACCTCTCTCACAAAAGGCAGTGCTTACTTGTTCAGCCGAACTAGTACCTTCGCAATGAAGCCTACACAGGAAAGTCAAGACCAGTGACGCTGGGCCCTCCTTCAGTGCCCGAGACAAGATGATGCTATAGCTGCATCCCCTTCTCTGCACATCTCTACTCACCAATACCACATCCAGCATTCCTATCCAGAGCTTTGTATCAGAACTGAATAACAGCAAATACGCCTGCATATCATGCCTGGGCAAGGATGAGCCTGGCTATTTGAAAAATATCTGCCTGGGAGATGGGGGCAGGGCCCTGAGGCCAGGTAGACAGTCAGCCCTGAGGCCAGGTAGACAGTCAGCTGTGACTCCTGCGCTGTTCGTATCTACTTGACCTTCTAAGTTGAGACAGCCCTTCACTTCTTGCTCACCAACCAAAACTGAACTGCTTTACTTACTAGGAAAGTAACAACTTCATCTGCTGGTTTCACAACCAAAACCAGACATTTTAAAAGCTGGTCCCAGTGATGCTTGGGTGAATCAGATCCCATCCTTACTTGTTAGTCAGAAATAGTCTCTGTGGGAAAAGGAAGCAGTTGGAAGCAGTCTTGAATCATAATTACTGAAAGCTGTATTTATACCCATGGGGCTCTAACTTCTGTGCCAAGGTTTTCTCACTGTGCTGGAGACAGGGCTCCTGCAGAAAGGCCAGTGAGAAGAAAGGCAGAGCTGTCAAGAGTTCTAGCTCTTTCCACTGGCTACAAAATTGCATCAGTCACCTACAACCTGAGGCAAAAAGCTCCCCTTCTGAGGGTGGTGAAGTCAGCCCTCCCAGGGATCCAGGAGGAAGGTCGAAAGGTTTGAAAGTGGGCAAATATATTTTCAAATTCATGTTTATCATTTTTCCCCCCTCAAGTTCCCTAAAAGCAAAAAAAAGAAAAAAAAAAAAACTTTTTGTTTTAGAAGTTCAGAGATGACTAGGTTGATGAAAAAACAATTATTTTTTTAATTGGAAAAGTAACACATGCACAGTACTCCCTCTTCCCTTCGGAGAAAGCCTTCCCCAAAGCAATCCCCTGCAACCAATTTCTTATCTCTCCTTTCACACAGACCATCTGCACATGACCACATACAACTCCTCTTCCTCCTCCTCCCATTTGAGATCCAAATATAAGCGTACAATATCCAGTTATACAGTTTGTTTTTTCTTTTTTAAACTTAATACATCTTGCTGATAGCTTCAGATTTGCACAACTAGACCCATGTCATTCTCCTTAATGCTATGGTGTCCTGGCTCACAAGTCAAATCTGGTCTGTTGCCTCTTGTTGTAAATATGATCTTAACTAGATCACAGTCCTGTTCGTTTGTTCACGTACTGTCTATGGCTATGTGAAGCTACAAAGGCAAAGCTGAGCATCTGTGACTGGTCCAAAATTCCTAAAATGTTTAATATTTACTATCTTGCCGTTTATATTAAAAAAAAAAAGCCTGCCCACCTCTGGTGTATGTCCTTGTATGAACACGCACACGTGGTCTGTTCTGTTTCCTGCTGATGAACACGCAAGTGGAAAATGGGTGTCCTTAAGAATGAAACTGACCTGTCAGTGCTGGGAGGCACTAAGGCGGAGCAGGAGGGCAGAGCGGGACCTGGCTAGGGGGCAGGCGTGAAGAAGCAGGCTCAAAGAGGCACCTGCAGGGCAAGCCTAGTCTCCCAAAGTGTGACTTCTTCTTTTTAGAGGAAGTAAGGGGCAAACTGCAGGTCTCTTGATAAAAGGAAATCCCCCTTTGCTGTGTCAAAGCTACTCCCTGTGTCTGTGTTTTTCTTAGTTAGGCAAGGCCGCCTGAAGCATACTCTGACCAAATTAGGAAGCAAGCAGGCTGATGTCTCTGAGCCGGTCACCACATGGCCAGGACGCCCAGGCATGCGTAGACAGTGATGGGTGGGGAAGGGGAGACTCAGTCCAAGAGAGAAGTGCTGCTTGCTTGAGACATCAGCCTATCAAAATTACACTTAATAAGAATTAGTAATTGTTCTTGAAGATGAAATCCACTTCCTGCTTCTCATAAAAAAACAAGGGCTTCCAAGGTTTCTACAAGGAAAGACAGTGTGAGATGCACAGTAGAGAGGAATTCTGTGCAGAATTGTCCTGTTTACTCCAAGGGCAGTGAAGGTCTTGAGAGGCATCAAGGAAAAATACCAATTAGCTCTCTGATAGATTAATAGGATACTCAATTTTACACTACGGAGAAAAAAAGAACTTAGGAAGGTCATACGAAGAAAGACTTGTGTAAATTTCCATTTGAAGACCATTACCTCCTGGAAGGACAAGGTTTTAAACTAGTCCTACGCTTCCCAACGAGGTTGAGGGATGCGATGCTGAACCGTTCACACTGAGCTTGTTTCTGCCACCTCCATTCAGTGATATTCTCCTTCAGGAATGACTTTTGAGTTAACCTCTGGTTCTGAGCCAATGAGCTCAGAATCTATTCTGACCACCAGCACTATCTGGGCAATAAAATTTAACCTTGAAAATCCTTGCTTTCCTCCCAAATTTTCAGACCAGCAAAATTTTTGGACATGATTTTTATTCCCTTAGGAATGTGCTCAGCTCAGTCCCAGCACTCGCTATGAAATCAGATGTGCAGTTAAGAGTTAAGGTAAGTTTAAATGATAAAACAAACCTCAGTTCTCCTCTACAAGAAAATCTTTAAGGGAGCCAGGCTGAAAGATGCGGACACTGCTCCTGACTCAGCCGGAGAACAATGCCCTCTCTGGGGCGGCGGCTGCTCCCCTCGGAGAAGGCAGAGGCCCTGAACAGCCGTCCGCGCGGGTGGCCGTGCACTGGCGCAGGGCTCCTGTTGAAACACTGCTTTCTGTGCTGCCGCTCAGTTTGTGTCAAGCTGGCATCTGGGTTCCTTTGCCAGGTTGTACGGGGCAGGAAATTCGCAATCACTATCTCTGGAGCGCTCTGTATGTTGTCAAAATTGCTAAGCGTTTGCTTTCTATCTACCCTTTACCAACTCTGCACATTTAATTACAATCACCTAAAGGATCCATGAATTTTACTTATGAATTTACAGGATACATGAGTTGACACTACACAGCACAGGTATTTGTCTGAAACCCTGGTTGACTGACATACAAACCCATCAACCAGGAACTGTGTTTCTGTTAGTCAAGATTTCTGTGACTCACCTGAGTCAAACCGTGCACCAGTGGACCGCTGAGGACACAGAGGGATTAGAGCGGTCCCTGACAAGGAGTTCCCATGTAACTCCAAGACGACGATTTGATCGCTTTCTCAGGCTGTGTGAACCGCCTGCTTCACATGCACAGTGAAGATGCCTGGGCTGTACGACTCCTCTCTACCCCTCATAAATCCCGCGTCTACAGTTACAGATGGAGAGAAGCAAATGCCAGTAGGAGAGTCACCTGGGCAGGCCCAGTGCTGTCCCCTCGACAGGGCTGGAACCACACCCTTGTTCCAGACGAGTGTAAGTGTGATGGCACCCAGGGGGCTGGCAGGCCCTCCACGCCCTGCTCCCTGCGATGGAAGCTGCTGCTCAGCAGCCTGGCCTACGCAGGGACGTGGGCCGGGCCACCGAGCCGCTGCGCCTCCCGTGGCGCGGTCCTCCCCCAGCACGTCTTCTGCTTTCTCACTGCAGAAGGCACATGGCTCTACGCGAGCTTCATTGCCCTTTTATGGTAGAAAAATGAATTGCCTGCCCAGCAGTGGAGCTGAGAGATGACAGAACGGAAAGTTGTCATTTGTTGTGGTTTTGGCAGCAAGCAAGTGTTCTCCGCTCAGCCCCCTGGATGGACAGTGCACGCCTGGCATTCGGCAAGGGAAAAGCACAGCCCCAGCCGCACAGCGCCCAGCGAGAGCCTAGCCTGCACAGCGACACACTTACTGAGGAGTGGCATCAGACCTCACTTTTATGAAAATGCACCTTTTACAAAACAAGGCATCAAAAGGTTTGTGTTTTTGAGTCCCAGGAAACATGGTTCCAATCAGATCACATCTGAGGAACAGACCTCACTTCCTTGTACAACGAGGATGTGGGCCTGGAGCTGGGCAGCGAAGTGACCTCATTCTGGAGGAGGGGCTGTGGCTCTCCCTGCAGCCCAGCCAACCTGGGCCCTGTCTCCTGGATGGCTCAGGGGGACAGGGGAGGTACCATCAGCCCCAGATAAACGCAGCTCCTGGGAAAACACACCGATATCCAAGTCCCTGTGGTAATAACAGCAGTTGGTACCACAGGGCCGTAAATAGTTTGCATTTCTGTCAGGAGGCCCACAGGAAAAAAGCAGGCCTCCCAACAGCTGGGAAAACACGTTGTAAGAGGAAAATTTGGCAAATCTCTGTATGCACATCAGAGTTAGGGAAATCAGGCCCATCTGAGTGAGAAATTAAGCTTAATCCAACATGCTTTCGGCTGGAAAACAAGTCTTTTTAAACGTGTGGGGAAAAAACTCTGATGGTTACATGGTTTCTTCCACGTTTAAAAAGCACCCAGGACTAAAAACAGCAAACACGCCAGTGTGGAGACACCGCAGAGCAGCAGCAGCTGCTGAAGGACGCGCCTGGCCTCTCGTTGGGCCCCCTTCCCAACACCCCTTCGACCCATGGGGGGCTGTGCGCTGGGGAAGCCCCACCGCAGGGAGGAGCCTCCGGGACAACTGGGCTGATCGCGTCCACTGCTGGCCCCGAGCAGGCACCTCCACCGTCCCTCCTGCCCGCTGCTGCCCCTCCCCGGCAGCCCCCGATCAGCCCTCAGAAGACCGTGTTTCTTCAGGCCATCCAACCCCACTGAGACCTCCTGGAGAAGGAAGCACAAGCACTCGAGGCACTACGTAAACAAAGCAGCCTTGGGACTGAAGGGCCTGTTAACTTAGGGCCATGGGAGCACCGTGTGACCCAGGACTTGGGTCACCACGTCACCAGAAACGCCACTTTACGATAACACCACTGACAAGACTGCCCAGATCCCCTAATGCTCTGTACTTCAGCCGGGAGCTCCCCACCTCCCACTCCCTCCCTCATGGCGCTCAAGGTCCACCCTTCTGGACCTGTGATCACTAACATCCGGGCTGTCAACAGCTCCCTGGAGTGCCCAGAACCAGACCCACTGTCCCCACTCTGCCCTGCGAAGCCCTCGCAATCTGGGGTCTGCATCTCTTCCCAGTCCACGTCCTCCTGTTCCGTCACACCGCCTGCTGGCTGGCCACTCACGTTGCTTCGCTCACGTCAGAGGCCCGGTCCCCTGCTCCACCCACTAGGCCGCAGTCAGGCCGAGACCCTGCTCCTGCACAAGCGTTTCCTGATGGTGTGCTCGCCCGACTCTGGGAGCAGCTGCCGTCACAGCTCCCGTCCTCGCGGGGCTGGCCTCCCCTGCTCAGAGCTCAGGAGGGCTGTGGCTGCCCCTGTTGCGTTTCTTCAGGCCTGGCAGCGCTCAGTCAGTATCTGAATGACCAGATCTGACCAGAGCCCCACAGGGCAGAGTCCCACCTGCCCTGCCACAAGTCTAGGCTGAGGGGGTGGCTCACAAACGTGTTAAGAGAAGAGGGAAAAAATGCCAGAGACGATTAGGGGCAAGACCCTGTGGGGGCTTCTGCATGGTGACCAGACAAAAGTTTTTAAGAAGGACTGAATCCAGAGAAAGAGAGGGAAGGACCCACATGCAGGCAGAGCCCTGGAATGAAGGCTTTAGGGGCAAGGGTGCCACCTGGAAAAAAAAGACCCAAGCTGGCAGAGATAAGGTCAGGTCAGAGCGGGTGCTGGCCTCGGAGAGAATTAAAAGGCCAGAGGGCTGTGGTAACAAAACAGGGAGCAACAGATGTTTTTAGCAGCAAAATGTGACAGAAGAGGGGAGAGAAAGGCAAAAGGACAAGCTGTTGTCAAAGACAAGAGGAAAAAAACCGTGATCTGTTTCACTCTCTTTGGGCTAAAATGTGGATCAGCTTATCAGACATAGGGAGCTTCTGAAACTTAAAATGCTTTGCATATTCATGCTTCTGATGGGAAATAAAACTGAAAAGTGCTTTTATGGGGCTACAGGGATCTGGTCTGAGAAATTCTCTTAGCCTACTTCTCTTTGAAAACCAAATGTCAATGCCAGTTTGAAAGTCCTCAGTATTCTAGAAATCAGAGCCTCTGGACTGGAAGGACACTCAAAAGGTCATCTGGTCTCCCTCCTGGCCTCAAGAGTGGACTGCAGGTTGCAAGGCATCCCAGAGGAAGAGAATCTGTTGAGGGCTGTGCCTGAGCCTCTGGCAGGGCTCTGCGCCAGGCCCCAGGACCCTATTTCACTGGTTACGGGATGGCCCAGTAACCGATTCAGGATTCCTGACAGGCAGCTCAAGTCTGTTTTCCCAGGGCGGCTGGAAAACATCAGGGTTCCACCAGGTGTACAGAAGAATCTCACACCTACAGAGAAACCCCACACACGCAACCCTCACTCCTCGGGGATGATGAGCCCTTTAATCTTCCCACAAACAGCTGCTGACATTGTCCTGTTATGTCACGAATTGTCCTCATCTCTTAAGGAAGTGACTACACCATGAAATAGAACACTTCAGTGAAGGGTCTCACCCGTTTCCAAGAGTGAGGTACCCTCAAAGCAGCAAAGCAAAGTAGGTCAGAGCACAGACACAGAATTCAAACCCATCTAGATTTCTATTGTTTTTCAAATCGCCTTGTTATGAAAAAACAGAAATACACACAACCATAAATAATATAATGAACCGCATGTATCCATCACTCGTGTTTATAAACTACTAGCTCGTGACCTATCTTGGCTCCCCTAAACTCTGTCTGCTCTGCCATTTTCCCTCTTCCAGTACAATTTCCAAGCAAATCACAGACTATACATCACTTCATTTATAAATATTTCAGTTTGTATCTCTAAAAGACAAGGACTCTTAAAAAAACCAACCTATCATACCAAAAGCACACCTAAAAACACACAAATAATGATAAGAAAACCCCAGATTTGATTCCTGATGTCGACACCTGCTGGCTACATGACTTTGAGGGGACAAGGGGCAGAAAGCCCCTCAAACCCAGCAGGAGCTCTACTGGCAGGCACCAGGACTTCTGCGGTCTCAACATTGATGCTTCTGGGGCTTCCCTGGTGGCTCAGGTGGTAAAGAATCCGCCTGCAATGCGGGAGACCTGGGTTCAATCCCTGGGTTGGGAAGATCCCCTGGAGAAGGGAAAGGCTACCCACTCCAGTATCCTGGCCTGGAGAAGTCCATGGACAGTACAGTCCGCCGTCACCTCAAGGAGCCCTGGCAGGACGGGCTCTGACCCTCAGCAGGGCAGTGCACCAGCTTTTGCCTGGGCTCCTCCCACTGACCTCGGCGGACTGCCCTTGGTTTCCTAGCGCTGCTCTGAGTTATCAACGTGGTTCCCAGTCCATCTTCTCAAGGGACACTAGCATGTAATACAGACGCAGAGCACACAGCTGCCATGCGGCTTCCAGAGACGGCAGAGCTGGCTCCTTAGCCTGTTACACTGGAGACGAAGGGCAGTGGGTGACGTGGGTCTGCGTGGTCGATCCCACCTGGCCTCTGGGGACAAGAGAGGTCCTTCTCATTCTCGGTATGTTTGTCTCAAAGTCAGGGAGGACACTGAGGAGTAAAAGACCATTTATATTCTCTGCGACCACAGAGCAATCAGAAAATGACCTTGAATTCAACAGTAAACACAAGAAATTCCACCCAGAGGCAGCTTCAGCAGAGGCTCCATTCTGATTTTGCCTGAACATTCCTCTCTGCTGCCTCGTCCCTTGCCTACATTCCTTCTCCCTGACACAGGCACCCAGGAGGATACAGGGTGTTTTCGTGCTTGTGTTATTACCATAGCAACAATTTCTCTTCTACCTGGAAGGCTGGAAGCCCTGCAGCGCTCTGTGCTGAGAATGCAAAGGGGGGACACTACCGCTCTGCACTCCAACACATATGCAACCCCCTCCCTTCTCAAGGACATCACGACGAGGATCACTAAAATTAAGATGCTGACAGCCAGTAACACACAATGAGTGTAAAGACAAAAAGGAGGCAAGGGACTCTATAAAAGGGTATTTTGTAGATTATCAATTCTTGAAGAATTTTTAACAGGAGGCCTTTTTTTTAAAAAAAAAAACATGAGATTTCTAAAGACTCTGACTTGAAATGCATCTTTCCTTTGATGAGGCCACAGGCACAGAAAAATGCATTAAGTGATATTAGCAAAATGTCTGAAAGCACTAAACAAGTACTGTGGTTTCCAGCAAGAGAGGCACTTGAGAGCTTCTGATGCCCGAACGGTGCCTGAACAGAGGGAGGCTGTTAGCAGTCTGATAAGCAATGGCCAAAGGCGGCCAGAAAATCCACGAAAAAGGGTCAGAGTTTCTATTTAATGAAGTGCGCAAACAAACCTGTTAATCCACAGCATCTTTTTAAGTACCACAGTGTATTTTAGTAGAGACCAAAACAACCATAGACAGACAAGGAGCTGTGTCTTCTGCTAAAGGACAGTAAGAGGAAAGGCAAGCAGCCCCCACCTCCAAGCCTGCCGGCCGCATTGCACGTGGGGGTGACGGCCAAGACACAAAGGGCAGCGCACTCCTACGAAGACCATGACCGACGACTGGGCCATGGAGGCGAACCACGATTGTTAAAAATCTTCCCTCTGCGACTAACTGAGTTCTCCAGCAAAACGTACTATCTGTTTTGTCTCCAGGCCTTTCCCACACTCAACTCTGAATATCGTTCCCTGGGAGGCCAATCCTTCTGAACAGGGATAAACAAAAAATCAACAAGAAACCTGAAGGGAGGGGACCCGGCAGTGGAGCGGCTGAGACACGGAGGGCAAACCCACGAGCAGCCTGCTTCAAGGCACAGCTCTCCCCAGGGCGGAACGGGGCTCTCCTCTCAACCTCAATGCTGTGGGCTCAAGCGACAGCAGTCATTTGACAGAACAGACTGGTCAGCAAAAAATTTAGCTTCAAAAACCTATCCCCTCTCCACTGTGGCATGCTAGTAAGAAATGAAATTTTATGAGTACATGATTTGAAAAATTAAGTGGTGGTGTTCAGTCGCTACGTCGTGTCTGACTCTTAGCGACCCCATGGCCTGCAGCCCACCAGGCTTCTCTGTCCTCCACTATCTCCCAGAGTTTGCTCAAATTCATGTCCATGGAGTCAGTGATGCTATCGGAGGTAAGTGAGGAGTCCTCTTTTGGCCCTCTGACGGGACTTTACAACTGTCCCCATTAGGAGAACTCTGTGATTCTGTGGTAGCAGGTTCTACAAACCTGGGGGAGGAAGCGCCTCCTGTCTAGGAGTTCCTTTGCTCACCTGAG
>NW_011494795.1:2133037-2183250 GCF_000754665.1 Bison bison bison | reverse complement strand
TACAGATTTATATAGAGATACAACTGACAGCCATTTACAAAAGCTCCATCAAACAGGTGCAACTGTTCTCATTTTACAGATAAAGGAAATGTGGCTCAGGGAGATGACATATCTACCTAGGTCATGATGCCGAAAAGAGGAAGAGCCCGGATTAACCAAGAGAGGTTTAAGAGCAAAAGCCTCGTGTTAACCACTCCTCCAGACTGTCTGCTTAGCTGCCTCATGAACAAAGGCTAGGGCACCCAGCAAAGGACTGGCCCTGGAGCAGGGTGTGGAAGAACACTTCTCATGCAACTGTTTCAAAAAGAACTCTCAAAACAGAGAATTTACCAATACAGCTCAGCAAAAAAAGTACGCATCCCACACAATGCTGACACAGGAGAAAGGAAAGGCTCTTCATCCTGAACTGAACAGGAAGTTCTGTGATCTGTCCCCTAGAAGGTGGCCAACATCTTAACCATTTAAAATGGCTTCATTAAGAAGCGCTGAATGTTCTCCGAGGGCAGGACAGAGCAATGCCCATTTCCTGGGTGCAAGGAAGGTCAGCAAATACCCAAGGCCCAGGCTGCTGTTCAGGCCCCGAAGTCTACCATGAGAGCTCAGTGTCTGGACCACCTTGGCTCTGAAATGCATGTCACCACCTGTTGGAAAGTCAGCAGCTGACTTCCGAGTGTCGAGGGGAGAGATCCGAGGGGCTGTGCCAGCCCCCGCTGAGAAAGCTGGGACGGCAGCGCTGCTGGTGCCCGCTCACCAGGCCTGTAACTTTGGACACCTCACGGGTGCTGTCCCAGCCCGCCGCAGAAGCAAATACGCAGCAAAGGGAGTCTCGTGAACGTTTTCTCAGTGGATGTAAAAGTTATGCTGACACTATACAATGTACTATTACGTGTACAATGGCATTGTATCTAAAAAAGTTACATACAGACTTAATTAAAAAATACTTTATTGCCAAAGAATGTTTAACCATCACCTGAGCCTTCAGCGGGTCATAATCCTTGTGTGATAGTAATATCAAAGATCACTGACCACAGATCACCATAACAAATATAATAATAAAAGTCTGAAATAAGGCAAGAATTATTAAAATATGCCACAGAGACACAAAGTGAGCAAATGCTGTTGGAAAAACAGCAACAGACTTGCTCAATGCAGGGCTGACAGAAGCCTTCCATTTGTAAAAAAAATAAAAATAAAAAACTGCAGTATCTGTGAAGTGTAATAAAATGAGGTATGACTGTATAAGAATAAAAACTATTTCTGTACAGTTGAGAGGAAGCAAAAATAAATGTTTTATTCATATTGGCATTTCAGTGTAATGCAAGCATATTTTTACCTTTCCCTATTTTGGGTACATATCTATCTCCTTTTAAAATAACTACTGCAAACAACAGCAGAGATGGTATTTATTCAAGTTTTATTAGGGAAGGCAGAGTAGGAAGAGGTAAGCAATATTTGCTTTTCGTTGCCTTTATTCTTCCTGGAAACACACAAACACACATCCCTAACTGGAAGATGTGGCTTCTCAAACACAGTGTTTAATGTGCTAAGATGTCAAGTAAAGAAGTGTGTGCATTTGAGACACTATGATGAACAGACTCACTATGCTATTCACTATGGGGAATTTTAAAAACTGGAAGCTGACAAAAATATTAAGACAAAGAGAGTTAAATCCTGAAACCTCGCTGTTTTAATGCCAGCTCTGCTCAGCGCTCAGCGGGGGATGGCTCACAGGGATGGCCTTTGGGATCCACTCTGGGCTGTGTGTGGTGGCAGGGAGGCCCCACTTTGGGTTCTCAGCACCACCACTTTCCCTCGATGGACACTGCCTTGGATGCCTCTGGGACCAATGGGAGACCAGGGCCTCACAAAGCACCCTTCCTGTCACACCTGCACACCGCTGAAGCCTGAGCTCTTAAGTGGTTCAGCCGGAGCCCCCGGGGTCTGAAGGAAGTGACACCTCGGGAGAAGCAGGGGCAGCTGAACGCTGAGGAGGAGTTCCCACCCCACCTCACTCCTGTGCACTTGCATCATGCAGCATGGACTTCCACGCCAGTAGATGAGCCCTCATCTCGTGATTTAAAAATCCTTTTGTTATCCAGACATTTGGTTCTTCTCAACATTACTCCCTGAATAAAGGTCCTCCCTGAGAATCCTCCTGAACAAGAGGATCAGGCTTCATTCACATCTAGATAAATGTAAAGGCCTGTGCTCAGCACAGGGGTCAGCTGACTGGCTGGGCCTCAAATTACAGTGTGGCCAGTAAGTGCCAACCGTCCACTGTCACAGCTGGAACTGCCCTGGCACTGACAGCTGGTCCGGGTTCATTTACATTCTCTCCACGCAGCCACTGAGCTACTGCAGGCGGCTGCAGATGTCTGTTTTTTAGCAACAAACTGGTTCACTGCAGATGTGAATTTTGGTGATATTCTACTGCTGTCGAGTCAGTTAACACTGAATGCTACCAAGGACAGGATGGGGCCTGGAAAGCATGAAAAAAGATGAGCAGAGAAGCTGGCAGGTGAGAAAGCTACATAAAAACAAGGGTGAGTGACACTGGGAAAAGATGAGAGCTTACACAATCACGTTTACATTCTTGGGCTCCACTAAAAGACATCAAGCAAAGGGGTCTCAATGGTTATTCTGATTAAAGTCCCACCACCAGCCATCTCCTCAACAGCACCAGCTTCATAAGTATTCCTAAACCTACCTTTCCAGAAAGCTCTACTTACACCTCTGAGTTTAGAGAGCAAAGTCATGATTCTAGACCGGTAGAAAGAGGCCCCACAGGGAAATTTCTGACCCTAAAAAATATTCCGGAAGCATCACTTTCAAATCTCTTAATTTAATTCCCCACAGTCCCAACTCAAACACATCCAATCCACTCCTAAAAGCAGCATGTTAAAAACAAACTGATGAATTCTTTATCTGAGAATACACAGGACGCTGAGGGCCTTGACAATGGCATTCCATCACATCAATGAAACAAAGACTCTCTCCACATTTCATCAAAGATACAGTGTCTTATTCTTTCAGGATCTCAGGGGAATGATTCCAGGCATTCAAGCCCTCCTCCAGATAATGCATTCATATAAACGCCTCATCTCAGAGTGACAAGCTCCTGGAAATTTAACTGGAGTTCAGATTACTGGCAGTGATAATGCAATAGGGGAGCAGATGCCCTTAGTCTCAAAAGGGCCAAACTGGCTTGTGGCTCATTTATTGAAGAGGAGGAATCCTCAAGGACCAATGGCTGGTTCAGCCATCTAGCTGAAGAGAAAGTACGTCCTCAGGAGAACAGGTACAAGTGAAAAAGGTAACAGCGTCTGCCCTAACAACGGCATCTCTGATATTGAATTCTGAATGAGCAGAGTGGTCCGCTTTGGTACTAAACGTAAAAGAATTCTGTAAGTTCTTCCAAGACTGTTTCGCTGACACACACACTTTTGAAATGCCCAAGAGAAAACCTTTCCTCGTGGAGTGTTAGTGCCACCTTGTGGCCAATCTCTCCATGGCTCCTGGAGGAGGAAATGGCACCCCACTGCAGTATTCCTGCCTGGGAAATCCATGGACAGAGGGGCCTGGAGGGCTGCACGCCACGGGGTCACGAAGAGTGGAACGCGACTGAGCACGCACACGCACACAGTAACAATTCACTTTTAAGTTCTCCCTTCTTTTCAAAGGACAGGTGGCAAGTTCTTGGTAAGTATTAACTGCTAACTGGCTGTCACTGTCCCTTGAGAGAGCTTTCCCTTCATCTTTCACACTGGGCCAGACGCGAGTCTAGAACGTGAATGCGCCTGTGCTCAGGTGAGGGTCGAGTCCTGGAGCACACTGCAGTGGACAGACTGTGTGATGCAGCCTCTTCACTGTAGAGCACCACTGAGGGACGTCAAGAGTTGTGAACCACTGGAGAGATTATTTTCAACTTAGATAACAAGACTCTTAAGGTCATACTTTCCCTAAACTCACCCATGAATTGCCTCCGGTGACCTAACTCCTACAGGGCCTCACTCCAGCCCCCTCGAGTTTCCACATTCCATTCTGTTTTTCCCCAGGACTCCCTCCTTTCAATGTTTCTTATTTCTGACTCCAAAACCCTCCTACAGCTTAGATCTCCCCTGTGCTCCTGACCGTAGTCACGTTCCAAATAAATACTGAGCACCTGATGTGTGCCAGGCCCTGGGAAAAGGACACTTACTGAATACTTCCACTCTCAAAACTCAACACGTCCAAAACAGAGTTGATCACCTCTCCTGGAACCTTTTTCTAATCTATTTCCAATTCTGTGTGAATAGTTCATCATCCACTCAGAGGTTCAAACCAGAAAAATGAGTCATCCAGGTTTCTCCCCACCCCCACAGTCAAACCACCTCTTTCTAATCCTATCTCCCTACCGTCTCTCCTCTTCTCCACTCCCACTGTTAGCTCTGGTTCTCATGATCTGTACCAGTCAGAATGTGCTAGGTTTGCTGCTGGAACAAACTCAAAATTCAATAGCTCAAAACAAACTTATTTCTACATGTCTATCTTGGCAGAAGGAAAAGACAGTGAAAGATATGCTCTCTCTCCTTTTGAAATTGGGGTAACAATAACATAACATGGATTCTACCTTATTAAGGGCAGCTTGAAAGACTGAAGGCAGGAGCAGGGGACGACAGAGGATGAGATGGTTGGATGGTATCACTAACTCAATGAATATGAGTTTGAGCAAACTCCAGGAGATGGTGAAGGACAGGGAAGCCTGGTGTGCTGCAGTCCTTGGGATTGCAAAAAGGAAGCCACAACTAAGTGATTGGACAACTACCTCATCAACACATTTTAAGCATACAGTTCAGTACGTTAACTACACGGACACTGCTGTGTGGCACATCTCTAAAACTTCTGCATTTTGTGTGACTGAAGTTCAGGTAACTCGTGTCTCCTGCACTGGCCTGCAGATTCCTAATCACTGGACTGCCAGGGTTGTCCTAGACTAGCCTTTCATGGGGAAAAACCTTCACCAATCTATCAGGCAATAGATTATGGAAGACTCTCAACCTTCTCTGGATGCCCCTTCTCTAGACTTATGCGTGTACATTTCCAGTTTAGAGAGGTTTTCTGTTTTGGGGAGTCTGCCATCTCTTGCTCCCTCTGGTGTCTGTCTTCAGTACTGCAGGTTCTCTGGAGCTGCTGTGAGACGCCCAGCTTTTTCTTCTTAGCAGCCTTTATGTGAGCTTCCCAGGTGGCGCGGTGGGTGAACAATCTATATGCAATTAGGGTTAGGGTTAGGGTTCAATCCCTAGGTCAGGAACATCCCCTGGAAGAGGGCATGGCAACCCTCTCCAGCATTCTTGCCTGTAGAATCCCATGGACAGAGGAGCCTGGAGGGCTATGGTCCATGGGGTCACAAAGAGTCAGACATGACTGAAGCAACTGAGCAAGCAGCCCTTGGGCATCCAGAGTATGGTGGGTCTCATTAGTGCTCTGAGTTGGGCAAGAGAGAAACGAGCCCTGTAAAGAGCTCTCCACTCCCCAAAACCTGGAACGTTGGATATGTATGTCCCACTTTTTGTTTCCCCTCGAGGCAAAAGCCACAGAGATGTAACGGCCTCTGTCTGCGACACTACGAGCTTTGGGAACAGCAGCAAGCCTCTCAGCTCTCTTTTGTTCCCAGAGGCCTCCAGGCATCTAGAGTATGCAGGGCCCTGTCAGGGCTGAATCAAGTCAGACAGAAACCAGTCCCCTGGGCAGTAACCCAAAAAACTGGAACACTGGATGCACGTTCCAACTCTTCCCCTCTCCAAGCAGAGGCTGGGAACTGGGGTTTTCTCCTGCTCTCTCTACACTAAGCCAAGGAAAGTGGCAAAGGTGAGCGAACGTTTGCTAGCCCAAACCACTGCCTTTGTCCTCGGTGATCTGAAACCTGGTGCTCCCTCCTGGCCGTGCTTAGACTCAGGAAAGGTACAAGCCAGCCCCTTGGGGAAGTTCTCTGAGAAGTCTGAGTATCAGATGTATGTCCCAGTCTGCTCGTCACCTCCCCAAGGGGATGTGAGGAGTTGGGCGTTTCCTCCATGTGTGCTGCATGTGCTAGGGGAAGGACTCTGGGGGTGAGTTCCATTAATTTCCCTACCAGCTGACTGCGCTGTCTGGAGTACAGGAGCCATGTAACTGGTTTCAAGATTTCTCACAAGGGTCTGGTCCATGTATTGCTAAATCAAGTGTTTCTGGGGAGGAGGAGAGTTTGGGGCTACCTATTCCATCCCCTTGCTGACATCACTTCTAAGCGCATGTTTTACCATGCTTCCTTCAAGTGACCTCTCATCCACACTCACACTGCATTGGCCCACAGAAACTCTCCAAGTTCAGCAGGGGGTGTACGTTCCTCCCACAGAGAGGAAGCAAAATACTCTTTTTTTCTGCCTAGGGTCTTAAGAGCCAGCCTGAAGGAGGCTTCTGCTGACATCCCAGGTTGGATGATCTCAGATACTCACGGGGCACTGTTTCAGACTCCCACGTACCCTGACACCTTCCTGTAACTGTCTTTGGCCTTCCAAATCGTACACAAGCACTTTCACTGGCAGAGTCTAATCTGGCATCATACCAGGAAATGTAATTTCTAGCTCAAGCTTAGCAATTCATGGAGACTCCCGAGGTGAGCAGGTGACAGCGATGTGCAGCTCTCACCTAGATCACTCAACAGCCAGACCAATTTCTGCTGTTTCAGCCCCAGCCCCCACCTCAGGATGGTGCCGAAGGCCTGCATGCACGGCCCCGGCCCCTCCCAGCTCATGAGCCTGAGCCCATCTTGTCACATTCGCAGTACCAGTCGCCTCCAGGAGGGGACTGCCTCCTGGACCCAGAACATTCCACACCTTCACTTTCACGTCACTCCCACCCTGCCCTTCCTGCGGCTGCCGCCTCCTTGCTCTCTGTGCCCTAGCTCAGGCCCCGCCTTCCCAAGCGTTCTAGTGGTGGACACACGGGGACCACGCAGGACAGTCAACCACTCTGCTTTCTTAGTTCCAAGATGCCAGAGACTACAGCCTGGGATGGGAACAAATTACTAAATGGATACATCAACTGTAAGAAAATATCCAGATTTTACACAGAAATATTAATGTTGAAAACAAAATGGGTAATTTGTCAGTCTAGCTTCTTCTTCCTTTTCCAATATCCACTTTCATTTCTTCACTTTCCAAAAGGGCAGAGGGTGGGGGAGATTTTAACATTCAACTCTCCTCATTCTATTTCAGAAAAATGGCTGAAAATATACTTGCTTAGGTAGATGCCAATACAATATTCCTTAAAAACTTTTAAGTGGCTTATATAAACGGTTGACAAATTTCAAGACACTCTCAGCTCACGAAGTAGGAGTCAAAGAAGAAAGACTTTCAGCAGCAAGGTGATTGGACAGCTTTGGTCTCACCCTACACGACCAGTCCATATGAGAACAGCTGAGGAAGTCATCTACCAAATGTGACAGAGATGCCACCATGGTGCCCAGTTCTGTTAATCAAAGAAATACCATGTGGACTTCGAAGGTGGCAGGCTGTGTGAATGCACATGTGAAAAGAAGCGTTTGAGCACAACAGGATGGTGAGAGAGCAAGCAAGAAAAATACTAGCACAGTGGAAACACAAAATCCTTCACATTCTACACTACAGTATCTGCCCTTGAGGAAGATGGCATAAACCAGGGATCCAGAGCTATGTGATTAAATTCTGTAGGTGGCCCCCACCTCTGAAACAAAGTCAACCACCTCACAAGGTACCAAATTAATCTGCTTTCATGCAAAGGAGAGCACTCCGATCCTCCTCAGGGGTCAGCATGCAGAGGACCAGCAGGGACTGTGCCACTAAGGCAATCTATAATACCAAATTCAAATGTGAGTCTAGAAAAGGCATTTGCCACCCTACCTTTCGACAGCGAGGATTGGGACAACTGAACCTCTTCACGTCACTGTCCAGGAGAGCAGGAAAGCTGCAGGAGGGGCACCTAGAATCAGAGCAGCAGAAGGAGGTTATTCAGAACACTGAAGTCTGGCTGTTCATTCTAAGATGGAGTATTCAGCTGGAGAGTCACACCTCCCTTTACTCCTTACTTTTCATTAAAACACAGACGGAGGCTCTCTGTGCTGGCTCTCACCAGGAAAGCAGGTGCCATTCTGAGTCCCACCTCAGTGCAAACCACTCAGTAAACATACCCTTCTGAGAACTTACACATGTCACCTCTTTTGGCTCAATGCACAAGGACTATAGCTAGAAGCCAGATGATTAAGAGGTGCCATGGAATGGAGGTAAAAATCTGAATTGCAGATTTTTCCATTAATAAAATTATCCTCTTATTTCAAAGCAAGAAATGCCAGAAAACCTGTAGCTAGGGCTCTGCCACAGAATTTCACTGTCAAAATAAAAGGGCCCAGGGCAGTGTAAGTCTTCCTAATGGGGAACGAGTTGACAGATGACATTCTCTGACTCTCAGAACTCACCTGACAAGCTCATCAGCGTAGGCTGCTGCAACTTCTTCCTCTGCTTTTCGCTCATAGTATTTATACAGGATGGTCTGGGGAAGCACCTTCTCCAGTTCACTGGCTGGGAATGAGCATGTGCAGCTGCCCTCCATACAGCTGAGCTCTGACTAGAATGACACCGCCAGGAGAAGAAGGGGAAAAAAATTTAACCCAAGTTTTTAGAAGCACACACACAAATTTCAGTGGTTAAATGCATCTTTCAATGGAAAGAAAATAAACAGTGGTTCAGAACCAGACTCTGAGACGGTAAAGGTCCCCTCTTTGAGAAAGCACTCTCAAAATAAGAAAACCATGAAATAAAAACACAAAGTCCATCTTTAATTCCACCTGAGGACCTCTACCAGCCTAAACCAGAATATATCAAGATGGGAAGTAGATGAGGATGGGTAAATGGCTTAGCAGATTAAGAGAGGAAAGTTACAGTTCAGGTCTGAAAAGAAGGTACTCAAGATAAGCAAGCTGACTCTCTCTCTAGTTCCTGGAAAAGGTGGAGGTCCAAACCTCTCGCACGGCAGAGGTGAGTGGGAGGAGGGGCAGGGACTGACACAATGCTACTGCACACTCCAGAGAGGACAGCACAGTGTATACACGACTCTTCTGAAGTGCACCGGGAAATTAAACAGTCGTGTGACTCATTTTATTATGATATATGTTATACTGCAGCGCCCTGGAACCCAACCTGCAATATCTTTAAGTATGCCTATATTCTGCTAATCACATCCACTCTCTCAGTAACTGCTACTCAGCCCCTGATTAAACTACAACTGATTTTAGAATAACTGATGTCAAGTGGTTTGATTATTGGTGGGGCACTTATGAAAAGCAATTGTGGTTTTCGAGTGTTTGTTAAGACAAAACTCTGAATTCTATGTTGTGTTATGTTGGTGTAAAGAGAAATTGACTTTGCACGGAGAAATATAATTTTGCATAAAATATTATTCATTTTAATACAACTGTATAAAATCTTTTAAAATTTTTGTTAAAAAAATACTAATTTGCAGCCTCATATATTCAATACAGGCTGCAGGACTCTCTTTGGGTGTTTATCCTTCATTTTATTTGTGAACAGGAAGAGGAGAAGTTGGTGCTCCTATGAGCCAGGCATGAGAGCATGAAGAATTAAACCATTCCCTGAAAAGAAATCTAGTGTGCTTAGGACTAACATAATCACACAAATCAGAGGCTGCAGAGGAATCACACGCATCAGCATGTCTTAGCAGAGTTCCACCTCACCCCAGAAAAGGCATTTCCATGAGGCATTTACACTTGTCTATAAATGCGGTCTCCACAGATGCTGTATGCACACACTGCACCATTCTTACCTTTCCAGATCCAAAGACTGCCTCTTGGGCGTATCTGATGAGACACTCTTTGCAGAATAAGTGAGCATCAGCACACTGCGTCAGCTCCTCGAATGGGAACTCCCCATAGCAGCAGCGGCACTCAATCAGCTGGCCATCCTGGAGGTGGGCAGAAACATGTGAAATTCCCTACACTCGAGTAGAGGAGGCAGCCATGTTTCATATTCCCCCACCCCAAACACATTCCGAGGTGAAAAGCAATCCCTAAAAGCCATAAAACAATGATGAGCTGTTTTCTGCTGTAGAAACCTAGCTTAAGATGCCAGTACAAATATGAGTACATATTAACAGCTAAAGACAGTACAATTTTCATGTTTTTTGGGGGGTATTCTTTGGCATTATCCTTTGTATAAAGTTACCATATTCACGAATTTCATTGTACTGGCAGGATTATAACATCTATAATCAAATGCTAACAGTCAGGAACAAGTGGCATGTGGGGTATTATCTTAAAACGTTTCAAAAGTTGCATATTGCATCTTGTTATAAGACAAGAGTGCGATGGGGTTGTGTCTCAGTCCAAGCTTTACCTTAAGGGACTACTGAAGCCATATACAGCAGCATTTCAAGTACTTTGAGTACCAGGAAACTTCTCCTTTTTATTAAGGGCAGTGACTGATCAGTCATTAGTTCATTTCTACCATGTTAGAAAAGGCCAAATGTGAGGATGGCTGATACCACACAAAATCCATCTGATCCTAAGGTTAAATATATCTCTTCTTTCTAACTCTGAAGTGACATGTGAATTCTAAATTTTGCTCTAAGAGTCTATCTAACAGATTCCAGGAAATGTTTAAGACAAACAACTCTAACAATATTATCTTCCCTCCAAGTCTAATCCGGTTTGGATTCAATGGTTCAATACCTGATTTTAACTTAGTTGAACCACAAACTCGGCAGGTCAACAGCAGAGGTTAAGGGAACCAATTTGTCATCAAAATGCGTAGGAAATGTGAGATGAGAAAAACAGCTAATGAAAATACCCAGAATAAGTTAATTAGATGAAATATCAATTACCTTTTGATACTGTTCTTCATTCATCTGCAGGGCAAGCAAAAAGTCTTCATGCTGAGGAACAAAAAACCAGACACATAGATGCAACTTTAGTCAAGATGTCATAAACCACTTAGCATTTACTTTCATAAACATAAAATGATGATTAATAGTCATCTCTTCAGTTATATAGTTTACTAGTTTAAAAAATTAACTGATAATAAATTTAAAATGCATCAGAGTGCTGTATGTAAAAAAGGAAACTTTACAAGTACTAGAATATATGGAGAAAACATTCTTAAATCTGACTCAAAATATAGAAGGAATAAAAGACTGACATAAAACACTTACGAGTGTAGAATAGCATGTAAGTAAACAAAACAAGTGAATGGGTAAAAACCAAGTCTGACAACATACTTTGCTGGTAAGGCTAGTGAGAAACAGGTACTCTTCTCCATTTCTGGTGAGAATGCAAAAAAGTACAACCACCATGGAGGGGGATTTGGCATGATGTTAACAGTGATGTAACTATTTATACTCTAACTCATCAATCACACTTATAGGAAATCTATTCCAAAGTTACCCTGGGGCAGAAATACGAAATGATATATGCATACAGTTATTTATAATGGTACTATCTGTAACAGCAGAAATCTGGAAAGAAGCCTGAATGTCCAGCAAAAGGGCAACAACTGAGTCAACTCTGGTACTGCAGACAATGGCACACTAGGCAGTTTTTAAAGGAAGGAGAAGAATCTCCATGGACTGCTGTGGAGTCATCATCAGGACGCACTGTTAAGTGAAAAGGGCAAGGGCAGAACAGTGTGTACCTTTTAGGTAAGAAAGAAATGTCCGAAATATATATATACACACACACATGCTTTTACATAAAAGAAGGAAAGATAAACAAAAAACTATAAAATGGTTATAAGAGATCTGACCTCGCAGATATCCTAAAGAGTCTTGGGGAACTCAGGGGTCCATGGGCCAAATCTGAGTTTCTGGTCTAGAAAATACATACAGGCACACTTCATTCTATTGCACTTTGCAGACAGTGCTCTCCAAAAAAAAAAAGAAAAGAAAAGAAAAAAAAGAACCCCACAAAAACTGAAGTTTCGTGACTTGCATCAAAGCAAGCCTACTGGTGCTGTTTCTCCAACAGCAATTTGTTTACTTCATGCGTCAGTGTCACTTTTTAGCAAGTCTCATAATATTTTAGACTTATTCGTTATCATTACTGTCTTTGTTATGGTGGTCAGTGACCTTTGATGCTGCCACTGCAACTGTTTTGGGGTGCCACGCACTGCGCCCTAAGACAGTGAACTTGCTTGACGTATGTCATGTGTGTTCTGACCGCTCCACTGATGGGCATTCCCCACTCCTCTCCCTAGTCCTCCAGATACAACAACACTGAAAACAGGCTAATCAACAACCCTACAATGCTCTCTAAGCATTCAAATGAAAGGAAGAGTGGCCCATCTCTCAGCCACAATATTCTCATAAACCAAAGTCCGGATGAAAGACATGAGGAAGTTGTAGAAGAAAAGTCCGATGTCGGCAGAGGCTGGTTCATGAAGTTTAAGGAAAGACACCATTTCTATAACATGAAAGTGCAAGATGAAGCAGTGGGTGCATGATGTTGTAGAAGTTGCAACAAGTTATCCAGAAGATGTAGCTGAGATCATGAATGAAGGTGGCCACACTAAACAATAGATTTTCAAATGCAGATAAAACAGCTTTCTATTGGAAGAAGATGCCATCAAGGACCTTCACTGATAGAGAGAAGTCAGTGTCTGGCTTCAAAGGACAGGCTGACTCTCATTAGGGGTTAGTGCACCTGATGACCTGAAGCTGAAGCCAGTGCTCCTTTTACTGTTCCAAAAATCCTAGGGCCCTTAAGAATTAGGCTTTCTCTATTCCGCTTGTGTTCTATAAATGGAACAACAAAGCCTGGATGACAGCACATCTGTTTACAAGATGGTTTACTGAATAATTTAAGCTCGCTAAGAACCACTGCTGAGAAAAAGAGTCCTTTCAAAATATTACTGCTCGCTGAAATGCTCCTGGTCACCTAAGAGATCTAATGGAGAGGAACGAGATTAATGTTTCCATGCCTGCTAACACAAAATCCATTCTGCATCTCATGGATCAAGGAGTTAGTTTTTAACTTTCAAGACTTATTAAGAAATGCATTTTGTAAGGTTTATAAGCCATAGTGATTCCTATGATGAATCTGGGGCAAAGTCAACTGAAAACTTCTGGAAGGGATTCACCATTCCACGTGCAATAAAAAAAACATTTGTAATCTATGGGAAGACATGAAAATACCAACATTAACAGGAGTTTGGAAGAAGCTGATCCCAACTCTCATGGCTGACTTTAAAGAAGAAATTAATTGCATGTGTGGTATAAACAGTAAGAGACCTAGAATTAGAATCAAACAGCTGCAATCTCATGAATAAAACCTTCAAGTATAAGGAGCTGCTTTTTACAGATGAACCAAAAGAAAAAAGAAAGAAGCAGTTTCTTGAGATGGAAATTACTGGTGAAGATACTATGAAGATTGCTGAAATGACAACAAAGGATTTAGAAAATAGCACAAACTTAGTTGATCAGGCAGCAGCAGGATTTGAGGCGACTGACTCCACGTTTGAAAGCTGTGGGTAGAATGTTATCAAACAGCACAGCGCATTACAGAGAAATCACTCACGAAATGAAGAATATCGACCCATTTGGCAAGCTGCATTTTGCCACACCTTAAGAGATGTGGACAGCTACCTTCACTCTCAGCAAGCACCACTCTCATCAGTGAGAAGCCACCAAAACTGAGGCAAGACCATCCCCTCCCCACCAGCGAAAAGATTATGACTTGCTGAAAACACAGATGATGGTTAGCATTTTTTAGCAATAAAGCATTTCTTAATTAAGGCTTGGACACTGGTTTTTAGACACAGCACTATTGCACACTTACTAGACTGCACTGTAGTGTAAACATGACTCTCCTACACACTGGGAGGCCAAAGCATTCTTATGATGAGCTTCACTACAATATTCACTTTACTGGCCTGCAACTGAACCCACAATGTCTCTGAGGTCTGTCTGTATTAAAAAACCAAATTTGTATCTTCCAGCTGACTTGCACATTTGACAGTACATTTCTGGCCTGGAGAATTCAATGGACTATATAGTCCATGGGGTCGCAGAGTCAGACATGACTGACTGACTTTGACTTTCACTTTTGGAAGAATTAAAGAGCTAAATGGAATCTGTTTATTCCTCTCCCAGTAGAGGGCGAAGAAGGTGAAACAGATGTGTTTACTAAGTGCCAATTAAAATAACGTAAATCTGACTTGTGAAACTATGAATTTTAGTCAGTATTACTACAAAACCTAGCTTTGTTTTCCTTTTAAAAACTTCATGGCTTATTCATTAATCACTTAAAAGAAAAGGCAAATCTTCAAAGACAGCTTTACACTGAGCCCCACCAGCAAATCAGATCCTAGATACACATACAAACACATCTTCCCACCTCTGCCATCTCTTTGATTTTCTGCTCGTAGAACTCCTGCTCCTGCTGCACAGCTGGAAGGAGGGCACGCCGGTCATAGGACCTACAATGTCGCCGCTTGTTTTCCAGAAAGAACATCCTCTTCTCTATTTTTTTGTCACCTAGAAGATACGTGACAATGCAGAATCATGCAGACAACTGTTTTGCTAGGAATCCAGACAGCCATCCCAGTCTTATGTGGCCTGGTCCCCCACTTATTCCTATCAGGATGTTAAGTTACATGACTTTCCCATAACGTTCTTTTTGGGAAAACTGGGCTCCTAACCATTCCCACCATTCCATGCACTTTCTGACATTCTTCCTCTCCATAGCCATCCCTCATTATGATCCAACTGGAAGAGCTCCCCTATCCTGTCTGTACAGCAGTGTGGTATACACCGCAATTCATGATGTGCTTCCTACTGAGGACGGGGGGTTGACGATTTGGGGTTATCATCCAGAGCTGCTATACCTGTGTCTGCAGTTCAGCAGCGCACACAGGAGGAGCAGAACTTCTGGATCAGCTTTAGAAAACAGAGTTAGTGTTCTGCAGTGCTTGTTCCAATTTACACTCGCCCTCTGCCAGCAATGTCATTAGTGTTTAATCTGAGCCGTCCTGGTAGGTGCAAATTTATGTTTTAAAATTTTTTTATTTTGAAAATGCAGTACCCAGACTTGTAATAAATAACACTTAGAACACAAGCTAAGAAAATGACGAATGTCAGATTTTACAACTGGTCTTATTTAGGTTTTGTATTTCTTTGGTTGATTTAGTAATGTACATTTTTCTAGAAAACTATCCATTCCATCCAGATTTTCTATTTACTCACAAAAGCCTGTTTTTTGGTAATCTCTATACCCTGATACATTTTTAAATTTTTCTGCTTTCCTCTTGTTCACTCTACTTTTAAAAAACTAAAACATTTTTTCATTGACTATTTAGAAAACCAGTTTTTGGTTCTCTGTTCTGTTCCATCTATCTGACTATATTTCTGCCAAGACCACCTGGTCTTAATCACTGTAGTTATGGAGTAAGTTCTGAAATCCAGCAGACTGATTTCTCCCACTTTACTCTTCTTTTAAAAGATTAGTTTTGCTATTCTAGTACCCTGTCTCTCCATATAAACTTCAGGATAATTTTAGGATACCTTGCTTGTATCTGCAAAAAAAAATCTTGCTGGGATTTTGACAGAAATCACACTAGGCATGGGTATTAATTTGGAGAGGATTTATATCTTCATTGAGTCTTTCAACCCATGAACATAGTACATGTCTTCATGTATGTATATCTTCTTTGATTCTTTTTCTTCAGTGTTTTGTAGTTCTCATCTCAAGTCCCATACATGTTTTGTCAGATTCACACCTAAGTATTAAGTTTTTTCAAAATGACTTTAAATGGTATTGTACTTAAATCTTGATGTCCATATGCTCACTGCTAGCATAAAGCTGCACTGGTTTTTGTAGGCTGATCTTATACCCTGCAACCTTACTGAACTTCCTTGGAGCTATATGTATCTACAATCATGTCATCTGCTTAGGAGCAGTTTTGGAAGAATTTTCCAGTGAAACCAAGTGGGGCTGGAGATCTTTTTGAAGATTTAAAACTGCGAATTCAATTTCCTTAACAGCTATATGGTTATTCAAATTATCTATTTTATATAGGTAAGTTTATTGGTAGTTTGTTTTTTGAGGAAATGGTCCATTTCATCTAGGCTGTCAAAATTACGTATGTAAAGATGTCCACATATTCCTCCTTGGACGTTTGTAGGGTCTACAGTGAAAGCCCCTATGAAGAGTAAGTTACCCTATAAAGAGTAACTCCAATTTGCATCTTTTTTCTGTCAGCCTTGCTACAGGGGACATGCTGCATTTTTACTGATGTTCCGTTTACATCCAAGTTCTATCCGTACTCCTCATGAGAGGCTATGTGGTGGTCAGCTCATATACAATGAAAAAGGACACTGGAGGGAGAATCTGGTCTCTCTCTTTGCCAGCTGATGTACAGCTCAAACAGTACTGCTTGGATGGAAAACAGTTGAAAAGGTAAAGAATAGGATTCCTGGAACAAATGAATGAGTCTAAGCTTATGTACTTATAAACCCCCTTTAAAAAAAAGACTGCAAGTCATAGATATAAATGTAAATCAAGTGTATTTTCTATTTCCAAACTTTCAGTGTCCTTAAAGATTATCTTGGTAAGACCAAGTTAAGAGTCAGAATCTTGGGACTTCCTTGGTGGTCCCCTGCTTAAGACTCTGCACTTTCACTGCCAGAGGCACAGGTCTGATCACTGCTCCAGGAACTAGGATCTCACATATTGTGCAGTGTGATTAAAAAAAAAAAAAAAAAATTCAGAGGTATACCTGAAAGAATGGGCTGAAACTAATGAGGTGATGTTCAGTGAAAAATATCAAATGCATCAAAACTGAGAGGTCTGTGACTTAAACAGCAAGGTGGGTAAGAAGATGAAGGTTTAATGTGAGTCAGTGGCAGGACATAGTTTGATTTTAAGAAGTTAAGGTGTTCTCAGGCTGTATGGCTGAAATTATAGAACCTAAATCCCAGCTGCTGCCTCAAAACAGCAGACCTCATTTGGAGTACTCTGTCCAGCCTTGTACACCCAACCTCTCAAAGAGATAAAGACAAGTTAGAGAAAGACAGAAAGAAGGGCAACTGGGAAGATGAAGAGGCAACAGATTTTAAATCCTTTCAGCGGCAAGAACTACAACCATGTCAGAAAACCTCAGGAGGCACATTCCTGGTGTGATATAAAGGAAGAACTTTCTACAAGACACAGCTAACCAAGAAGGGAGTAGACCACCTTGTGATGTGATACTTCCTTTTCTCTACCACTGAACGTCAGAAACAAGTACTGAATGACTGTGTGTTAGTGTGCCTAGTTAGGCGTGCCTAGTCTAAACAGGGTTGCCTGGTGGCTCAAAAGGTAAAGCGCCTGCCTACAATGCAGGAGACCTGGGTTCAATCCCCGGGTCAGGAAGATCCCCTGGAGAAGGAAATGGCAACCCACTCCAGTATTCTTGCCTGGAGAATCCCACGGACAGAGGAGCCTGGTGGGCTACAGTCCATGGGGTCGCACAGAGTCGGACACGACTGAGCGACTTCACACACACACACACACACACACACACACACACACACACACACACACAAATGAAAAACTGCCTTTACACTGTCGTCACTTTCATTCTGCCACAGATCTGTGAGAACATCGTGTCTGGAGAGCACTGCTTCACAGAGCAGCTTAGTGACCTCAGAAGTCAGAACTTAGGACATTTTGTTTTAGATCCTAAAGAGTTCAGAAATTCAAATACTTTCCAACTCTGCAGCTATCTCATGGATTTTTCATTTAGATACACTTGAAGTTATGAAATTAATTACAAGTATAACAGAAAGACAAACAGGAGAAAAGGGAAACATTTATGAAATAATCCACAGGAAAAGTTGAAGTGTACTCTTCTTGGACACAAGCAACTGAGATTAAGTCTGTTGCAAAATTCAGCAAGTTTACCTTTGGGAGGGTGGCAGTGAGGAGGGGAATTAGACCGAAGTAACCTCTTCGAAAGAGCTTTCAGCAGTTATTTCATCAATATGAGTAACAGAACTTTAAACAGTTTAAGTGGCAACCTAAGAGCTGTGTGGCTTTTGCTGTGCAGAACCCACCCTCTTAGGTATGTACGGGACTCCTCTGCAGTAAGCTAACAAACACTGGTCCACTTTTTACCAAGTAGTCATAAGGTTAATTCTTGTCAAACCTTCAAGACCCATTTTCCCCTCAAGCTTAAAAATGTCCCTACACACAAATCTCTAACACTGCACACAATTTTCCTTTCATGGTGTATCCTAAGCAGAAGGAAGACGACAAATGCAGCCACTTTCTAAGAACACTGCCGGGCCAGCAAAGCAGTCACATCAGTGACACTCCTCAGACTGCTGTGACAGGGCACTCCAGGCAGCCACACCACGAGGCCCCTTTGGGTTGTGTGGGAGGGAACCGCTCACCATCATTAACAGTCACATTTGGCCATTACCTTGTTCAAATTTGAAATCTATGTAAGAATACTGATTCATTTCTTTTCTCTTTTTTCTTTTTCCACTGGTTTCTGGCGATAGCTCCTGCCATTTTTTAATGGCGTCAGAAAAGGCCTAAAAATTGAGAAAGGGAAAGGTTACTGCTGTAAATGGGACACAAGAATAGGTGAAACACAGGCAATCCCAAATATCGTTGACTCAGTTTCAGCTACCTTCCCTATATGGCTTACCAGAAAAGGTAGTGGCAAAATAAGCAGGTAGCATTTCGTGACTTCATTTTCTCTTTCAACAACTGCTGTAATGGCAGAACCAAGATGCTGACTGATAAAGAGGTGCGTGAGAAAACAAACTACGGAAGGTGTCCATGAGTAAGCACAGGTTAAACCACGTAACCAACGGCTACAGGTCCCACTCCACAGGCACCACATCACCTGGTGCTTCTGTGGGCAACAGTCCCGCCTCCATCCCCCACGTTCTTGCTGCTCTCACTCACTTCTCCACTTTGTACTGACCACTGGAGTGCAAAATGCTTATGCCAGAGATACTCCCTTCTCTTCCACAGCTTTAGCTTCTCCCTCTTTTTATATCTTTCCAATTGGCATTTAAAGGTGATCAAGTCTCTGCTATCTTAAAAGAAAACCTTTCCTCTCAGACCTCTTTCCTCTTCCAACTACCAGCTCTGCTTTCTTCCCTTGTTTGTAGCCAAGCTTATCAAAAAGCCACCTGCACATGACATCACCTCGCCTCCCAGGAGCGCCAGCCCCCTCTGCCCTGGCCTCTACCGCACCTCTCCACTTGCTCACCTCCCTAACACAGGGCCCAGTCCAGGGCCTCGGCTTCGGCCCTCGCCCCCCTGGAGCCCAGGGGTGATGCCACGCGGCCTGCCCCGCTCTCCTGACCTCCTCCTTTCGGCCTGCCCCTCTGCCTCGTGTTTCCACGTGGGGGGTCTTCCAGGCAGCCCTGGCTCTCTTCTCACATGACAGTCTCTTCAGGTGCACCTCGTCCAGGCTGGTGAGGTCACTTTCTATATGCTGAAGAATCTCAAAATCCCTTCTCCAGTCCGTTATTTCCCCCACTTTTGGTCCATTCAGCCACTCAATGAATTGTTTTTATTCAGATATCTGAGGCCCACCCAGCAGCATGCTGGCAGTTCAGCATTTCCCAGACAGAATTCACTATCTTTCCCTCCAAATTAGCTCTTCTATGGGAATCCCCATCCCAGGAAATGACACCCCTGTCTTTCACGCCCTGCCCTCCCTTCCTACTGCCCTCCTGCTTATGCAACACTTAGGGGTGTGGTTCAATGTCACTTGCTCAGAGAGGCCCTCCTGGAGCCTCTCAGACCACCCTCTAGTTATATACTCTTTCGGAATAGTTATCACAGTTGTAATTACATACTTATTTGTGATCTGTTTCATGTTGTTTCCTCCCCTGAACTCTGAGCCTCTAGGACAGGGACTGTTACAACAGCTCATAGTGTACCTTCAGCAACATGCACAATCTGGATCTAACACTTATTTGGTAAATAAAAGGTTACAGGGATGTGCATGTGTTATAGGAATGTTGCTAATAAATCATATTCTGAACCTGTTTATCTTAAACAGCTATGCATCCCTGTGGTAAAATGGTAACAAAACAAGTATTTTAAGAGAGAGGATCAGCCCTGCATCTTAACCTAACTCCTATCTCCCTTCCTTTTCAAAGCTCCTCAGTGTGGGAATCAAAAGGGAATTGACATTTGCTGTATGCACCTCCTATAAGCTAGGCACTGCATGCAGCCCTTTCAAGTCCTTAACTTAAGCCCATTTAATTCTCACTGCAATCCTCTAAGGGAGGTTATTATTTATTTCACAGTAGAGGGAAGCAAGGCTACAGAGAAGGGCAAACCTTAATTAAAGCGAGGACAGGACTCAGGCCACTTTTGGAACTACAGCTCCTCTCTTTGGCGTCACTGTGTCCTTAGTCAGACTCAGTGCAACTCCACTGAGTTTCATCTTGCCACCTCTCTACATCCCTGATCAGTGTCCGCCACAGCTGGAGTGCCTCTTCCCTGGCTTCCTTTCTTTCTGGAATTCCCACTATACAAGGTATTCCCCACAAATTCTTAGGCACCAATGTCTGTACTCAACTCCAAGACTAATTGATACCACATTTTATCTACAGGCAAATACCCCGCCCTTCAACTAAGGCTATTCTCTAAAACCCAGGAGAGGGAACAAGACAAGTTACTATGACTTGCATTTTATAAATGAGGTAACTCGCAAATCAAATTCCCAAAGTATTAGTTTTAACAATCAAGGATTCAGGCTGGTTACAATTTTCAGGGCATCTGTGACAGCAGCCAAACTTCTTTTAAGGGATGACCTAAAAACACAACAACTGGCATCTGATGACGTAAAAGCTGAGAAGTAGACAGAGACTCCTCTGTGGAGCCTGGTGGAAAGGTCAACTCCAGAGACAGAGATATGTTACCTGTATGGAGATAAAGGTGACCATTCAAGTACACGGAGGGAGAAACCTAAGAAGCCTGGGTAAGACCCTGAGAATGACCACCTCACACAACAGAAGTTAAAGGATGGGTTAAACAAGATGGCCCTGTACACCAGCATTAAGTTTCTGAGGGAAGAAACCTGTATGTCCACTGTGACATTCCCAACGTGTGACGATGGCAGGCACTCGGCAAACTGCCTAAAAGAAAGAGGTAGTCACACCTGTGGCAGGAGGGGAAATTTTCAATCTACTCGAACCATCAGTCAAGTGTGAGTGTGTAAAGCAAGACACAGAGAGTGGTCAGGATCTCCGGGCTGGCCAAAGAGTTGGTTCATGCTTTTCCGTAAGATGGTACACGAATACCTGAATGAACTTTTTGGTGAACTCAACAAAGTAAAGAAAATTTATCTTTGTCAAAAGGCAAGGTGAAGGAAATCCCAAGATGACAGTCACAAGGCAGGCATGGAGAAAGCAGTGGGCATGAAGTTCTGCAAGTTTAAGACCAACAAGTGGCAGAACCAGAATTAAAATACAAGCGAGAAATCATATCTAAGTTTGATCAAGATTCTGGATGTAACCAATTTATAGGAAACAGACGAACTGTTTATTTATAATGCAGGGGTGTAGTCAGAAAAACTCAAACTGTGGAAGCCTGTAAGATAAAACAACCCAAACAAATAAGCAGTAAGGAAAAACAAAGGACAAAGAGAGCTTGCAGAGATTGAAGAACTCACCAGCCACACGCAATAAACATATTTTACTTGGAATTCTGTGACCAAACAAGCTGCTTAAAGATTTATGACATATTCAGAGAAATCTGAATGCTGACTGGACATCTGATAATGTTAATTTTTAAGGTGTGATAATGGTATTTTGATTAGATTTTAAAATACTTTGTCTTTGCCTTTATCTTTTAAAAATTAATACTGAAATACTTTATGGATGAAAAAAATGAAATGAAGCCTAGAATTTACTTCAGGTAGGGGTAGGCAGGTAGGGGTGGAAATACAAGTCTGGGCAGGAGCTGGCAACTGCTGAAGGGGAGTGACAGTATGCAGGGGCGTGTCAGAATACCAGCTCTACTTCTGTATGCGTCTGATGTTTACAGTAAACAGGGAAAAACCAGCAATCTGTGGAGAACTGACCCTGCCTTAGTCAGCATGCCTTCTCTAAGCTGTCACCATGTTTGGGGAGTGGTGCAGAGAGGACAGCTACTGCAGTGGCAAGGAAGCCCCTCAGGGTGTGTTTTCTGCCTCCCTGCCCCTGTGAGTATGACCTCCTACAAGGCACAAGTCTTGTGCACCCTGTGTGTACAACAGGGAGACGTTCTAAAAGGGCACATCAGATTTTAGCTTTTGTCAAACATTATTTCCCCTTAAATACCTGATGTTCATTCAAGTAGCCCAACCCATCTCTTCAAAATCCTGTAAAATCTTAGATTAACTGCCCAAACAGACACCACAAAAAATATAAAGGGCCAGACAAATGAGGAAAAGGATATGGAAGCTATGAACAAGAAATGAGCCATAAAACTCTCCCATTTCCACCCAAATAACGACAAGCTGGGGGATGATCAGACCTTCAATGTGGAGAAGCATCTGCTAGCGAAGTCACTTTTACTGACCTCAGGATGTAGGCAGGGACATTTCTAATGAGGACTATCCCACCTCCAGACCACGGGAGCTGTCTCCTGCTGCTACACTTTTGCTTTTCATCTGGGCTTCCTGGGAGCTCAGAAAATGTGTAAGGCACCACAGGATCAATAAAGATGCCACACAGGGCCCTAAAGATGAAAGAGTCCCTTCTTTCTCAAGGTCATTAATTTGGAGGGGGGAAGCGCATTCATTTTTGAATGACAGTACAGACATTCCCTCTTTAGCAGGGGAAATGAGAAGGCATTATCTATCAGAAATAGAAGGCATTATTTCTGTAATCCCTTCAGAGTATTTTTAACTAAAATGAACCTGTAATTAGGAGTTTGCTGACAGATGCCTGGATCTTATCAAGGTAGAGGTGGAAGGGGCCTAGACTCAGCACATTCACTGATGTTCACCTTCTTTCAGGTTAAGACCCAGTGGGTGTTTTAACAAGTAAAGTAACTCCACATTTGCTTGTCTTCTGGAAAGAAAAGCACACTGTTTGCTAAGAGTCACCAGAACTTCAGCAAGAGAAACCGATTTAAAGGCAGGAGAGAAGAGGAACAGGTCAAGGACCTGCTGGCGCTGCTCTTCCGTCCTGGCTGTTGTCAAAGGGCCTGTACAGTGGGCTGCACTAAATGGAGCATGCCTGCTACTCACTAGCGACCAGCACCTTTCTAAGATCTGGAAGAGGCCCTTAAGTGGAATCTTTATTTAGAGTCTAGAAAGAAAGAAAGAAAACCTTGAGAGCTTTCAGGAGTTGCCCACTCTCTTCTGAAGCAAACCACCACTCCCTGGGCAGTGCTGGGCTTCTGGCCCTTTACACTCTGCCTCACGTTAACTGGTAACTGAGGCATCTCGAGGAGGGTCGTGGGACTAGCCCCAAGACAGAAAGCACACCAGGGAGGAACAGCAGGGGAATACACGCTTCCACTCCACATTCCATGGGGAAATTCATGTCCTTATGGTCATACCAGAACTTTCCTGCTTCGAATCTGTGTTTCTTTTCATTCAGTTCCTTCTGATCAGCAAACCCTTTGTCTACATATATTCACCCTGACAAACTCCTTAGCTCTTTGCCATCATAAACCAGCCCAACTTCTGCAAGCTGAACTCTTCATCCTGTTATCACGGGAAGAAGCAGTCAAGAGGTGTGCCCCACCAGAAGACCAAGGAGAGCACCTTTCGGGTGATTGCATAGTGTCCTTTGAGCTCGTGCAGGGCCCACTTGATGTCCTGACTGCTAAGCATTTTGAAGTCGGCCATCAGGAGGTCGGCAGCTTGGATGAAGCAGTGCTGGTCAAGAGGAGCTAATTTAGAATAGTCAAAAAAGTCTACTGTAGGCAACTGAAACGAGAGAGAGGCACAACATTAGTGGCCAGACAGTGTATTTCTAGAGGGAAATCATTTGAAGAATTACTTACTGAAGAACAGAATAATCTGACTTGTACTAATTACTCTAAAGGAGGATACCAGCCCTGAGCAAAGATGAAGAAATGATATTCAGAGAGGTTAAACAAGCTGTCTGGAGTCTGGAGACTAGTTTTGCTAGTTGGAACTATGAAAAAGTACAGTCGGGGGTTTGAACACAAGTTTTTAGCCATTTTCTTTTCACAAATTGTTTAGAAAAAACTGAGGTTTTTTTTCCCCAGCTACAAAATACAGACATACTTCAGGAATACTGGAGGTTTGGTCTCAGGCCACTGCAATGAAGTTAGTATCACAATAAAGCAAGTCACACAAATTGGTTTCCCAACTTTTAGAAAAGTTAAAATTACACCATACTGTAGTCTAGTAAGTGTGCAACAGTGTATGTCTTAAAAAAAATGCACATATCTCAATTAATTCTATAATTTATTGCCGAAAAATGCTAACCATTATTGGAGCTTTCAGCAAATCAATCTTTTTGCAATAGTAACATCAAAGGTCACTGATCACAGATTATCATAACAAATGTAATAATAATAAAAAAGTCAGAAATATCGTGAGAATTACCAAAATGTAACAGAGATATGAAGTGAACAAAAGCTGTTGGGAAAACGGCACTGACAGATTTGCTCAAGGCAGGGTTGCCACAAACCTTCAATCTGTGAAAACAAAAACTGTAACGTCTGTAAAGTGCAATAAAATGAAGAGCAATAAAATGAGTAATAACCATACATGAAAGAAACAGTCAAAAAGAATTTGTGGGAAGTGGAAGGATGGTGCAATAGAGACCAGTGAAGCAGTTCTGAACTATACTTTCCTTCAACCACTGAACATACTAAATGCTGGTCTGGACCACACATGAAGACAATGATTAAGATTTTTAAAAACCAAACTGTTTATATCTTGACACAGGATTTGGTTACACAGGTGTATGCACTGTATATAAATCTTACTCACAAAGAAAAACAGATATTAAACTCTAGGCAACAATCTGCATGCTGAAGTATTTATGCGGCAGAGTACTGATGTTTTCGCAATTTGCTCTGAAGTGGGTTATGATAAAATATAAGAGGGATGCGCTGATGGACAGAGGGATGGATATGGGACAAACTGGACACAGTAAAGTGTTAACTTTTAATAGTACTGGCTGGTATGTATACAGGAAACCAATAGAAAGTTCTTTTGGCTTCACTGTGTGTTTGAAAATTTCTTAATAAAATGTTAAACCCTAAGATGATACAAAGAGTCCTGGCCAATTCTTGATTCATGTTAGGAACTTGCTTCGTAGCATTAAAGATATGGAGGATTTGTTTAATTCTTTGTAGGGAATTAAATTCCATCTTCCCACTTTCAAGGGAAGATGGAATTACAACGAAAGAAGTCAAATACAGAACTCAAGGTGACTCAGAGGGGGAAATCCCACTAAAATATGTATTCTGAAAAACCTACTTTCCTGGATAGTCTTAAAAAATGCATCTTGGAAAAAAAAAAAAAAATGCATCTTGACAAAGCACTTTATTCCCTTAAAAATGATGAAAAGAGGAGAGAATTTCCAAGTAGACACTGCAAAGCAAGAGCACCACTTGCCTTCATCTCATCCTGGCTGGCGAGCAGGCTGCTACTGGGATTCATAAGGACTCTGTCTTCTCTCTTTGGA
Source organism: Bison bison bison (assembly GCF_000754665.1). NCBI lineage: Eukaryota > Metazoa > Chordata > Mammalia > Artiodactyla > Bovidae > Bison > Bison bison. Next base: position 2,157,579 of record NW_011494795.1, on the reverse strand, counting down.
TAATCTGGATTTTCCAGAAGAAAATTACAAAGTCTGTAAAAATAAATGATGTTACTGTCACTCTGCTTCCAAATGCCACACTTGCTCACTGATTCAAACATAATGTATGAAAATAAAATCTCTAGTCACACTGTAATTGACCTATCAGGAAATGAAAATATTTGCAGATCAGAAAAACAAATGAACAAATAACACGTTACACTGAATTTCTATTTTTACTTGCTAATGTGAAAAGCAATAAACACACCGATAAAGGTAAACTCCTCTGAAATTTCTGTTAGTTCTTACTGGTTGAACTGTATGGAACTGGAGAATTTAGATGAAAGTATCTATCATTTGTCAGGAAAACTATTAACAAATAAGGGATGGGGGAAAAGTCTGTATTCACATTCACAATTAAAAATAATTTTCTAAGAGTTAATAAACGGAACATAAAAGACCTGTGCTAATTCATTAATACTTTTTTTTAACCCTATAGTAAATAAATCCCCATGACGATTTGAGGGATGCTCAGTTTGCTGTATGGCTGAAGGAACAGACCATGTTTGCTTAAGAAAAAACTCTCTCCATTCCAAAATCACAGCCTTGTCTTTTTAATCACTACCATGAAATCTTTCAAAAGCAAGGATAAAGAGAATAAAATAACCCATAAGATGTATCACTGCCCAGATTTACAAATTTAACTAGCAAGGCCCTTCAGCCTATAAAAACCAAAGGCAGCAACACTCTGTGCTCTTGGAATATTCCACAGTGACAAGGACAGCTGGGGTGTGCGGCATGAGCCACTTCAGCAGCAAGAAAGCTGCCAGTCAGAGGGCAAGCGGGGCTTTCCCTCCACTCCGGCTTTCTTCCTTTCTCCTGCAGACTGCCTCGAAGGCGCCCCACCATGACTCTCCCCAGGTCTTCTCCCGTCCAGTGTCAGGAATACAGCCTCTAATTAAGACAGGTCCAGCAGAAAGAAGTCAGAGAGAAAGTGGTCACCTCCCGCTCTTCTTCTCACCAGGCACCAGTGTTCAGGGACTGAAAACTGGGGAGGCGTGCCTCTTGTGCAAACCCCCTCAGGACCCTCAGCACTGGCCCAACGGCAATGCACCCTCCTTCTCCTGCTCCAGGACCGGTCAAGCACCCCTCAACCTTTTCTTCATCATCACTTGCAGGAACCCCACATGCACCTTCTTGGTAAGCTCTCTTCCTATCACCACACCTATTCTCTGGAACACACGCCAGAAGGCTTGAGAGGAAAAACCCCTTTCTCATGATTACAGCAGTAGCACGGGGAGACACCCTCCTCAAGAATTCTGAGCACATTTCCCTTTAAAACCATGGCCACTGGTGGTGACTCTTTGTTCCAGTACAAACTGATGAGCACCACAGGTTATACAATCTCTGAAGGGTAGCTGAGAATCAGTCACCATGAAGAACTCAGTATTTGTGGAGAAAGGCATGGAGTTCCAAACAATCCCTTTCTCATGCACACCTGGATATATTATAAACCAGGTGTGGAAGAGCTCCTCCATTTCAACCTTACTTGTTTGTAATGTTCAGATAAGTGCGGCTATCAAAGGCCAACAAACGGGCAAAAACTAGGAATTTGGGGAAGGATAAAAAGGTCAAATAAACAAGAATCTTCTTTGATAGAACAGCCATGCATGAATGAAGCCAGGTGGCTCAAATGGGGTGTATGCAAGATGATCTTGGAAGAAAGCATTAAAACTCCTGTTTCTAGTTTTTAAAATCTCATCCTTTAAAAATTTCTATTTTTATATTTTTTTAAATGCATTTTCTAAACCTATTTTAGAGGTTCTTTTCTTAGAAAAGAAAATTGAGAACCATCTCAATTCATTTTGTATTTTCAACACTATGAAAAACTTATATCAACATGATGCAAGATGTGGAATTCCACCAGTCGGGTATCAGAGGCTCTCACTTTGAACTGTCAAAATTGATTTCCATTTTAAAATCTCCTCTACCCTCACAAACACAACTTTCTTGGAATTAAATGATATTCAGTGGCACAGATAATTAAGAACAGAGTTTCCTTTCTACAGATATATGCTACAACCAAATACATTAATATTTACAGCCTGGGGCAAAGGCAGCGGGAGGCTTGTCAGAACTCAGATCTGCCCACCTACTGATATTATTCCATGCTTGATGTGACTTGACAAGCTAAAGGGTTTTGAGAAAGCACTCCCACTAAGTAAGCCAGGCTAATATTTCTAGCTTTTGTTCTTTAGTAGTTGTTGCTGCCTTGATCCAATTTAAGTTGCATCATATGTGAGTAAAGTCCTAGTTAAAGAGAGCAGGTTACTATCACAGGAAGCTCTCTGGGTAACAGGCTTCTCCTGCTAAAATGACCAGCTGGTTACAATTAAAGGTGACAAAGACTGGACACAGAATGTTGGAGAGTCAGCCCCACAAAATATCAGCCCGCTCTACTCTGCTCTGGGCCTCCTTTCAGCCCTACATTAACAACATTTAAGTTAGTTATGAGAATTAACAATTCAGTCTCAAAAGTCCAGGGACAAAAGGAAAACCGAGTCAGGAAAATCAAACAGTAGGACTTCCCTGGTAGTACAGTGGGTAAGAATCTGCCTGCCAATGCAGGGTATACGGGTGTGATCCCTGGTCCGGGAAGACTGCACGTGCCATAGGGCAGCTAAGTCCATGCGCCTCAACTACTGAAGTCTGAGCACCAGAGAGCCTGTGCTCCGCAACGAGAAGTAACTGCAATGAGAAGCCCAAGCACTGCAACGAAGAGTAGCCTCCGCTTGTCAAACTAGAGGAAGTGCCTATGCAGCAACAAAGACCCAGTACAATAAAAAATAAACTAATAAATTATATATATAAAAAAATCAGACAGTAGGTTTCAAAGTATTCAATACAATTACTGAACATTCCCTTTCCTCTGGAATTCATAAGACTTTGCATTAGGGACAGAGTCGATAAGTCCCAAGAGAAAAGGATGTGTGCGAGACTCAGGAGGAAGGAGGACAGAATTGTCACACGATCTGTCAATCTGATCACGTTTTACTGATACTGCAGACAACTAACCTTGTAGGTATTTAGAAAACAATATATTCATCTACAGAATGAGAGGGAAACATTAAAGCATACTAAATTTCTAAAGGGTTACTTTGCTGCTGTTAAGTCACTTCAGTCGTGTCCGACTCTGTGAGACCCCACAGACAGCAGCCCACCAGGCTCCCCCGTCCCTGGGATTCTCCAGGCAAGAACACTGGAGTGGGTTGCCATTTCCTTCTCCAATGCGTGAAGGTGAAGAGTGAAAGTGAAGTCACTCAGTCATGCCCGACTCTTTGTGACCCCGTGGACTGCAGCCTACCAGGCTCCTCCGCCCATGGGATTTTCCAGGCAAGAGTACTGGAGTGGGTTGCCATTGCCTTCTCCAAAGGGTTACTTTAAAACTAAGAGTCAGACACAACTGAGCGAGTGAGCACAGACCACTGGAAAGCTATTTGGAAATATGTTTCAAGCATCATCAATCTATTTATAATCCCTGATTCCAAACTTTAACTTTAGGGTTTCAGGATCTAGAGTATAATTTTAAAAAAGGAAATTACTATATGGAATAATGTAGAATAACATTTATCAGAACATTAGTGAAACCATGAACAAGGAGAATAACAAAGAGGAGAAAAATTAACAGAGAGGAAAATTCAATAGAATAATTTTTAATTAAAGGTGATCATTAACACCATGAAGACAACAATGAAAAGTATTTTTTACTTAACATTACTTCATTAAAAATCCAAAATTATATTTGCTCTGAAAAAAAGTATGTTTTCATTCCAAGAACTAAAAAGGTACATTAAAAAAAATTAGTTATTTTTTAGTTTAGTGGACGTCTAGGAGATAGTTTTCACTGTAAAACTGTAGTCATTTCTGTTCAATTTTGTCATGACTTTAAAACTGCTCTAAAAATAAAGTTTATTAATTTAAGAGCTCCTATTGGTCAAATTTAGGATAATCCACTATCAAAAAGAAAAATAATTATAAATTATTTAATTTATATAATTATAAAAAAAAACTAATTATAAAACACCACTTATACAAAACCTCTATGTCTACAGTAATTTAAAAAACAAGCAAGTGGAGGAAAATAGCAAAATATTCCTTATAGCAGAATATCAGATAATAAACTGGGTGGTGGATATTGGGTATTCATTTTACAGTTTTTCTACTTTTTATGTTCAAAAATTATAGGGGGGAAAATCTGTAACAAAAAAAAAAGTTAAGAGGGAACTATACTAGATCAAGAAGCTAAAAAGGTCAACAAATACATTATGAAACCTTGATTCCAACCTGGTTTAAAAACCTGAAAGCAGTGGCTGCCCCTCAGTGGAGGGGACAGACAGGGCTACCAATGGCGCCAACAGTGCCTTGGTATGAATCAGAAAAAAGCACCTCCTCTGGGCTGCTATCTCAGAAAGAGGGCCCTTCACTCTTGGTCAGGGCAGCCAGCTCCCACTCACACCCCTGCTGAATTCTACGGTACACAATACAATCTTTGAATACTCTTGTTTAATTAAAATAATCTGTATTAAATAGCCAAAAATATAATTAAATATCTATTGTTCTTTATAAATTTGCAACTGTTCCACCTTTGCAGACTAGAAGGAGGTGAAAGAGTATAAGCAGAAAGAAACTTGCCCAACTCTTTGTGACCCCACAGACTACAGCCCGCCAGGCTCCTCTGTCCATAGGATTTCCCAGGCAGGAATACTGGAGTGGGTTGCCATTTCCTCCTCCAGGGGATGGAGCCGGCATCTCCTTTATCTCCTGCACCGCAGGCAGATTCTTTACGCACTGAGCCACTGGGGAAGCCCCAGCAAGACATATGTTGTATCAATGCTCAGAATTAACTAAACATCTTAATTCTATAACCACACATGATTGTAAGACCCAGAAAACAGTCTGCATACAATTAAAATTAGAACTCTTCTAACAGGATAATTAAAAAAGACATAATGCTAACTGAAACAAGCCAGCCATAAAAGGACAAATATTGTGTGATTTCACCTACATGAGGTCTATAGAGGAGCCAAATTCACAGAGACAGAAAGCAAAACAGTGGTTGCCAGGGGCTCAGGAGAGGGACTGGGGACAGAGTTCCAGTTTAGGAAGATGAAAACATTCTGGAAATGGATGGCGGTGACAGCTGTGCAAAAATGCAAATACACTTAATGCCCCTGCACTGCACACTGAAAAACGGCTGTGCATGTGCATGCTAAGTCACTCAGTCATGTCCAGCTCTCTGGGACCCATGGATTGCAGCCGACCAGGCTCCTCTGTCCATGGGAGTCTCCAGGCAAGAATACTGGAGTGGGTTGCCATTCCCTCCTCCAGGGGATCTTCCCAACCCAGGGATCAAATCCGAGTTTCTTGAGTCTCCTGCATTGGCAGTCAGATTCTTTATCACTAAGCCATCTAGAAAACCCTAAAAATGATTAAAATGGCAAATTTTTACGTTAAGTACATTTTACGGCAATAAAAAAAAAAGGCACGGTAATATACTTACACATTCAAATCATAGTAATTCTTCAAATGAATTATTTCCTCAACATACCCATTTGCTACATCAGGAAATCTTACTTCCTAGGAAGGAATAAATACATTATTTATATGTCAACCCCTAGAATGATTTCAAATCGCAATAAAAATCAGATAGCAAAAAGTATACGAAATGACTGAACGCTAGAAAAGGACTATAAAGCAGGTTTGTGTCTGGCTTAAAATTCCACACTAGGTGCCCAGATTTATCTGTCTACGCAGAATATGGAAAAAGGTCCCTAGAGATCACCTGGTCCTCTGCCCTCATTCTATGTATTCATTTTTCTCTCTTTCAGTAAATACTGAGCATCTCAGCCCAAGCAAAGGGCACCTAAAGATGAACATGGCACTTTCTAGTGTACATATACCCTTAAGCAGCACACGATCCAGCAGACCAGATGAAAAAAACCCAGGGAAGAATGATTAAAAGACTGTTCAAAGGCAGATGGCCGCCCACAAAGCCCTGCATTCACTTTCTTGGTCAGTGGTACCTAACACAACTTGTTATAAAGACAGAAATGCTCTATTCTGTGTTTCCCAGCATGGTGGCTGTTCAGACTCATGTGGCTATTGAGCACTTAAAATCTGACTGGTGCCACTGGAAATGAAACTGAAGTCTCATTTAAGACATTTAAACAGCCAAATGAGGCTTTCATATTGGACAGTGCAGCTCTAGGTCATCTTATAAACTTGCTTGAAGGGTTTGAATTTAGAGTTAACTCAATTCCTTTTTAAAAACTGTAGGGACCACTCATGACAGCACCAGGGCACCCACAACCTGCGGCGAGAAGCCCAGGGGCATGCTGAGGGGGTTCAGGCTAGATTAAGGAATCCTGATTTAATTTTTGTACCTTCAGCTTTTCTTCTTCTAGTCTATAAATCTAGGAAATCAGGAAAATGAGTCCACACACACAACACTTTAGTAATGAAAGGAAACAATATATTTAGTGTGTATAATTACTTACTTATCAAAATAAAACTTACTGTCTCTTTCACCAACAGTGCAATGAGTTCCTGGTCTACATCAGAAGCTTCTTGCCCCCACAGGTTTCCCAAATTGGGCTGCCGAGTTTCTTCTAGCGGAAATGCTGGGCCTGGTTCTTCATCATCTATTGCTAGTTGTTGGTCTTCAAGCTCTCCCAGAGGATGGGCAGGCCGAGGAGAAGCAGGGTCTGGAATCCAATCCTGCTGGGGCTCTGGTCTTGCAAACGCCGGTCTTGGAAAAGCTGACCCCCGGGGCTCATGCTGATACAGCAGTGGGCCCAGCTCTGCTTCTGGACGCCGCTCCTGAGGTACAACCTGGCTTGGTACCTCACGGGGCTGCTGGTTCAGAGACTGGAAGTAAGAGTGGTCTAACCAGCAGTCTTCTTCGATGGCCTGGTCATCGAGGACATCAGATGATTCTCCGAGGTTTGATAAAAGCTCTGTCTCTGACTCTTCAGATGACTGGTTCTGAGTGTCCAAAGGATCAGCTTCTGGAAAAAGATTACCTTCTTTTAAGATAATGACTTTCTGCTCTGATCTGGGGTTGATGAAGTCATTGGTTGCTTGGTTGTGACTTGGTCCAGGCTTAGGTTCTCTTTCTGTTTGGCCACTTGGCTTCATGAATCCAGAAACTCCAGGAGGCCCAAGATCTAGAAATTCACTGTAGTCATCCTCAGAATCATCCTGTGTCCCAGAACCAAACAATGAGCTGTTATACACGGGAAAATAGCCATTTGTATCTGATTCAAAGGCTGCTCTAGATTTTTTAGGCCTTTCTTCTCCCAATCTTTTGAGATCTTGCCATTGGGCAGCTGGTTTGATGAGATTGGGTCGTGATGTCTGAGGTTTGTATGTCTAAGAAAAAATGAAATTTTAATAATAACAATTCAATTTTTTTCCTGTGTCTATACCTTTCTTATGTATTATATTGAGCTTCTGAGGTAGGACAGGTAAGAAACAAAAACACCCTCCCCCATAAGACCTATTCTTCAAATTTATCTTCATACTGAAATCTGATCACACTATAGTAACTGTAAGAATCAAAGCAGCCATTCAGAGACTGAAGCCTGACTTATAGTTTGAATTATAATTTCACTTGCGACCACTAAAACAAAAGTTAACTGCATAGTAGAGAAAATGATGAAAGAATGACAACACAGCAGAGGAGTGAGAAATGGTCAGTAAGCACAAGAAAACAATCTAAATCTCATTAGTAATTTAGCAAAATGCAAATTAAAACAAGATTCTACCCTCTTGCCAAGACTGGCAAACAACTTTTTAGTTAGACAACATTAAACACAGATGTGTTCAATGTGGGACAGATGTGGGAAAACTTCCTATCACTCATTCCTGGTGAATTTAGGAGAGGAATTTGGTATTGCTTACTTAAAAAAAAAATGTATATCCTTATAATCTATCAATATCACTTTTCAATATCAATCCTATACACCATTATGTATCCAAAGGGGACATATATAAGGGTATTCACTGCCACACTGATTGCATCATAAAAAGAGAACACTAGAGACATTCTTAAGTTTGTCCCTAAGCATACAGTTAAGTAAACTATTTATCTGCTTTACAAAACACTCTCCGACTCTCCCCCACCCCCACCCCAAGAGGTGGTTCTCTATGTGATGACATGGAAACTTCACCAACAAATGTTAAGTGAAGAAAAGCTACAAAACACACACAGACATTTCTATTCTTTGGAAAAAAATGGAACATAGACATAAACATCCCATTTCTAAAAGCATATATGTGTATATATACAGTGAATATATACATACATGCATGAACCCACACACGTGTGAATTCAAAGAAAAAGATTTGGAAGGATACATGCCAAACTGGTGACAACAGTTCCTCTGGGAAATCTCTGGGGCAGGAGGGGCTGGTGAAGAGAGACTAGTTTTCTCTGTATTGTATCAATTTCTATAGAGAAGACAACTATGTGTTACTTGTAAATTTAAGAAGTAAAATGCCAAATTTTAATTTAGCAGAATAAATATGTCTCTGACCCTGATCTTTTCTGAAGTCACCCCAGTCCACAGAGAATGAGACAAAGAACTGAAGATCTCTGAATAAACCAGCACACATTTGTGATCCCAAATCACAATATATGTGAGGAGGAGCTGATAAATGCAGTGGGAGAAGTACATCCAGATTTCAGGCAGGCAGAGGAAGCTCCAGAAAGGCAGAGTTCTTCAAAGCAAGTGGTGTGGCCTGCAGAGGGAAAAGCAACAGTCCCTTGTTTGAAACACTGGGAATCTGCACGCTGTTTGGCACCAAGGATTTTCTGAGGAGGTTAGACTGAATGAAGACAGACGTCCCTGCTGACGGTAGGCTGTCAGTGAGGCAGGACAGAGAGAACTTTGATCTGGGCTGCTCTGGAGGTGGCAATCACGGCTAGGCAGTAAGAAAGAAACAAGTGCACACACGCATGTAAGCACACTTCCCTGCCCCATGCAGCCCCAACACCCTCTGTCATAGGAAGAATTCCTGCTCGCCATGAACAGTGCCTGAGCCCTTCCCCAACATAAATGCCAACGAAGAGCCGGTCCAGGAAAATTTCAAACGCATTCAAAGTTGAGTAGTAATAAAAAACAAACAGCACAGAAACTACACAAAGATATCTAACTACTGAAAAAAGAAGTGGTAGACGAGTGGCACATGTGATGAAATCTGTACCACAGAGTGAATGAAATAAGAAAAGAGAGATGCGAGAATACAATGGAGTGATGAAACAATTAGCTATTTAATATACATATTTTAAATCATGGTTTTGTAGAAATACAGTTACTATCAAAAGTTGGGAGGGGAAATAAGTGAAGCTGAGGATTGAAAGATACACTTAAAGCTGATAAATCAACATGTAAGGACATATGTAAGAACAGCATCTGAAACTATAAAACTAAGTACAGTAACTGAAAAAAAAAAAAAAACTAAGGATAAAAACCTTTCAAATCACCAGCAAGAACAGATGACCCCAATATAAATAAAAACTAAACCTCAAAGATGCAGGGAACATAGTGAAAGATCATTTTTTAAAGCAGTAAAAATGTAAAGCATATTAAACACTATGAGAGAACTAAAAAAAGCATAATAGTCATGTTAATAAACAAAAATTAGATGAATTCACTCACTAAATTTTAGTCTCTTAATTTAAGTAGAACCACTAGGCAAAACCCACCTATATAATCAACTATAGGCATATGTCCACAGGAAAACTTCCACATGAATGTTCACAGCAGCATCATTCATAATAGTGAAAAAGGAGAAGCAACTCAAATGTCCATCAATCAATGAAACAACATGTGATACAGCCACACAACGGAACATTATCAATAAAAAAGGAACTGAAGTACCAATTCATGCTACATCATAGATGACCATTAAAACTTGTGCTAAATGAAAGAAGGACCAAACAGTATATGATTCCATTCATATAAAATGTCTAGAATAGGCAAATGTATAGAGACAGTCCATGGAATTCTCTAGGCAAGAATACTGGAGTGGGTAGCCATTTCCTTTTCCAGGGGATCTTCCCAATCCAGGGATCAAACCTGCATCTCTTGCAGATTCTTTACCATCTGAGTCACCAAGGAAGCCCTATACAGACAAGTGGTTAGTTGTTCATAGGACTGGGTCAAAGAGAAGACAAGAGGGAAAATAATGGTTAACTCATCAAATCAAGAAAAAGGGCAAAAAATCCCACAAGTACACTAAAACAGAAAAGGAAAATTGGAGGAGCCATAGATTCAGAGTAAGTAGAGTAAATAGAAAGAACAGGCTATTTTGTTTAGTTCTATTAAATACATTAAAAAAACACTGAAAAGTATCAGTGAACAAAACCATAAAAAGCAACGGAAAATCCAGACATGTGGATCACCACAGAGGAAGTTGAAACAGTTTCCAAGAACGGTCCTTCATGAAAACAAACAGCCCAAATGCCTTTAGGGAAAACCCTACCAAAACTTCAGAGAACAGGTGACTCCAACATTATTTAAATACTGCTCTAAGAGTACTCGCAGCTATTCTATTAAAACTGAGTGTCCGAAGAATCAATTATTAATTTGAAATATATTTCATCATGGTAAATTTCAGAAAACTCACTTCCGCCAGGATGACATCATCATCCAGGTCCTCATCATGTTGCTGAGGAGCTGGGGTGACCAGCATTGGAACCCCTTCCTCATCAGAGGAGTCGGATATGGTGATGGGTCCATCTCTGAGATTGATCCAGTCTAAAAGTAGGCAGAGAGAAAGAACACTGTTATCAGGAGGTGGGCATAATCATATTCAGTCCTTTAATTCAACTTTGGCATGAAAAGGGTCAAACCTAAAGCCAAGTTCATGGCTACTGGAGTGTTAACTTATCTCCTCAGGCAGCACATGCACCTAAGCATTAAAATGAGCTTTCTGTGCTGATCTTTGCCAATAATTCATTTTGGCAATCATCAGAGAAAATCTGACAATTACTATGATCAAGATTATCAACTTTTTCTTATACTAGATTGGAGGAATCTGTTGATAAAATCTTCTTGACTGGCAACTGAACAGTGAAATCATGGCCTCCCATCTCATCTCTACTCCTCCAAGGGAATATAAAACACTGTTTTATTCAAACTGATAGGTCTGAAAAAACTCACTCAGAAACAGTTAAATTTTCACTTAATATTTTATATTAAAGTTTGCTCATCTTACATATAAATCTTGAGTATTTATGCAAATACCCATTTAGCATCTACGACAGTAAGCAAGTTAAGCTTTCTAGTTTCCTTTTTAAACACAACCAAAGTTCAACTAGCCATCTAGATGTAATAATTCTGTTCAAGGTCTCTAACTCCTTTTATTCACTTGAAGATAGATCACATTTGATATGAATTACTGGATAACACAAACTGATAATTCCTTCATAAAGCACAATTATTTTTCTCAAGGTTAATGCCTCATGTACTTTTATGGTACCCAACAATTTGAATAGCAATATAAAACCAATAATCTCATTTCATCCCTGTAACAGGGCTGTGGTGATGCCAAGGACAGCAGTTTAAAATAGGTAAGTCAATGGGATCTAAGGTCAGACTGCCTGGATCCCAATCTCAGCTCTCCCACATACTAGCTACATGATGCCATTATTTACTTCTTTAGGCATCCATTTCCTCATCATTGAAGAAAGGTTAACAATAGTGCCTACAGAAAATAGCTGTATTAGCTTAGAAAACCCACACAAAATGCCTATTTATTATAGTACTTCACACACAGTAAAGTTGTCTGATTTCAAGTCCAATGCTACCTACACAGCAGACTGATGTATCTAACAACTGACTGAACTGAGGGCCTGCAGAAGTGCACTGTAGAGGGCTGGCAGAATGAAACCAAGTGACCAGCACCACTGAGTTTGAAACCCCACTTAAATGACAGTAAAGGAACTCGTAAAAAGTGAAAAAGCAAAAAGTGTCCTTCTTTTTAGGACACAAAGAAAAAAGGAAATGATAGCTAGCAAGAGATTTAAACAAAATTCTGGAAACAGCAGATTTTCAGAGGCAAGAAATCTAGAGGAGTGGAGAAGGATCAAACCCACAGTCTGCAGAGGGCAGCTGACCAGAGGCAGCTTAATCCATGTTGCAGAATCACAGATTTCCTTGAAAAATATTCTCAATTATTGTATGCCTTTGTTCATTTCCAGTCTTTAAATGGTTATTTTAAACAATTCTAATTCTACTGTTAATTCTGTGGAGAGGATTTGCCAAGTTTCTCATTCAGCCATTCCAGAAGACCCACCCTGTGGAGGTCCATTTTGAAGAGTCACCAATACAGAGAGTCACCAGACACCAGGCCAAGAGAGAAAAGGCACGTCCCTGAAACAGTCATAGTGAGTGACTCTGCTGCCTTCTGTTAACTGGCCCCTTGAATGCTGGCAGACAGTCTCAGATTCTACATGCAGGAAATTGTAGGTTCCTCTCAGGAAGAACTGGCCCAGAAAAAAAGACAGACAACAAGCCTGGGGCACCCAGCAAAAAAGTTGGTTTTAAACCTATCATCTCACAGTGAATCCCAATGGTTGACAAGATACTCCCCAAAACACCACATATAAACATACAGAACTAAGTTTATGATTCATACAAAAGGCTCCTACCTGTGTGACCATCACCAATGTTGGTAAATACATTTCTAGCACATTAGGAGCCTAACTCCACAGATCAGTTTCTGAGTGTATATTCTCTCATTTCTGGCTTCCATGCAAATAACACATCTGAGATATACCCATGATGTTGATGTTGCATTATGCAGTTTCCTCTGTATGTAACCTACTACATGAATATGTATGAATAAGTTACTTATTTTTCTGTTGACATTTGACATTTGGGCTGGTTCCAGTCTTGGCTATTTTGGATAATACTGTTATGAATTTTCTTGCATATCTATCTTGGTATACTCATTTCAGCTGGGTATATTCCAGAAGTGCTGAGGGAAAGCATATGCTCAATTTTAGTGGACAATGTCAAACAGCTTCCTAAATTGTCTATGCCGACTTACACTACCACCAGTAGTGTAGGAAATTGAAACTTGTTTGTACCTCAAAATATGGTCAATTTTGGAAAACATATTAGGTGCAACATTCCTGTCTATTCTATCAAATTTGTTGATCATGTTCTTCCAATGTCCTATATTCATACAAATGTTTGTATATGTTTGCTCTCTCTCAGTTACTGAAAGAAACATGCTAAAAATCTCCCATTTTGACTGTGGATTTGTCCAGTTATCCTTTCAGTTCTGTCAATTTTCTCTTTGTATATTTTGATATCATATTACTACACACATAGAGATTAGAATTGCTTTATCTTCCCCAACTCTTTTAACTTTTTAAAAACTTTTATCTTCATTGACACTTCTGGCTGAATTGTGTATGTTATCTGATAATTTAAAGCCTTTGACTGTGTGGATCACAATAAACTGTGGAAAATTCTGAAAGAGATGGGCATACCAGACCACCTGACCTGCCTCTTGAGAAACCTATATGCAGGTCAGAGAACTGGACATGGAACAACAGACTGGTTCCAAATAGGGAAAAGAGTACGTCAAGGCTGTGTACTGTCATCCTGCTTATTTAACTTATATGCAGAGTACATCATGAGAAACACTGGGCTGGAGGAAAGCACAAGCTGGAATCAAGATTGCCGGGAGAAATATCAATAACCTCAGATATGCAGATGACACCACCCTTATGGCAGAAAGTAAAGACGAACTAAAGAGCCTCTTGATGAAAGTGAAAGAGAAGAGTGGAAAAGTTGGCTTAAAGCTCAACATTCAGATAACGAAGATCATGGCATCTGGTCCCATCACTTCATGGCAAATAGATGGGGAAACAGTGGACACAGCGGCTGACTTCATTTTTCTGGGCTCCAAAATCACTGCAGATGGCGATTACAGCAATGAAATTAAAAGACGCTTACTCCTTGGAAGGAAAGTTATGACCAACCTAGACAGCATATTAAAAAGCAGAGACATTACTTTGCCAACAAAGGTCCGTCTAGTCAAAGCTATGGTTTTTCCAGCAGTCACGTATGGATGTGAGAGTTGGACTATAAAGAAAGCTGAGCGCCGAAGAATTGATGCTTTTGAACTGTGGTGTTGGAGAAGACTTTTGAGAGTCCCTTGGACTGCAAGGAAATCCAATCAGTCCATCCTAAAGGAGATCAGTCCTGGGTGTTCACAGAAGGACTGATGTTGAGGCTGAAACTCCAATACTTTGGCCACCTGATGTGAAGAGGTGACTCATTTGAAAAGACCCTGATGCTGGGAAAGATTGAGGGCAGGAGGAGAAGGGGACGCAGAGGATGAGATGGTTGGATGGCATCATTGACTCGATGGACATGGGTTTGGGTGGCCTCCAGGAGTTGGTGATGGACAGGGAGGCCTGGCGTGCTGCGGTTTATGGGGTCACAAAGAGTGAGACGCGACTGAACTGAACTGAAGGCTCTGTTTTGAGGGTTACTATTTGCATAATGTATCTTTTATTCATTCTTGTAATTTTAATCTTTATTTCACCTTCATTTTTAAGTCTACCTTCACTGGGTATAGAATTTCCAGGTGAATAATATTCAGCAATTAAAAAGAACTGAATTACTGATACATGCAAGAATATGGATGAATCAAAAAACTGCTGTGCTGAAGAATTCAAGTATGAAGAGTACATACTATATGGTTCCATTTATATGAAATTGTATAGTAACAGAAAGCAGGTCAGGAGTTGGGCGAAAACTGCCTGCAAAGGGGCATAAAGGAATCTTTCTAGATATGTTCTACATCATGACTGTGGTGGTGGTTATATGGGTATATTCATTTTTCAAAAGTCACTGAACTAAATATACAGTTAAAATGTGTGCACTTATTATATGTAAATTATACCTCAATAAAGATGATTTAAAAACTTAAACGCTTAAGGGGATGACACAATAGAAATTATTAATACAGCTAATAAAAACAACTCTGTCTAAACAAATCCTCACTATGTGTGCAAAACAAAGTTTGTTGAACAGAAAAATACATCTCCAAAGTTAGTAGTTTTCCAGAATTAGTTGTTCTTAAAGAAACTCTATTCAAGTATATTTAAGATCCGATTTAGGAAAAAAAACACCCCACAACATTAATTTGATATGCATGTTTGGAAAATACGGAACTGATCATATATACAAATATGGCTAGGATTTAAAACTTCCTAAACAACAACACATTATGGCTATAATCACTACCAACTTAGAATATGCTATCAATAATAGCTTAAAAAATTGGTATTTCTTCTGTTTTTATAATTTGCATAGCTTAAGCAAATTTATTTTCTCTATTTATCTGCTTAATAAAATTTTCTAAATTTTATTTATTTATTCTTTGGTTGTGTCTCATGACATGTGGGGCCTTGGTTCCCCAAACTTGCGCCCTCTACAGCAGAAGCACGGAGTCCTAAACCACTAGACCACCGGGGAATTCCCTGCTCATTTTTAAATGCTCTGAAAGCCATATATATAAAATTTTATCTTTTGCTGGGAAAAAAGTCTTCATAAATACAAAGTACTATCAATAGCAAAACATAAAAAAAGGTACAACCTCTTCCATGGACTTTATAATCTTCTCTACTCATCAGCGTAACTGTTTTCCTTTTAGCCTAGGTGTAACTGTGAATTAGGATCTGATAGGAAATTTCACATGCATTTAGAAATCTTAAAGAAATGAAGGGTCCCTTCCCTTTATGAATCAATGAATTTTCCCGTATTTTAAACACTGTACAGTCAAGGAATACAGGTCCTAAAATTCCCTGTAAGGCTAAACCACAGTCTTCTGGAAAAAAAGAAGTTAGGCCTTGTATGAGGGGGCCAGAAATGCATTAGCAGCACCTTAAGTACGATCAGAACATACAGCCCTAGAGGAACTGTACTCCTCTGCGATCACCATTCCTTCAAAAACTGAGAACTACCACTGTTCCCACCCTCCTATCTCTTAAGATTCAATCTTCTTGTAATGGAAGACTCTTAAACTTCACTCATGCCAGCAGGTATCACCATTTGACACAAACTTCTAGTCTGATGAGTCCATTTAAATCTGATGTTCTGAGGTCTGAAAATGAAACATTTCTGGATTCTACATGGTACAAAACAGATTAATTTCAAATATGATATAACAAGACTAAGGGAAAAAGCAATGATGAAAGAGAGAAAACGGGCACACTTACCTTGTCCCCGGTGGCAGTGGAAATTGTTTAAGTGAATCACCTCTTCACTGCTGTTTCCCTCTGCCATTTTCCAACACAGACATACACCTATGTGCTTGCTAATATCTAAACATGGCGACCACCTATTCCAAAGGGTGTGAAAAAGAAAAAGAGAATTATTAAGAATGAAGGAGTATCTTCCCACATATCTAGTCAAGATAGCATTCTCAGCTTATAAAGTGAAAGTGAAGTCGCTCAGTCCTGTCCAACTCTGCGACCCCATGGACTGTAGCCTATCAGGCTCCTCCATCCATGGAATTCTCCAGGCAAGAGTGCTGGAGTGGACTGCCATTTCCTTCTCCAGGGGATCTTCCCAACCCAGGAATCGAACCCGGGTCTCCCGCATTGCAGGCAGACTCTTTACTGTCTGAGCCACCAGGGAAGTCTTTATAAAGTGAAAACACCACTAAAAAGAAAAATTTTTTTCAGTCTTTTAAATGAATAACTAAAGTTAACAGAAGAGGAAAAACTAAAATTAAAAAAAAAAAAAAATTCCTGCAAAAGAACATACAAAAGATGAACAAAGGATCAAAGACTAGATGGGATATACATTTTTAAAAAGTGAAATTCAACAAAAAAATAAATAAAAGGAAATAAAAGATATTCTAAAAAGTAAAATTAAAAACTCAATTACTACAACCTACTGAATGGGAGACAAATATTTGCAAATCATAACCCCTAATAAGGTGCTAAAATCCAGAATATATAAAGAACTCGTACATCTCAATGGCAAAAATCACAAATAAGCCAATATCCCAAATTAAGATATTAAAAAGTGCTCAACATTACTATACATCAGTGAAAGGCAAATCAAAAACACCTCTGCCTGTTAGAATGACTATCATTCATTCAAAAAGATGAGAGATAACAATGCTAGCAGGATATGGAAAAAGAAAACTCTACACCGTTGGTGGGATTATAATTGGAATAGACACTATGGAAAATAGCATGGAAGTTCCTCAAAATTTTAAAAACAGAACTACCACATGATCCAGCAATTCCACTTCTGGATATATAACTGAAGGAAATGAAATCACTATTTTGAAGATATCTGCACTGCCATGATCACTGCAGCACTATTTACAATAGTTAAGACTTGGAAACGACCTAAGTGTCCAATGACAGATAAATGGGTAAAGAAAATGGAATAATATTCAGCTACAAAAAACAAGGATATTCTGCTATCTGTGACATGGTGAACTATTCTGTCTCTCCATAGAAACTGTAAAACATCACTGAGAAAAATTAAAGAGTAAATAAAGGAAGAGACATACACATTCATGGGTTGGAATGCTTGATTATCTTATGTAAACATGTCAGTTCTCCCCAAATTGGTGTACAAGTTTAATACAGCCTTACTCATATTTTTTAAATGGATATGCACTAGATGATTATAAAACTTACAAGAAAAAGCAAAGACCCCAGAAAAAGCAAAGCATTCATAAACAAAAAGACGGAGAATTTATACTATCAGATATTAAGTCTTGTTATAAAGCTATAGTAATTAATGCAATGTAGTATTGGCAACGGAGAAGGCAATGGCACCCCACTCCAGTACTCTTGCTTGGAAAATCCCATGGACAGAGGAGCCTGGTGAGCTGCCGTCTATGGGGTCGCACAGAGTCGGACACGACTGAAGCAACTTAGCAGCAGCAGCAGCAGTATTGGCTAAATAAAACCAATGGAACAGATCTGGTTACATGTGGACATTTATGACAAAAGTAGCCTTGCAGAGCAATGTAAAAATACGATTTTTAAACTGTATGACACTGTACTGGAAAGCTGTAATTTGGGAGGATAGGGAAAATCAAAGAACTAGACCTCATCTATATGCCTTAGACAAAATAATTTTTATGTGAACTGTTGATTTAAATGGTAAGGTAAAATAATAAACTTTCTGGAAGATAACATAAAATACCTTCAAAAATCAGACCTGGGAAAGATATCTTTTTAAAAATAATAATTTATTTATTTTAATTGGAGGCTAATTACTTTACAATATTGTGGTGGGCCAACTCCAGTACTCTTGCCTGGAAAATCCAATGGATGGAGGAGCCTGGTAGGCTGCAGTCCATGGGGTCGAGACTGAGCGACTTCACTTTTATGCATTGGAGAAGGAAATGGCAACCCACTCCAGTGTTTTTGCCTGGAGAATCCCAGGGACGGCGAGCCTGGTGGGCTGCTGTCTACGGGGTCGCACAGAGTCGGACACGACTGAAACGACTTAGCAGCAGCAGCAGCACTGTGGTGGTTTTTGCCATACATTGACATGAATCATCCATGGGTGTACATGCGGGCCCCCTCCTGAACCCCAGTCCCGCCTCCCTCCCCATGGAAAGATATCTTAAACAGGATAGAAAAAATGTTGTCCACAAAAGCAAAGACTGAAATATTGTACATTAAAATTAAAAAAATATTCTATTCACCAAAAAATTATTAAGAGTGGTGGTGTCCAGCGGCTAAGACTTTGAGCTCCTTATGCCGGGGGTCCAGATTCAATGCCTGCTCAGGGAACTACAGCTCACACGCTGCAACTAACAGAGCCCACACACCACAACTAAGACCTGGTGCAGCCACATAGATAAGCTCTTTTTCTTTTCTTGTAAATGGCAAGGTTAGAGAGGAAAAAAGTCACCATCAGGGGAAAAAAAGAGTGCTTGCCCCTCTGAAACAGTATTTGGGGGTCAAGAGGAGAGGATTATTTAAGTCTTTCTGTAGTTTGATTTTTGAACCATTTTCTTGCTTTACTCTGATGGACATCAGAAGAATGAAAATCAAGTAAGAACCAAAGGGGGACAATTTTAACTGCTACGGCACCTTTTTAGTTCCAAGATTCTATCTGTAACCTACCGACTCAAGGTTTTTCTTCTCAAGAAAATCTGTTTTCTTTGCCTTCCTGAGAGAAACCACGTGCTTCAAAAGAGGTAGGCCCTAAACTATGTCTTCTCATAATATGATGTCTATAAAGAGACAATCAAATAATGTCAGAATTTTTCAACATAAGATACTACAGTTTTATAGCAAGACTGTGTTTAAATATTACAACAGAACTTTCTGGTACCTATAACTGGACAAAGGTATCTCAATGTTTAAAAATTATAAATCCAAGCATAAGCTTAGGTATCTCATCTGAACTAACAATAATGATGTTATTTCCAAACGGCACAGTATAAAGGAAAGAGCTTTGGTGTCCACTTTCAACTGCCTTTATTCAAGTGTTTTTCTTTCCAATACAACTTTCAAAAAGTACTTTGAACATTTAATTCCAATATCCAAATTTCCTATTTCTTTTTTTTATCACAACTAGATTCCTTCAATTTTACACTGGAAAACAAAGGAAAATGTGATTTATTTTATATCTAATTTGGTTAGACTGTCAAGTTTGTAGTTAAGCAGATTACCAGTGCTGCTTTAAAAGCAAGATTCCTCATCAATGGCATGTACAGTGGTCCCAAGCTGCAGTGAGAAGAGAAGTCTGATAATGAAATTTCTACTCCTGACTAGCTTCTCTGTAAAGGTCATTTAACTTCCTGACATTCAGTCCTCTCATCTGGGCTCAGATCAGACTAAGTATGAACCCAGGTTTCACCAACCAGTCATATCAGTGACTATGCATAAACTGCTTAATCTTTCAGGCCTAATTTCTTTCTTCATGAAATGAGAATACAGCTGTTCTGAAATTGAGTTAAATATATATAAAGTGTTTAGTACAGCACCTGGAACACAGTAAGGGCCACATTATGACTATTATTATTGTGAAATGGAAAGAGCAGATGTACAGTTTTGTTAATAATAAGGGTTGATAATAAAGCCCAACCAGGGTGGGGGTGGGAGGGGTTTATTCTCCTCTTCCAAGCTACTTTTCACTAGTACTGTAACTATTCACATAAAACTTTTACTTCCTTCTTTAGGAAATTTTATTTCCCCTCTGGAAGTTAACAAGAACCTATACATGTCTTTTTACTTACTGATCAGACACCAAAGTGGAGTTCAGAAATAGGAAATGCCTTTCATGAAAGAACAGTTCAATTATTTCTTGCCTTTAATTATAAAAATACATTTATGATTATACTTTATGGTCAAATATACCAGTTAAAGCTTCCAAATTAGAACCAAAAATTAGCATGTATTCATCAATTCATTACTCAGTGGAGAATTCTTTTTTTTTTTTTTTTTAAGAATCTCATGTGGTAATATTGAAAGAGTTTAAGAAATCTGGATGGTACTCCTTCTATGTTCCTTTCCACTTCCCACAATTGTCGTGTCCTAACGATCTTTTTTTAAACTCTTCTCTTCCTTGTATGAATGAATCAACACATGATGAGAAAGAGTTCACATTTTGTTTTCTCCATATGCCCTTGACTCTGTCTTATTCATAAGTGTACTTTCAGTGTCTCACAGTTGTTGAATGAACGAGTGACTCTGAAAATAGCTTCCTCTGCCAGAGACTGGAGCTGTTCATCACAGCCATATTTAAGTAGTCAAGTAACGTGGCTTATGTGACAACAACCAGTTTCTCATTCTCTTTGTCAGTTATAAAGTATTACACAATGTAGTGTAATAAAAAATTACATCATTATAGAAAATCTGGAAAACAAAGGAAGTCAGGAAAAGATGGGAATCATCCATGGTTCTCTCATGTCAAAACTGCATCTTTGCTTCCTTGTGACCAGAGTCCTTAGGTCTGTCTTAAACAAACTATTTCCTTCTTATTCCTCTATTCACATCACTTCTCCGCTTTTCCTTTCAGATGCTCCTAATACTGCATGGTCCTGGGGTTTTGTGGTGTTGCTGCTTTCCAGAATAATCTCCAAAAATATGCCCATCACTTTTGCAACATTGATTTTGGGGTAATTAAGGAAAGCAGGGCAAAGGAGAGCCAGGCCAGGCTGGGAGAAGCCGACATGCCCAGGTTATACCAGCCCCCACAAACCACTTCCAAGCATATTTTTTTTAAATGTCTATAAATGATTACTGCTCTTCATTCAAATACTAGTTTCTCATCTTAATATTTAGATAGCCATTCTTTGTAATCCTGTACTAATATGTAATCAATATCAAATTAACACAAAAAAGTTGATAATGGTTATTTCTAAGCAGTAGGTTTATATTTTTGCTTCCTTAAATTTTGATTTTTCTGCACTAAACTGGTATTATTTACTTAACACTTAAAGAATCTGTGTTATGCCTCATAGGGAATAACAAGGAAAATCCAACATGGATCTTGCCTCACAGAACTTCCATCAGTGAGAGAAAATATGCACACAATTGAGTATACTACAAAGTATGGTCTTTACTGCAATACAAAGACTATTACAGTTAAGAGAGATCAGGCAGTCAGGGAAGGCTAAGGGGAGACAGCAGTATTTAAGCTAAACTGAATGCTCTGCCAGTTCCATGCTTAGTTTTAAGACAGTAGCACTTCCATCAAGGGCTCTGGAAGCCCAGAGTGACCATGTAAGAAGTCTGACTACCCTACTGGAGAGACCACATGGAAAGCTCTGACATTACATGGAGAGGGAAAGGCAGCTGGGCCGTCTTCCAGCAGCCGCAGACAAGGCATTTGAATAAAGAAGTCATTCTGGAAGTATATCCTCCAGTCCCAGCCACTGTGGCTGACAGCATGTGAATAAAAAAAAAAAAGGCCCCGGTGAAATCTTCCCAACTTCCTGACCCACAAAACTGCCAACAAAAAAAACTGTTGTATTAAGTCACTAAGCTCAGAGGTGGTTTGCTAACAGAAAAGTGAAGCAGAGCTCTAATTTTTATTTTCTAACTCAATGGGAAGCAATGCAGAGAGCTGTGCTTTAGGAACAACGACCAAGCTGCAATGTGTAAGACACTGACTGCGAAAGACATCCAGAGGCAGGAAAACCCAGTAAACAAGAGCCAGTGAAGTGGGAACTAAAGGTAAAAGGTAACAGCAAGCAGAGGAAGGAAAAGATGTAGGATACTAATTATAAAGGTTAGACTCAATGGGACTTTTTTTTAAGGACACAGCACATGGCATATTTTAGTTCCCCAACCAGGGACTGAACCTGCACCCCCTGCAACGGAAACTGGGAGTCTTAACCACCTGACCACCAGCAAAGTGCAACAATGGGATTTCATATGTAACTGGTCATCAGGGCAAGAGGACGCAAGGAGTCAAAGTTGACCTCCACGTTGAGATCAGATGACTGGACGATGGTGATACTATAAAGAAAGAACAATGAAGTTGATGAGTTCAGAATAAGAAAATGCAATGCACGTTAATTTCAAGATACATACAAAATGAAAGAACTAAGGTAAAATAGCATCCATAATCAGAGATGATATGCAAACAATTAGTCTGGAGTTCAGGTGGTTTCAAAGAGCTCTAAAAATTCTGTTCTCAGTATCTTTTTACAACACGAAAGGTTTTAAACCAGAAATTATTCACAATTTTCAGTGGGTAGGCTAACGAGCTTAACATACAACATTAAGTTTTTTCCTCCAATTGTCAACTGAAAATTGGTTCGGAAACTGGGATGGATAAGCAAGCATATCCTCAATCCACAAGGAAGACATCAATGTTTTCAACAATATTTTTACAGTTGAATCCTCCGTTAACTCATGACATCCTGCCCCTTCTATCCCAATACTGTCTACAAGTTGTACCCCCCAATGAATTTTCATATAGCACGGAGTTTTGTTTTTGTTTTTTAAACCACAAATCTCTTCATGGCAGAACCAAAACCCTTACCATGGCCAATGAAACCCTGCCTCACATGACCTTGCTGACACAGCCAGCCCCACCTCATACTTCTTTCCCTATTCACCATTCTGCACAAACCACAGCTCAGGTCCTAGAAAGTGCCATGAAATTTCAGGCTCTTCTCTCTGCCCCTCTTTGACCAAATTAACTCTATTTATTCTTCAGTTCCTCATCTTAAAATTTCACTTCTCAGAGAAAAACCTTTCCAGACTACCCCCAGTGTCTGTTCATCTGTCTCTTACCCCTTCCAAGTACTACCACAATAAAACATTTAGGAAGCTATGCTTAACATCCACCTCCTTTGCTAAAAAGAGTTCCAAGAGGGTAGGGAACTGAAAAAGTGTTAGTTGCTCAGTCATATGCGACTCTTTGCGACCCCATGGACTGTAGCCCATCAGGCTCCTCTGTTAATGGGATTCTCCAGGCAAGAACGCTTGAGTGGGCTGCCATTTCCTTCTCCAGGGGAATCTTTCTTACCCAGGGATCGAAACCCAGTCTCCTGCATTGCAGGCAGATTCTTTACTGTCTGAGCCACCAGTAAAGCCTCAAGAAGGTAGGACCCTTGTGTAATTCATTTCCAAAGCCTCAGGACACAGCACACAGCCTGGCAAAAGTAAATACGCCAGAACTTCTTGAATATTCACAGGTATAGCAGGATAATTAGGAGTATGAACTCTGGAGCCAAATGGGTTCGAGTCCCAGCTTAGACCCTTACAAGGTTAGTTATTTTTTCAGCACCTCATTTTCTCCCTCTTGAAAATACGGGACGACAAAAGCCACGTTATCGAGGATTCAGAGTTAATATACGGAAAATCCTTAGAACAGTGTCTAGCTAAAGAAAATTATGACGTCTGTAAAGCTCTTACCACAGCCTAGAACACTAAATACTCATTAACATGAGCACAGGCTCTCTCATCCACCCTATTTCATAAACTTTCAGTCTTCCAGACTCATAGCTCAACTTCCTTCATTACACTTCTCCAAACGGGCTGCAAGGCTTCTTCTCTTTCTGCAGTTGCTGCCTGCCTTCAGGAGGAAACTATAAAGGCTCTATTTACGTTAACAGGGAGCTCCGAAAGTCTGGCCCCAGGCTCTCAAGCTATTTCCTTAAATCCAGCCACTTCCTACTCCCAGCTACTATAAACGACTTCTGCAAAAAAAAAAAAAAAAAAAAACTAACGGAGCAAGGCTGTTTCTCCGCTGTCTTCCTGAGGCCAGCGTTCTGAATGCGGCCATGCCCACTCCCAGCAGCGCAAGCCATCTTCTCGTGGTATCAAAAAGCTTAGGACCAGCCCCCTCCAGGCGCTCCTCACGACGCACCCCGACTGATCACAGCGCTCCACTCGCTGAGGTCGGCACCCTGCCCTGCGGACGTCGCGGAGACCCCTCAAGGCTCTCAGCGAGCTGGGTCACGAGACCGGAGCGGCCCAAAGTTTTCGACAATCGCCCCACGCGGCATTCGAGCCACAACCCACGCGG
>NW_011494795.1:2128015-2132253 GCF_000754665.1 Bison bison bison | reverse complement strand
ATGACAGGAAGAACCATAGAGGCACGCAGGGGGCTAGGGAGGAGGGGTCTGGGGAGTAAGACCATAGAGAGGGACTCCTGTCCTTCGTCCCGGCTCGGCGTGGGCTGAGTCTTGACTTCGCCACTAGGCGGGAGGACGAAAGGAGCCCCGTGAAGTGTCACTATCACTCTGGGGGTTTCAGCTCCAGGACGTGAAGCGGATGACCGTGGAAATCTCCTGGATCTGCATTTATTTGCACCCATTGCCTTTGGCAAATCATTCACGGAACATATATTCAGAGGGCTTCCTGTGTGCCAGGCACTGTTCTAGGAATTGGAGCAAAAGCAGTACAGAAGGTCCCTGTTCTCATGAAACTTGTATTTTAGTGGGCAAGTCAATAACTGGTGAACTAACGAGCCAATTAAAATACTGGCTCAGGCAGTAAGTGTTCGGAAACACGCACACACACGGATGAAAAATAAAGCAGAGAAAAGGACAGAGTGATGGGGATAATTGTTGGTTAGTCACTAAGTTGTATCCGACTGTTGTGACCCCAAGGACTGTAGCCCACCAGGCTCCTCTGTCTATGGGATTTCCCAGGCAAGCATAGTGGAGTGGGTTGCCATTTCCTTCTCCAGGGGATCTTTTCCACCCGGGGGTCGAACCCACACTTCCTGCATTGGTAGGCGGATTCTTTCCAGCTGAGCCACCAGGGAAGCTGCGATGAAGATAATCAGATCAGATCAGATCAGTCGCTCAGTCGTGTCCGACTCTTTGCGACCCCATGAATCGCAGCACGCCGGGCCTCCCTGTCCATCACCAACTCCCGGAGTTCACTGAGAGTGGTCTAAATCAAGTGAGGGAGTGAGCCATGGCGACCACCCGAAGAAAGAGCTCCAAGCAGAGAGTATAGAAAGAGCAAAGCCCTGAGATTGTGAATATGCCTGGTGTGTTAGAAAAAACAGGGTGATGCCACGTGGCTGCAAAGCAGTGAGAGGGAGTGCTAGGGAATGGGCTTGGCAAGCTGGTTAGGAGCCAAATAGTAGACGGTCTTAAAATGTATTTGGATTTTATTTTAAGTGTGATGGAAAGCTGCTGGGGTATTGGGGACAGTTGTGAGTTGATTTCGGAGAAGGCAATGGCACCCCACTCCAGTACTCTTGCCTGGAAAACCCCTTGGACAGAGGAGCCTGGTGGGCAGCAGTCCATGGGGTCGCTAAGAGCTGGACACGACTGAGCAACTTCACTTTCACTTTTCACTTTCATGCATTGGAGAGGGAAATGGCAACCCACTCCAGTGTTCTTGCCTGGAGAATCCCAGGGATGAGGGAGCCTGGTGGGCTGTCTCTATGGGGTTGCACAGAGTCGGACACGACTGAAGTGACTTGGCAGCAGCAGCAGTGAGTTGATTTGTGTTTTCTGAAAGCACTGTGGTGGCTATTTGGACATAGACTATAGAAAGGTAAGAGCAGAATCAGGAAAACCAGTTAGGAAGCTATCACAGGATTCTAAATGATAAGACATGTTGGCTTGGATCAGCACAGTCAAGGAGGAGGTAATGAAAATGGTCAGATTAGGGATTTTTTTTTAATGTAACAAAGATTTGTTGATGGATTGGGTGTAGACTGAGAGAGAATGAACAGAATTGAGGATAACTATAGGTTTTTGGCTTGTGCAGCTGGGTGAATAGTGATGCCATTCACAAATACAGGAAAAATCAGGAGGAACAGATTTTGGCTGGAGTAGGGAGAAGTGAATGTGTTTTTGCACGTTACATTGCAAACTAGACCCTAGATATGTGAATAGACAAATAGATCTATGAGTCTGTAGCTTCAGAAAGATAAGAACTCAGAGGCTGAGGACTTAAATTGGGATTTACTAAGATACAGATAATATATAAGGCCTCAGGACTGGCTATACTTATACCTGGGGAATGAGTGTAGATAGAGGAGAGAGGGCAGCTGAGGGAGGCCAGGGTCACCTAACATTTAGGATCTAGAGGAGGATGTCAAGAAGGAAAGAGCAGTACAGGAGGATGAAACACAGAAGAGAGTGGTACCCCAAGGCTAGAGAAAGAAAGTGTCCCGAGAAGGGAGTTATCAACAGTGCCAAACGCTGCTCAGAGATTCAACACAATACAACTGAATTTCAGTAAAAGCAGAAGGAGAGCCGTTAGCTGAGAGTGAGGTCAGAGAGAGGGTCTTGGAGGTTTGTGAAAGAAAAGGATGAGAGAGTGAAATGATAGCAACTGCAAAGGGTTGCTGGTCTGGAGTTCCAGGATTACAAGCTTAAAGTGAGGACAGGTAGCAGGGAGGTGGATCTTTCTCCGGCTACTTACATAGATGCAGAGGGAAGAAGGAATCTAGAGAGACGGAAGGGTGTCGAAGAGAGGGATTCTTGAAGCTGAGGTCTTAGAAATTGGTGCAGTTTTGGTAATGATGAAGCCTAGGGTGTAACTATATTCTTTGCAGTCAAAGATGGAGAAGCTCTATACCATCAGCAAAAAACAAGACTGGGCCCTGACTGTGGCTCAAATCAAATTCCTTATTGCCAAATTCAGACTTAAATTGAAGAAAGTAGGGAGAACCACTAGACCATTCAGGTATGACCTAAATCAAATCCCTTATGATTATACAGTAGAAGTAAGAAATAGATTCAAGGGATTAGATCTGATAGAGTGCCTGAAGAACTATGGAAGGAGGTTCGTGACACTGTACAGGAGGCAGGGATCAAGACCATCCCCAAGAAAAAGAAATACAAAAAGGAAAAATGGTTGTCTGTAGAGGCCTTACAAATAGCTGTGAAAAGAAGAGAAGCGAAAGGCAAAGGAGAAAAGGAAAGATATACCCATTTGAATGCAGAGTTCCAAAGAATAGCAAGGAGAGATAAGAAAGCCTTCCTCAGTGATCAATGCAAAGAAATAGAGGAAAACAACAGAATGGGAAAGACTAGAGATCTCCTCAAGAAAATTAGAGATACCAAGGGAACATTTCATGCAAAGATGGGCACCATAAAGGACAGAAATAGTATGGACCTAACGAAGATATTAAGAAGAGGTGGCAAGAATATACAGGAGAACTATACAAAAAAGATCTACACGACTCAGATAATCACGATGGTATGATCACTCACCTAGAGCCAGACATCCTGGAATGCAAAGTCAAGTGGGCCTTAGAAAGCATCACTACAAACAAAGCTAGTGGAGGGGATGGAATTCCAGTTGAGCTATTTCAAATCCTAAAAGATGATACTGTGAAAGTGCTGCACTCAATATGCCATCAAATTTGGAAAACAGCAGTGGCCACAGGACTGGAAAAGGTCAGTTTTCATACCAATCCCAAAGAAAGGCAATGCCAAAGAATGCTTAAACTACTGCACAATAGCACTCATCTCACACAATAGCAAAGTAATGCTCAAAATTCTCCAAGCCAAGCTTCAACAGTATGTGAACTGTGAAATTCCAGATGTTCAAGCTGGTTTTAGAAAAGGCAGAGGAACCAGAGATCAAATTGCCAACATCCACTGGATCATTGAAAAAGCAAGAGAGTTCCAGAAAAACATCTACTTCTGTTTTATTGACTATGCCAAAGTCTTTGGCTGTGTGGATCACAACAAACTACGGAACATTCTTAAAGAGATGGGAATACCAGACCACCTGACCTTCCTCCTGAGAAATTTGTATGCAGGTCAGGAAGCAACAGTTAGAACTGAACATGGGAAAACAGACTGGTTTCAAACAGGGAAAGGAGTACATCAAGGCTGTATATTGTCACCCTGCTTATTTAACTTATATGCAGAGTGCATCATGAAAAACACTGGGCTGGAGGAAGCACAAGCTGGAATCAAGATTGCCGGGAGAAATACCAGTGACCTCAGATACGTGAGGGCTTCCCTGGTGGCTCAGAAGGTAAAGCGTCTGCCTGCAATGCGGGAGACCCGGGTTTGATTCCTGGGTCAGGAAGATCCCCTGGAGAAGGGAATGGCAATCCACTCCAGCACTCTTGCCTGGAAAATCCCATGGACCGAGGAGCCTGATAGGCTACAGTCCATGGGGTCTCGAAGAGTCGGACATGACTGAGCGACTTCACTTCACTTTCAGATATGTGAATAACACCACCCTTATGGTAGAAAGCGAAGAAGAACTAAAGAGCCTCTTCATGAAAGTGAAAGAGGAGAGTGAAAAAGTTGGCTTAAAGCTCAACATTCAGAAAACTAAGATCATGGCATCTGGTCCCATCACTTCATGGCAAATGATGGGG
>NW_011494795.1:2127059-2127582 GCF_000754665.1 Bison bison bison | reverse complement strand
GTGGAGAAGACTCTGAGAGTCCCTTGGACTGCAAGGAGATCCAACCAGTTCATCCTAAAGGAAATCAGTCCTGAATATTCATTTAAAGGACTGATGCTGAAGCTGAAGCTCCAATACTTTGGCCACCTGATGTGAAGAACTGACTCTTTGGAAAAGACCCTGTTGCTGGGAAAGAGTAAAGGCAGGAGAAGAAGGGGACAACAGAGGATAAGGTGGTTGGATGGCATCACTGACTCGATGTATATGAGTTTGAGTAAACTCCAGAAGCTGGTGTGGACAGGGAGGCCTGGTGTGCTGCATGCAGTTCATGGGGTCGCAGAGAGTCGGACACGACTGAATGACTGAACTGAACTGAGAGTGTAACTGTGAGTGTGGATTAACAGGTGAAGTCTTGATCATTGAAGGGGAGGGATCAGTAAGCTAAGAGCCTGGAGTGGAGAGATAATTTAAAAGGATGTTAAATCATCAAGAAAGATGTCAGAATGGCAGGTGGAGGGCATGGAATAAGACATGTCCTAAAATC
>NW_011494795.1:2091641-2126566 GCF_000754665.1 Bison bison bison | reverse complement strand
GAGAAGAATATAAAAAATATATATATACGTATGACTGAATCACTTTGCTGTACAGTAAAAATTAACACAACATTGTAAATCAACTATTCAATATATTTTTAAAATACATATTTATGCAAAAAAGAAACAGACTCACCTCACAGACAGAAAACAAATTTATCGTTACCAAAGTTTAGGATTAGCAGATACAAACTACTGTATTTAAAATAGATAATCAACAAGGTCCTATTGTATAGCACAGGGACCTATATTCAATATATTATAGTAAACTATAATGGAAAAGAACCTGAAAAAGAATATATATGCATATATATAACCAAATCACTTTGCTATACACCAGAAACTAACATGATGTTGTAAATCAACCAAAATTCAATAAAAAATAAAAAGGAAACTTTATTTTATTGCTATAAGTAAAAACATCTCACTTTCCATAAGCAGAAGGTAATCAGAAAAATAGATTCCATGTTATTAACATTTTTAAATTTATAATTAAACAAAGCAATGAACTACAAGTAAAAGTTAAATCAAGGTGCAAGACATGAAACTTAAAACATGCTTCATTAAGAACGAAGTGGCCGTGGTCCGAGCTCCAGGAGGGTTCGCAGGCCCTCTGGGTGTGCTCTTTGGGTCACGGTGAAAGTAGTGGAATTCCCTTATTGAGACTGAGGTGATGTAAAAACCAGTGGCTCCAGTTGTGTTACAACATTATGTTCATTTCTGCTGTACAGCAAAGTGGTTCAGATATACATATACATATATATATATATATGCTTTTTAATATTCTTTTCCATTATGGTTTATCCTGGGATATTGAATACAGTTCCTTGTGCTATATAGTAGAACCTTGTTGCTTATCCATTCTATATACAGCAGTTTGCACCTGCCAGTCCCAAACTCCCCATCCTTCCCTGCCCTGCCCCGCCTGGCAACCATAAGTCTGTTCTGTGTATCTGTGAGTCTGTTTCCGTTTCAAAGATGTGTTCATTTGTGTCATGTTTTTTTTATTTCTCTTCACTGAGGACGATTTATTATAATTTGCTGGGAGCACACAGATACTACTATGTGTCTACACATAGTCCACACAGAAGTGGGCAATAATAGGTAGCCATTCCACGGAGAACTGTGTGCACTTGACCACCGTCATCACGACGTTTTAGTTTCTTGATGGACCGCTTATGCCGCTCAGTTTCTCTCTTCAGGCACTCAGTCTCCTTTGCGTGATGAGAGATCTCATTTTCATGGTGTTTCTTCAAGGCTGCGAGCTGTAATTCTCGAGCACGAGCTCGGAAGGAACGCTTCTCTTCTGCCCGCTCTCCTTTTTCAAAGGCCCCCCTGCATCCCAGACCCAGCCGGCACTGATTATCTGCCTCTTCCGAGCTGGAGCCTCGGGCCTTGCAGGGCCCAAAGGCTTTGCACGCGGAGCTGCTTCTGTGCCTCCAACCCCGTCTCTGCCACCACCGTCAGGGAAGCCCCGCCCCTGTGACCCTGTGTCATGTCTTAGATTGAGAATGTGCGCTTGCATATGGTATTTGTCGTTTTCTTCCCGACTTACTTCACTTAGTATGATAATCCCTGGGTCCATCCATGTTGCTTCAAATGGCATTACTTCATTCGTTTTTATGAATGAGTAATATTCCACTGTGTATATACATCACGTCTTCTTTATCCACGTATCCGTCAATAGACATGTAGGTTGTTTCCATGTCTTGGCTGTTATAAATAGTGCTGCTGTGAACAGAGGGGTGCGTGTATCTTTTTGAATTAAAGTTTTATCTGGATGTGCACCCAGGAGTGGGATTGTTGGATCATAGGGAAACTCTACTTTTCATTTTTTTGAGGAGCCTCCATGCTGTTTTCTATAATGGCTGCACCAATTTACATTCCCACCAATAGTGTAGGAGGGGTCCCTTTTCTCCACATCTTCTCCAGCATTTGTTATTTGTATATTTTCAATGCTAGCCATTCTGATCAGTGTGAGCTGCTACCCCAGTGTAGTTTTGATTTGCTTTTCTCTAATAATTACCTATGACAAGCATCTTTTCATGTGTCTGTGGGTCATCTGTACGAATCACGTTTCTATAAGTTACTGACCATGTCCTTAGCTTGGCTGCAATGTCATAAAGATTTACATGGTTGCTATTTTTACTTACTTTACATTATTTGGATTAACACTCTGAGTGGAGAGTCAAACATTCCCTCTTCACTGACCAGAATCGGCTCTTTAACTACAGTAGGAAAAATGAAAATACGAAACAAAAACCATTTTTGTGTGAAACTTGGTGATAACTGGCACTTAAGTTAAAAAAAAAAGTTCTTTATACTTGCTGCCTTAAAATGCTATCTGTCCAAAGCTCTGAAAGACTTAAAGGCAGTAATACTACAAGATTACTGAGTTTTTGTAGAATGATTACATTTGATAATAAAACTTGCCTATTTAAAAAAAGAGAGAGAGAAAAGAATAGTCAGTGATCAGTCAGCAATCAAGGAATATTTGTTCCACATTTATACTTTAAGGGAAAAATGGAGTCCTATATCAACAAGAGGAACTGGGGACTTCCCTGGTCGTCCAGTGGTCAAGAATCTGCCTTGCAAGGCAGGGGTCAGGGGTTTGATCCTTGGTCAGGGAACTAAGATCCCACAAGCCTCAGAGAAACAAAGCCCGAGTGCTGCAACTACTGACCCCATGGACCACAATTGCAGAGTCCATGAACAGTAATGAAGGATCCTGCATGCTGCGAGGAAGATCCCACGTGCTGCAACCAAGACCCGAAGCAATCAAGTAAAAATATAAATAAACAAGAGGAGTCCCTGGTTTTTTTTTGTTTTTGTTTTTTTGCTTTTCATGTTAACCAGCACCACAAATCAGGGGAAAAGATACCTATCTACAGACAAAACTATTGACAACAAATGGTGTTTGAAATCCGGAAATTCCGATCAACCATACTGGCTATACTTCCATGTAACAGGGCAGGTGGTGTGACACAGACACCAACCCTCCGAACCTTCCAGAGAGCTGTGGTACAATTCGTACATCTCTGTGAGTCATCACAGCAGTGTTCCCTTGATTTCATTTTCTGGTTATAAGCAGTTAATGTGGCAGCGACCTATAAAACAATTTATAACAGCAGAGGACTGCGTTTTCCTAATTTGTGCGTCATCACTTTGTTCCCAAGGGCTGGAAGTCTCACCATCAGCTTTATCTAGATGAGGCTGTGCTCATCTGGCCATGAAGGAAATTATTCCTGAACCCTGCCTGCATTCAGAAGTAGTCATCTCCTGCCATTCAGGCCCAATGCAGTAACAGTATAATTTGTATTCAACACAATGCACCTGCTATAAGTATACATTCCTATGAGTTTTGACAGATTTATATGCCCGTGTAACCCTCAGCATAATCAAGACAGAGACCATCTCCATCACCCCAAAACAGTCCCCGTGCTCCTTCCTTGCCAATCCGCCACCCCCATCCCTGGCGCTAGGCAACCACTCATCTTCTTTCTATCACTTTACATTAGAATTGCTTTTCCTATAGCTTCAGATAAATGAGCTCATAAAGCAGGTACTCTTGTGTCTGGTTCCTTTTGTTCAACATATGTTCATTTGTTGGTAATTTTATTATAGTAAAATACATATAAAATAGAATTTACCATCTTCACCATTTTTAAGTACACACTGCAGTGGTAGTAAATACATTTATAATGTTGCACATCACTGTCACCATAACTTTTTTTAAAAACCAGCGTTCTATACCCATTCAACAATCACTCCCCTTTCCCCCCCAGCCCCTGTCAACCACCATTCTACTTTCTCTCTCTAGGATTTTGACTACCCTAAGTGCATTGGAGAAGGGAATGGCAACCCACTCCACTATTCTTGCCTGGAGAATCCCAGGGACAGAGGAGCCTGTTGGGCTGCCGTCTATGGGTTCGCACAGAGTCGGACACGACTGATGTGACTTAGCAGCAGCAGCAGCAAGTACCTTGTTTAAATGTGCTCATGCAGTATTTGTTTTTTTTGTGACTGATTTATTTCACTTAACACGGTGTCCTCGAGTTTTATCCATGCTGTAGTATGTGTCAGAATCTTCTTCCTTTTTACGGCTGAATAGTAGCCCATTTGTATGTTACCACGTTTTGCTTATCCAGTCATCTGTCAGTGGACACGTGGGTTACTTCCATGTTTTAACTATTGTGAACAATGCAGCTGTGAGCATGGGCATACAAATATCTCTTCGAGATCCTGCTTTCAACTCCTTTGGGTGTATGTTTACTATTCAGAAGTGGAATTGCTGGGTCATATGATAATTCTGGTTTTCATTTTTAAGGAACATACTCTTTTCCACCATTTTGACATTCCCATTAACTGTGCCCAAGAGTTGCAACTTTTCCGTATCTTTGCCAATATTGTTATTTACTGTTTTTTTTAAAAAAATATTTCCCATTCTAAGGGAATGAGGTGGTATCTCACTGTAGCTTTGATATACGTTTCCTTAATGATTATGCTTTTGAACTGTGGTGTTGGAGAAGACTCTTGAGAGTCCCTTGGACTGCAAGGAGATCCAACCAGTCCATTCTGAAGGAGATCAGCCCTGGGATTTCTTTGGAAGGAATGACGCTAAAGCTGAAACTCCAGTACTTTGGCCACCTCATGCGAAGAGTTGACTCATTGGAAAAGACTCTGATGCTGGGAGGGATTGGGGGCAGGAGGAGAAGGGGACGACAGACGATGAGATGGCTGGAGGTCATCACTGACTCGATGGACGTGAGTCTGAGTGAACTCCGGGAGTTGGTGATGGACAGGGAGGCCTGGCATGCTGCGATTCATGGGATGGCAAAGAGTCGGACACGACTGAGCGACTGGACTGAACTGAATGATTATGATCTTCAGCATCTTTTCAGGTGCATGTTGGCTATTTGTGTATTTTCTTTGGAGAAATATCTGTTCAGTCTTTTGTCCATTTGTGAATGTATTTGTTTCTTCATTATTGAGTTTTAGGTGGTTTCTATATATTCTGGATACTAATTCCTCATAAGATATATGATTTCTATATATTTTCTCCCATTCTGTGGATTGCCTTTTTACTCCATTGCTGCTGCTGCTAAGTCACTTCAGTCGTGTCCAACTCTGTGTGACCCCATAGACGGCAGCCCACCAGGCTCCCCCGTCCCTGGGATTCTCCAGGCAAGAACACTGGAGTGGGTTGCCATTTCCTTCTCCAATGCATGAAAGTGAAAAGTGAAAGTGAAGGCGCTCAGTCATGTCTGACTCTTCGCGGCCCCATGGACTGCAGCCTACCAGGCTCCTCCGTCCATGGGTTTTCCAGGCAAGAGTACCGGAATGGGGTGCCATCGCCTTCTCCGTTACTCCATTGATACTGTCTTTTAAATTTTTTTAAATTTATTTTATTAATTTTATTGTTTTATTTATTTAATAATAATACATTGGGTCTTAGTTGTGGCAGGATCTTCACTGCAGCACTGCACTTCTCTTTATTTGTGGCACCTGGATTCTGCTGCCCCAAGCCATGTGGAATTTTAGTTCCCTGATCAGGGGTCGAATCTGCAGTGGAAGGCAGATTCTTAACCACTGGACTGCCAGGAAAGTCCCTACATTAGTGTGGTTTAATTTTTGTTTCCCTAATGGTGAATTATGTTCAGCATCTTCTCCTATACTTATTGGCCTTTTTATTTCTTCTTTTGTGAAATTTTTGTTCAATTTTTTTGCCCATTATTTAAATTGAGTGCTTCATCTTCTTACAATTGTTATGAGTTTTTTTTTCAATAAAAGTCCTTAGTATTGTGCATATTTTCTCTCAAATCTCTTGCCTTTTTGTTTACTTGATGGTGTCTTTTGAAGAATAAAAGTTATTAGTTTTCATGTATTTCTTAAAATTTCCATTCAATTCAAACATTTTGTTATTTCCCTTGTGATTTTTCAGTTGACTTACAGATTATTTAGGATTGTGTTTTAAATTTCTTTATTATTTGGAATTAAATTTCTTTATTATTATTAGATATCTTTCTCTAATTGACTTCTAATTTAATTTTTTTGTGACTAGAGAACATATTCTACATGCTACCAACTCAAAAACATTTTTCAAGAATTGGCCAATGATGTTACAGGGCCAATGATGTGGTCTATTTTAGTGAATCCATGTACATTTGGAAACAAAGTGTATTCTTTTGTTCTTCGGTAGAATGTTCTGGACAAGTCAGCAAGGTCAGTGTTACAATATCCATCTTGATTTTCTGTCTCTGTTCTTCCAGTGAGAGAGAGGGGAAGTCTTGAAATTTCCAACTAAAACCTTAGGTTTGTTGACAGCATATAGCTGGGTCTTGCATTTTTATCTAACCTGACAACCTTTGTCTTTTAATTCAAGTGGTTAAGCCATTTTGATTTAATATAATTATTTATACGACTGGGTCTAAATCTGCTGTCTCATATTTGTTTTCTATTTTGGCCCTTTTATTCTTTGTTCTCTTTTTCTCCCTTCTGGATTTAACTGAGTAATTTTGAGATTTCCATTTTATCTCTACTGTTGGCTAATCAACTATTCCTCTCTGTATTAATCTTTTAATTATCTCATTAAGGTTTCTAACATGAATACTTACCTTATCATAACCCATCTTCTTATAATGTTATACCCTTAAATGAAAAATATACTTTCATTCGGAGAAGGCAATGGCGCCCCACTCCAGTACTCTTGCCTGGAAAATCCCATGGACGGAGGAGCCTGGTAGGCTGCAGTCCATGGGGTCGCAAAGAGTCGGACACGACTGAGTGACTTCACCTTGACTTTTCACTTTCATGCATTTGAGAAGGAAATGGCAACCCACTCCAGTGTTCTTGCCTGGAGAATCCCAGGGACGGGGGAACCTGTTGGGCTGCCGTCTATGGGATCGCACAGAGTTGGACACGACTGAAGTGACTTAGCAGCAGCAGCAGCAGCAGCAGCAGCATACTTTCATTTCCCCCTCTCCCATCTTTTATGCTTTTTTAAAAGTCTTTATTGAACTTGTTACAATATTGCTTCTGTTTTATGTTTTGGTTTTTTGGCCACAAGGCACTTGGGATCTTAGGTCCCCAATGAGGGATCAAACTCTCACCCCCTGCCATTGGAAAGCGAAGTCTTAACAACTGGACTGCCAAAGAAGTTCCCACTTGTGTGCTTTTACTTCCACATATAATTTGAACCACAATTCTACTCTTTCCATAATCGTGTCCTACAATTTCTGGCTGCCTGAGTTTCCCTGAGTTCTGATCTCTATCTTCTCCACTCAATAAGGCTCCTGAGTTCTGATTAGGTCTCCCCTCCTTGCACCTCTATTCCAGAAATTGCTTCTGGGCAGAAGTTGGGGTAGTTATAGGCCTCATTTCCTTTGTCATCTGTATCTCGGGCATCCAGTCCTGTGCTTCATGCTATCCAATGTTTGCAAACTGCTGTTTCATATATATGTGCGTGTGTGTGTGTGTGTGTTATATAATATGCATATATTATATATATATGCTATGAACCATAAGAGGTTCTTGCCATTCAAGGGATGCCATCCAAGCACTTATAGTACCATAAGAGGTAGAAGGCTCAGCACTACTTACTTGAATCTTCTCCTGAGCAGTAATGTTTTTGAAACCATGGGGGTTTTATGGTACTTTTATTGTTTGTATTCAAATGAATACAAAGTTCTGTATAGTCAAAGCTATGGTTTTTGTCCAGTAGTCATGTATGGATGTGAGAGTCTGGACCATAAAGAAGGCTGAGTGCTGAAGAATTGATGCTTTTGAACTGTGGTGTTAGAGAACACTCTTGAGAGTCCCTTAGACTGCAAGGAGATCAAACCAGTCCATCCTAAAGGACATCAGTCCTGAATATTCATTGGAAGGACTGATGCTGGAGCTGAAGCTCCAATACTTTGGCCACCTGATGCGAAAAGTCGACTTATTGGAAAAGACCCTGTGATGCTGGGAAAAACTGAGGACAGGAGGAGAAGCCGGTGACAGAGGATGAGGTGGTTGCATGGCATCAACTGACTAAATGGGCTTGAGTCTGAGCAAACTCTGGGAGACAGTGAAGTGCAGGGAAGCTGGTGTGCTGTGGTCCACAGGGTTGCAGAATCAGACAAGACTTGGCGACTGAACAACAACAACATGCAGGTATGTATCAGTTAAAATGGTTTTGTTACTGCAACTAGAGAAAGCCTGCGTGCAGCAACCAAGGGCCGGTGTGCCATGAGGAAGATGCAGCGCAGCCCAAAAAATTTTTTAATGTTTTTGCTTAGCACAGTGATACATGTACCTGCTTGGGAAAACCCTGAGCCAGTCTAATCTCAAAGTGTTATAACAGGTGGGAAATAGAGAGTGAGTGACATGCCCAACATCACACAGGTCGTCAATGTCAGATTCTGATCTGAAACTCCAGAGATTTTTGGGAATTCCCCGGAGGTCCAGCGGTTAGAACTTGCTACTTTCACCGCCATGACCTGTGTTCAGTCCCTGGTTGGGGAAATAAGATCCTGCGAGCCACAAGGCACAGCCAAACACACACACACACACACACACACACACACTATTTAGGAAGTTTTTCATTTTTCTATTTCTAGATGATTCTTACTGTACACTTTGCCTCCATTGCTTTTTCTTCTGCTTCCTCTATCTCTTCCCACATTCAAATTTCAAAAGGAAGCATCTAGGGAAAGAATCAGATTCCACAAACACGTACTGAGTGCCTACCGTTTACTTAGCCATAATTCAGTTGTCAGTTCAGTTCGGTTGCTCAGTCGTGTCCGACTCTTTGCGACCCCATGAACCGCAGTACACCAGGCCTCCTTGTCCATCACCAACTCCCGGAGTCCACCCAAACCCATCTCCATTGTGTTGGTGATGCCATCCAACCATCTTATCCACTGTTGTCCCCTTCTCCTCCTGCCCTCAATCTTTCCCAGCATCAGGGTCTTTTCAAATGAGTCAGCTCTCTGCATCAGTTGGTCAAAGTATTGGAGTTTCAGCTTCAACATCAGTCGCTCCAATGAACACCCAGGACTGATCTCCTTTAGGATGGACTGGTTGGATCTCCCGGCGGTCCAAGGGCCTCTTAAGAGTCTTCTCCAACACCAATTCAGTTATCAATCAAATGCTATTTTTCTGACAACTTTCTTTGACAATTAGGGTTAGATCAACCTCCTCTTTGAATTATTCCTTTATAGCCCATTTACAATTTGTAGTTATGTATGTATACAACTAGCTGTGCTCTCCTGGTGGCTCAGTGGTAAAGAATCTGCCTGCCAATGCAGGAGACTTGGATTTGATCCCTGGTGGGGAAGATCCCCTGGAGGAAGAAATGGCAAACCACTCCAGTATTCTTGCCTGGGAAATCCCATGGACAGAAGAGCCTGGCAGGCTACAGTCCATGGGGTCACAAAAGAGTTGGACATGACTTACTGACTAAACAAAACATTTGTATCAACACTCCATTATAAACAATAAAAACAATGGATATGCACAAGGATATGAAGGCTGAGTAGTAAATAAATATTTTTTTAAGGTTTTGTTTTGTTTTCATTTCTGTTTTAGAAAGGGGTTAGTTAGATCAGTGAGCCCTTTTGCCACTGGGCTTCAAAGGATCAAGATTCTATAATTCTGTGTTGCTATGGGGATGAGAGTACATGACTCAAATGCACAGCATGTTCCGTTGCTAAGGTAATTATGAGCATCTTCACCCTCTCAATCAGGGCCTGCTTTGTCACAGATATTAGCCATGGGATAAAATAAGCCTAGGGCTTCAAGTGCCATGAAACAGAAGTGAAAAATCAAAAAAACCTGTGGAAGGTTTTAGAGGAAGTGGAAAATTCCACTTGCTGGTAGACTTGGCTGGCCTCATGGTGACAGCCAGCAACATGGATGGCATCGTTACTGCTGTCTTCAGAAAGCTAGCTCCTGGGTAGAAGGGGGATTGCCATTTCACAGGTGCCTGGTGGTGTGAGGGTTAGATAGCTTGTTCAGAGACACACCAGCAAGTAGAGAGACCTACCAGCAAGTAGAGAGACCCAGAAAGCTTGAGTGCTCCAAAAAATGTCAGACTTGTGATGCAAAGAAGGGTGGAGATCGAGTCAAAGGGATCTGAGGGAAACCTCTGTACTGATTGTTGTTCAGTCGCTAAGCCACGTCTGATTCTTTGCGACCCCATTGCCGTAGCACACCAGGCTTCCCTGTCGTTCACCACGTCCTGGAGTTTGCTCAGACTCATGCTCATTGAGTTGGTGATGCCATCCAATCATCTTGTCCTCTGCCGTCCCCTTCTCCTCCCACCCTCAGTCTTTCCCAGCATCACAGGGTCTTTTCCAATGAGTCAGCTTTTCGCATCAGGTGGCCAAAGAATCGGAGTTTCAGCTTCAGCATCAGTCCTTCCAATGAATATTCAGGACTGATTTCCTTTAGGACTGACTGGTTGCAGTCCAAGGGACTCTCAGGAGTCTTCCTCAGCACCACAGTCTGAAAGCATCAATTCTTTGGCACGCAGCCTTCTTTATGGTCCAACTCTTATGTCTGTACGTGACTACTGGAAAAATTATAGCTTTGACTATATGAACATGATATAATGGGTTAAAAAAACCTGCTGTAAGGAATTCTCTGGTGGTCCAGTGGTTAGGACTCTGCGCTTTCACTGCCTAGGGCATGAGTTCGACTCCTGGCAGGGGAACTAAGATCTCACAAGCCCTGAAGCATGGAAAACAAAACCCAGAAAACCCTGCTATAAATTGGCATTTAATAATATAATAATTCGTTGTTCAGTCACTAAGTTGTGTCTGACTCTTTGCAACCCCATGGATTGTCGCACACCAGGCTCCTCTGTCCATGGGATTTCCCAGGCAAAAATACTGGAGTGGGTTGCCATTTCCTACTCCAGGGGATCTTCCCGACCCAGGGAAGCCTGGTGGCTCAGATGATAAAGAATCTGAGTTAACTAGTTTCTCTGGTTAACTAGTTTCTCCTGAGGGCAGACCTTGTTAAGAAAACCAGAATGCTCTGGTGTATTTAAAATGGCCATGTCACTCCCCTTCCCCTGCAGGAGGTATGAGGCGATTTTTCTCCTATCTTCACCTTGAGAAACTGGTCAAGCTCTGGAGGTAAAACTCACAGAAGTGTGGGGACCTCCCTGGAGACTCTGAGTTCCACACTTGTCCCCACTAAGCCTCCAGCAATTTATCAATTTCGGCTCAGGTTTTCTTACCCTGGATTGGTCCACATGGAGATTTCTGCTCTGGTAAGTTGTGATTCTCTATATTCACCTGTTTTTCCAATTTTGGGGGGCAGTTGTTTGCCCTGTGACCTCATTTTTCTGATGACTCTAAGACTGTTGATTTCTCAGTTTGTTTTGCTTTTTACTTGTGTGGATAGAGTGGTGACTTCTAAGCTCCTTACAGCTGCCATGTGTTTTTAAGATAAACAGTTGACTTGTTGGGAACACAAGTGGGAACACAAAGCTTGGGGGAGAATTAGTCCACCTCTGGAGATATTGAAGAAAACATTAATTTTAATGGAAGACAGGGCAGGTTTTAAAAGAAGGAATACAAATTTTATCTAGGCACCTGAGACCCACATGAATGGGATTTTGCAGAGTTTTCTTTGAAATTAAGAATAAGAGATTTAGTAATTTCAATTTTTCTAAGAGGAGATTTTATTATGGGACATTGATTTCTCTGTTGAAGCTTAATGATAACAAGGAGTCATATTACTGAAGTCTGGGACTTTTTTTTTATAGTGTTGGCATTGTATTAACTGTGCTGTAATTGGTTAACTGTTAAATAATGTCTCAAGACCAAAAAATCAGAACATAAACAACAGAAGTAATATTGTAACAAATTCAATAAATTATTTATTAAAAACAAGATTTACTTATTTTATTTTTTGGTCCCTTCCCCATCTATTTTAAACTACTTTCCATGGAATCTTGATGTGAGAAGGTGATAGCTTTAACAGGTTTATTCTCAAAAGAAAAAAATAATAAATCTAATGTTATCTCTTTGGGGAAAAATAAGTGATAAATCTCTGGTTGTGTTGATCAATACAAAAGAGATACTAATTCTTGGAAAACTCTCTAGAAATACATCTGGAAATTTTAAATAATTCAAAGTAATAGAAACGGTAAATAACATAGTAAAAAACTTGAATGTACTGAATTAAAAGAAGTTTGGAAGGAAAAATATATTACCGAAGTCAATTAAACAGGAAGAGAAAAACAAAAGACATAAAACCCTCAATTATCCTGTAAAAGGTTCTGTACTCAGAAGGCTTGCAAATGAGTCTTTTCAAACTTTTTTAAGGAGATGATTTCTATTGTTTATAATTCTCCCTAAAACAAACCAAAAGCTATTAATAGAAAGCTATGTAGCTGAATCTGCAAAGGACTCAAATCCCTGATGTCCAAATCTAATACAAGAATTAGAAACAAAAGGAAAAGCAATTCCATGTTACAAAAGAATAAGATTACTTTTCTCTTTTTTTTTCAAAAAGAGCATGAACTGAATCTAATGATATATTTTAAAAGTTCTTATGCATTTTATTCAATAATAAAAACAGGCTGATATGAACCTTACTATTTGAACATATTAGTAAGTAGCTTAAATGATAATTAATAGGTTTTTCATAATCACATCATGACATTCCTTACCCCTAACATCCTCCTCCAATACATACATACTTACAAACACACACACACACACACACACACACACACACACAGTATATGTGTCATAGAGAATATCTGTTTTAGACCAATATCATATTTGGTTTTTCAAACTCTACAGGCAATTCTAGCAACACTGTAAAATAAGTCAAGTTTATTAACACTATTATGTAATACAGGATACCCTAAAATTTTAAGATTTGGTGACTTTAGCAGTATAAATGTTAGATGCATATGAAAAGCATCATTTTATTTTTATTTTTAATTTTAGTAGTTTTATTTAACTCGGTATGTCCAAAACATTGTTCCTTCAGCATATAGTTATTATAAATATGCTAATGAGATATTTTCTATTCATATTTTTCATGCCAAGTCTTCAAAATTCATGGTATTTTACAATTAAAGCACATTTTAATTTAGACTTGGGCTTCCCAGGTGGCACTAGTGGTAAAGAATCTCCTGCTAATGCAGGAGATACAAGAGATGTGGGTTCGATCCCTGGGTCAGGAAGATCCCCTGGAGGAGGAAATGGCAACCCACTCCAGTATTCTGGACTAGCCACCTTTCAAATACTCAGTAGTCAAAGGTAGTTAGTGGCTACTAGTGCTGACCAGCACATAACTACACAATCACAAAGGAAAATTTTCTTCCAAAATGACCCTCCACCTGAAACATATTACACTTTTCAACAGCTCTAGGAATCAGAAAGCTCTTCTTTCTGAAAAGCATCATTTTAAGTTTAAATTCTTCTTACTTTCACTTAGCAAATTTTGAATAATACATTTTAATGGAAAATAATGAGGGAAGCCACACAATACAGTAGCTAGTCAAAATACGCAGAATGTACAGAAAAGTATTTACCATTGACTGCATCTTTGAAAATAAATGAAGACCAACCAGATAAGAGCAGGCCAGGCTGTTTATTCAGAGCTTATCAGAGGAAAGGAGTATAGACTTAGATTACCATGATGTTGAATGGTTTGCCTTGGAAATGAACCGAGATCATTCTGTTGTTTTTGAGATTTCTGTGGGGACAGGACTGGAAAAGATCAGTTTTCACTCCAATCCAAGCGAATGGTAATGCCAAAGAATTTCAAAATACCATACAATTCTGCTCATTTCACATGCTAGCAAGGTAACACTCAAAATCCTTCAAGCTAAGCTTCAGCAGTATGTGAACCGAGAACTTCCAGATGTACAATCTGGGTTTAGAAAAAGCAGAGGAACCAAAGATTAAATTGCCAACATTTGTTGGATCATAGAGAAAGCAAGGGAATTCCAGTAAAACATCTACTTCTGCTTCATTGACTACACTAAAGCTGTTGACTGTATGAATCACAAAAAACTGTGTAAAATTCTTAAAGAGATGAGAATACCGGACCACCTTACCTGTCTTGTGAGAAACTCGTATGCAAGTCAAGAAGTAACAGAACCGGACATAGAACAATGGACTGGCTCAAAATTGGGAAAGAAGTACAACAGGCTGCATATTGTCACCCTGCATAGTATTTAACTTACATGCAGAGTACATCATGGGAAATTCTGGATTGGATGAATCATAGCTGGAATCAAGGTTGCCAGCAGAAATATCAACAACCTCAGATATGCAGATGATACCACTCTGATGGCAGAAAATGAAGCGGAACTAAAGAGCCTCTTGATGAGGGTTAAGGAGAGAGGGAAAAAGCTGGCTCGAAACTCAACATTCAAAAAACAAAGATCATGGCATCCAGTCCCATCACTTCATGGCAGATAGATAGGGAAACAATGGAAACAGTGACAGACTTTCTTTTCTTGGGCTACAAAATCACTGCAGATGGTGACTGCAGCCATGAAATTAAAAGACACTTGCTCCTTGGAAGAAAAGCTGTGACAAACCAGGACAGCATATTAAAAGGCAAAGACATCACTATGCTGACAAAGGTCTGTGTAGTCAAACCTATGGTTTTTCTAGTAGTCATGTATGGATATGAGAGTTGGACCATAAGGAAGGCTGAGTGCAGAAGAACTGATGCTTTCGAACTGTGGTGCTGGAGAAGACTCTTGAGAGTCCCTTGGACTGGAAGAAGATCAAACCAGTCAACCCTAAAGGAACTCAACCTTGAATATTCATTAGAAGGACAGATGCTGAAGGTGAAACTCCAACACTTTGGACACCTGATGTGAAGAGCCAACTCATTGGAAAAGACCCTGATCTGGGAAAGATTTAAGGCAAAAGGATAAACGGGTAGCAGAGGATAAGATGGTTAGATAACAACATCAACTCAATGGACATGAATTTGTGCAAATTCCAGGAGATAATGGAGGCCAGAGGAGCCTGGCATCCTACAGTCCATGAGGTCAGAAAGAGTCAGACAGGCCTTAGGGACTGAACACCACCACCAGCAACAACAAAAGCTAGGGAAACTCAGTAATTGATGAAGTCCTGGTCATTTGGAGCTGACTTCTATAAAGTTACCGCTTAGCTTC
This sequence comes from Bison bison bison, assembly GCF_000754665.1. NCBI lineage: Eukaryota > Metazoa > Chordata > Mammalia > Artiodactyla > Bovidae > Bison > Bison bison. The sequence goes on along the minus strand of NW_011494795.1, from coordinate 2,111,415 downwards.
CTGGAGGTTGGCTAGAGGTAGTGGCCTGGCTTCCTAGGCTTTTTACTGTAGTTCAAGGAGTTGATTTCTTGGGTAGATCATGGGGATGGTAGGTCAGCATTCCATTTTTTTTTTTCTGGCCCGCCATGGGACATGTGGGGTCTTACTTCCTTCACCAGGGATAGAACCTGCGCCTCCTGCATTGGCAGCAAAGAGTCTTAACCACTGGACCTGCCACGCGACATGCCTCCTCTTGCCACGCGTACCTGCCCAAGCCAGCCACCCCCGTGCGCGAAGTGCCTCACTCAGGCTGACCGGAAGGGCCTTGCCGCGGAGCCTGCCGGGAGTTGTAGTTCCATCCTTGTCCAGGGGTGCCTACGCAGTGCAGGGGTAGAGGGGCGGGGGTCGACTCAGATCTGCACATTTTCGGACATGGGTGGTCTTGTGATCTTCAGACTTGAGAGCACCTCGGACCTGGCCGGTTTTGAGGTCTCCGCGGCACCTCGGACTGGTGTTTCCCTCGGCTCCTGGCTGTAGAAGGGACTCACGTGACGGAATCCACGGTTGCAAAACCAGGCGGGCACTGGGAGGGGGTTCTCTGTGCGGGGTCGCTCCATCCGATGTCTTCTTAGGAGGGTCAAGGTTTCTGTCTGGTCCGAGGTAGGGGCCGCAGGCTGGCTGGGTTTCACTGCTTCTCTGATCTCCAGCAGCTCAGCCTCGTCTGAGCCCACCATCCACAGGGAGCTACTCTAGGACACAGTAGTGATAGCATTAGCCCCCAAAAGAGCTGGGGACTAGCTCTCCCTCGCACGGTCGCCCCTTTTTCCTGACGGTGGATTTGTTTCTGATGTTTAACTTGGAGTTTCTCTGCCTACCCAGATCCCTGAACTCCACTTGGGTGCCCAGACCTCCTGTGGGTGAGGAAAGTCTCTTCTGACACCGCTCCCCCGCCCAACTCCTGCGGACCCTACATCCAGCCGAGGGTAGGCGCTGAGCTAGGAGGGCAATTAAGGAAGGCTATGAAATGACTGTTATTTCAGAAGTCTACAGTGTCAGTCTTTAGAGTGTCTGGCCCTGGGGGAACACCGGGTCCCATCCGCGGCCAAAGACTTATGGACATGTCAGTCAGGTAAACAGATAAAGGTCCCTCTGGGTGTGAGTGCCCCGATATCTCTACTGAATGAACGGACCCACCTCCAACCCCCACCGGAGGGAGGGAGGTTCCTACTGGGGGAGGCAGGGCTAAAGATCAGACTTCAGTAGGGTCTGCTAGGTGGAAAGATGCAAAAGGGTATCCCAGATGAGGGAACAGCATACCAAAGGTAAGAGGCTTAAGCCGAGAGGGTACTGCTAGGTTGGGTGCTATGGAGGAGCCATTGCAAAAATCTTGACTGGAATTTGATTGGATCTAATGTTTCTTTGATGGGTGTATTTTTGAGTATGAATACATTTCATGTAAAGTTTAGTGGTTTATTTGGTTTTCTGTTGCTTTGTCAATTTGAGTAATTTATATATTTTCTGGAAAGTTGTCCAATTTAATTTCAGTTTATGGCATTAATTTGTAGTACTCACCTGATTAAAAGAAAACTTCGGTATATCTGTAATTGTCTCCTTTTTCAAGTCCAAAAATTGTTTCTTTTTTGCCCACTCTTTTTTTGATCAGTCCTGCCTGCAGTTAGTCTTTTATTAGTTTAAAATACAAAACAATTCTTTTATTAGTTGTAATAAATCATTTCCAAGAGTTGAATTTCGTTTTTTGTTTAATTTTTCATTTGGGCACAATTTCAGAATTAAAGTCATAATAGAATAGTACAAATAATTCCTAAATAGATTTCATCTAAATTCCCTAACATTTTGCCACGTTCGTATAGGAGGTTCCAGAGGGATTTCCAAGCCAGTTAAGGAAAAAGATGTAACCATGAATTGCAGGAGCACAATGACATTACTTATGCATGCGTATGAGGGATAAGGGGGCCTCTTTCAGCATGAGACCACCTAGAGGCTAGGGCCCAGAGGCTGTTTCCCAAAGGAGAGGAGAATAAGGGAACCCCTGGGGTATATAAAGCCACTTAGGGTTATTATATTTTTATAGCCACTCACACGAAGGAGTTTGTGTAACTCAGTGAAGCTATAAGCCATGCCGTGCAGGGCCACCCAAGACGGAGGAGTTATAGTGGAGAGTTCTGACAAAACATGGTCCAGTGGAGAAGGAAATGGCAACCCACTCCAGTATTCTTGCCTGGAAATTCCCATGGACAGAGGAGCCTGGCAGGCTACAGTCCATGGGGTTGCAAAGAGTTGGACACAGCTTAAGCAACTGAACAAGCACCACCAGAAACTGGGTGCGGTTTCACAGGGCAGGTAAAGTGTGCAGCTTCTAAATGACTACAGATGCGCTGGTATCTGGACTGTGTTTAAAACATTCACATGTGTTGATATCTGGGTTTGGGGCTGCTGGTCTTTTGAGCTAAAGATCTCGGACAGCTGTGAAGAAACAACCAACCCAGAGGCCAATCTTCAGAGGACATCTTTGGCTAATTTATATGACAATTTGCTTTATCCTGCTTTTCCTCCCTCCTCTATATATTTGTGTGTAAATACTTTAATGTGCATGTCCCCAAAACAAGGGCATTCTGTCACGTAACCACAGTATAATCAAGAAATTAGCATTGGTGTAATGCCATTGTCTAACCCATGGATCTTACATTTTACTAGTTGTCTCAGTAGTACCTTTTCTAGCTAAAGAAAGTCTAGTATCACACATTGCAACCCTCTCCCCTCTTTGGTCTCCTTTAATCTGGAGACTATTAAAGCATTGACAGTTTTGAAGAATACAGGCCAGTTATGATTGTTCCTTAATTTAAGTTTGTCTGATGTTTGTCATGATTAGATTCAGGTAATACATTTGGGGCAGGATTTTTAAAAAAATATGTGCTTGATTATTTTTCTTCTAAAATTTCTTTTCATACTTGTTAATTTCTTTTTTAAAACATCTTTTGAGTTTATTCTTTTCTGTGCTAGCTTCCTGCATTTGTATGTCATCCATTTCCATTAATTTAATGCCTGTCTTAGGGTTGTAAATTTCCTTTAAATATGTGTTTTTAAATATCCACCAATTTTGGTATGTAGTATTTTTGTAGTCATTGTTGTAAATATCTTTGCATTCTTTTTATTTTCTAATTTTATTACTTTTTTGTTTAGAGAGTAGCATTTATGCAATATTGATTTTTAAAAGGTTTGTTGAGGTGTTTTTTTTTTTAGCTTGTCAATTTTATGACTATATCAGATGGCACTTTTAAAAATGTATATTCTCTAACTATTGAGTTCACTGTCTGATCCAATGTCAAGCTTTTGTGTATTCATATCGTATGCTATTTTTTTTGTATCCTAGATCTTCGTTTCTAAAAGTATATACTAAAATCTTTTTGCTGTCACGACTTGTCAGTTTCTCCTCGTTGCGTCCAGTCAGTGTTTTTGCGCATTTAACCTGCATCTTGTGCATTTGCTGGGGCGCACTGGACCCGGGATCGAGCTGGCTTCGGGTCATTGCTATATCTCATTCTGGTGGGTTGTTCTTTCTAGCTTTTTGTCTGTCTCCTAATTTTTTAAATGAATGCCAGACATTGTGTGGGGGAGACTTCTGCTGGGCTGTTTCTGTATTGGAGCTGGGAGAACAGGAGTTGCGAGTTGCGCAGAGCTGGCATTTCCTGTTGCTATGGTTATCGTGGGTCTCTGCTCTGGCTTAGAGCTAGCTGGTTACTTACTGGTTCCCCACTCCACCCACCGCCGGCCTCCCCACCTTGACTCTCTCCTCCTGCTGGTGCTCTCCGTCTGCTCCTTGTGCTGGCTGACCGGGGAGGAAGGGCAGGGTACTCTTTCCCTCTCAGTTTTAGGAGGGGCCCTGGGCCCTGGGGATGTGTCTCTCCCACGGAGGTAGTGTAATAGGGAGTTACTGGTTCTGCTCACCCATTGGTCAGCACAGCAGTGGGCCCCGCCTCCAAGCAGCCAGCTGTCAATGACGGCAGTGTTAGGGGGTGATTCAGCCAATGGTTGGTGGACTGATGCTCATCAGGTAGAGTGAGGTAAGAGTGTATTCTCGCCTTCTCCAGGGGGCCGTCCAGCTCACCCAAGCTCAGACCCGCAGGTGAACTGGGGGGCCCAGGGAATAGGCTCCAGGGCCCTCCCCAAGGCCACCCCCTAGCCAGGCCCAGGCCTTGAGGTGGCAGTGACCCTCTCCCCCATCCCCAGCTCTGACTGAATAGCGTGAGACACAGTCTTCGAGACGTGGTCCTTGCCAACTGGGCAGCTGAGGGCTTGCTGGGTCCTGGGCGCCTGGCATCTTCAACGATGACAGCTGGGCAGGGTCTGAGGCTCTGGCCCTTAGGGGGCCACCCTCTGAGCTCTCTCTTCTCCTTAGCCAGGACTGGGACCTCGGAGGGCAAGCATTGTGCTTGGTTACCCGGCCTTTTCTTGTCAGGACAAAGAGTAACATTCGTTTGTTAGAGACTTAGAGGAACATGGTTACCTGACCTCAAGGACAAAGGATGTGATGCCGAGAAGTCTGCATCAACTAACCGTGCTCCTTCCTCACCTTTCCTAGGAAAGGGCTTTGCTGAGAGCTTTTGAGGAGTTTGGGGTTTTTAAGGCATAAGCCACCCATCTCCTTGAATGACTCTTCTCCGGGGCTTCCTCAGTTCCAAACTCTTGACACTTTGGGATTGTTTGCCTCATTGTGTGTTGAGGGCATGGACTTGTGTTTCAGTAACAGTAGGAGGTGCTAATAGTCTGAGCCTAGGACCTATTTCTGCCCCTCGCCCACAGGGATAGGGTTTTCTTTTCCTGCTGCTGCTTCTTCCTGCCACATGTGGTAGGTATTACCCATGATCTGGGTGCAACAAAAGGGTTTTACTAACCCTTCCTCCAGCAACATAGGACTTTTGTTCTTCAGGAGAGAAATTTCTGGAAGGATGGGGCTTCCTGTGTTCCCACTGCCCTCCTCTGGCCCAGGGGAGTCTCCGTGTGATCTCCAGCTCCTCCCTGTGTTCCTCCTCTCTATCTGTCACAGATCACCACCAATTCAGTGATTTAGAGTAGCTCACAGTTCTGAGGCCACATGACCCGGTGGAATGGCCATGCACTCTGCTCGGGTTTCCAAAACAAAATCAAGATGCTGGACAGGCTGGCCTCTTCTCCGGGGCTTCTGGGGAGAGTCCGCTCCTGGTATGCAGAGTCAGGGGAAGTGGGTTTCTGGCCGTCTGGGCTGGAAACCCTGCCCTGCTGCCTGCTCTGGGCTGAGGTCGTCCCTCAGCATCTTCTCACACTCACACCTACCTCCAAAGCCAGAGACAATGGCCGGGCTCCTGGGGTCCTCCCTTTCATGTCTCTCCTCTCCTGCCCCCATCCATTGCCAACTCAGAGATGAAGTGTCCTGCCGATGTTTTTACATGAGTCTCACCACCTCGTTTGTTTATTTCCAGGTTTTCTTAGTGTCTTTGCAAAGGCTTAGAATTGGACTGTAGCCAAGGCGGCTTGGTCCTGTCTGCATAGTCAAGCTTGTTTCTACCACTAGAGAGTCTCGGAGGCAAGAGCTGAGCCTCCAGCTGACGGTAAGTTCTCAGCAGGAGAGCAGAGCTTTAGTGCTCAGAACATGCCCCAGGCCTCAAATGCCAGGCGTCCCAAATTAGAATAACTCTAAGAAAGGTGACCCAGGGAGCAGCCTTCTCCTTGGAAAGAGGGATCCCCCTTTTTTTTTTTTTTGAGGGATCCCCTTATTATCCCACTTGGTAGCTTAGGGCTGAAGTTGGAGGCTCACCATGTGGGGCAGCCGCTGAACCCTGAAAAGGGCCCCTAAGAGCAGCCTGGGACCCTCTTGCAGGCAGAATTGGGTGATGTCATTGCCTTAGGGGATCACCTAGGATTCGGTCTGGGGGGAAGATTTCCAGGAGGAGAGGGGGTCTCCTGCCTTAGCGTGTGAGAAGCATGAACTTGGAGGGAAGGGCCTCCCATGGTTCTGAGAGTGACAACCCACCCCCCTCCCACCCCAGCCACCAATTTCTCTCCACTTATCTGCATTTACTTCATTGTCTGCTGTCCATCCAGCTAGATTTCTAGCTTGTCATCTGATGTCACCTCCATACCTGACTTCTCGTGACCCATAACCTTCCCTCCTAGTTGAGTCAAGGCCCAGACTTTGCTTTCTTAAATGTATTTCGTTTTTCCTTCTCCTGTTAAAGACGAAAGGAAATAGGCATGAGAGGGGTGTTCAGAGCCACCCAGCTCACTAGAGGCCGAGCCAGCACTAGCACCCAGGGCTCCTGTCCGGAGGAGGCCTGGCGGCGCCCTTGCTAAACACTGCCCCTCCCCACTCTCCACCCCTTCAGACTGTCTCAGGGATTTCAGCTCCTCTGGGTGCAGGACTCTGATAGGAGGTCATGGAGAGAGGACCCAGTAAGATGACACATGTAAATTTTTATGAAATACGTAAGTTTTAAACAATGAGCACATTTTACTGTTGAAAAACTTAGAAAACAAATCCTATGATGCAAAGGTAACCACTGTTAACATTTTGCCTGTTTTCTACAGAAGTTTTTTCTTGATGTGTTTATGAAAACCCATTCTATGATAAAGAAGCAGGAAATGGGGTAGCAGGTCACAGGCCACAGAGCATAGAGGGTTTCTGACCCAGGCTTTTGACCCAGATGGTCCTGCCTGCCTTTCCCAGTGGGCTTCCTAGGGCTGCCATCACAAAGCATCGCAAGCCTAGTGGCTTACACAACAGACGCTGAATCTTGCCCAGCGCTGGAGGCCAGCGGGACCTGCCCCAGGCCTCTCTCCAAGCTCCTGGAGGCTTGCCGGCGGGCCGTGGCATTCCTCGATTTCTGCTGCGTCATCGGACCTCTGCCTTCCTCCTCTGTTACCCATCTCTGAATCACATGCTATGTGCCCTGCTTTTTTCCACTTGCTGGTATTGTTGGAAGATCATTCCATCTCAAATATTTATACTATTTTATGTTGATTCATAGCTTTAGCATGCTTTAATTTGTATCATAATTTATCAACCATTCTCTTATTTTTCAGCAGTTCAGTAGCCTCCATTTATTTATTTAAAAAAAAAAAACACCCTCAGAATTCTTTATGGAGTTTCCTGTCATTCTAGAGTTTTAGTATCTCTGCAGAATTCTTGGATCAAACTCCAGTGTGTCTCTGTCCTGAGTAGGAACATACGTAGCACCAGGAGAGAGATAGGTGTGGGGTCCAGTTGATGCTTCCAGCCACAGTAAATTTGCTCCTGAACCTTCGTGTTCCTGTTCCCTGGGAAAATGAGGAAAGGAGGAGGAGGGCTCAGGAGAAGCCATCAGATCTTGTCCCGTATTTGGTAAGTGGCAGAGCCTGACCAGGACCATTTCCTGTGCAGGAGTCAGCACAGTTGAGCCAGGACAGGTCTCAGTAATAAAAGTGACTGTTGACAAACTGCAGCCATGAGAGGAGAACCGAACAAAATGTAGCAGGATCCACAGATAGAACCAAGCACCCCAGGTTAATAGACTTCCAGTTGCTTGGCTGAGTGATACTGAATGGACTCTGCCTTCTAGTATCCATTTCCATTTTTTCCCTGTGGATTTCCTCAACACCCGGTGATACAAGCTTTGGGTTAGGAGATTAGTAGGCTACAGATATTTTTAGAATAATAATTTAAAAGATATGATGATATACGAAATGCCTGTTTGTCATAGAAAAGCTTAGAAAATTCATCAAAGTAAAAAGAAAAAGGTAAAAATGGTTGTTATCCAACTATACAAGGCTAACTACTACTTGCATTTTGTCCTACATCATTTCAGAGATTATTCTGTGTGTGGGGTGCGGGGGAGACAGAGAGTTCAAGATGCTTTCAACCACCTTTTTCAGTTACCAGTATACTATCATAAATAGTCTTCTATGATTTTATTAGCTACATCATGTGTATTTCCCTTTGGCTGTGGTATATTCATTTAATTAGTACTCTATAGTTGGATATTTAGTTATGTCTGCTTTTTTGGAGTTTTACCAAATTGTAATAAATATCTTGGCCGCTAAATCTTTGCCCAAACTCATGACTGTTTCTGCAGAATAAATTTCTATGAATTAAATTTCTGGGTGATGGCGGGGGAGGGTAGTAAACTGCATGGTGATGACTGCGACGCAGAGATGTATATTCTGTTAAGCAGAAGAAGAGTTCAAATTCAAACCTCAAGGTCAGGTCCCCATCACATTCCAAGGTGAAGGCTTCGCTCTGATAAACGGGGTTCTTGGGAGGAGCCCCTGCCACCCTGTGGCTGGGGTGTTAGAGCAGTTGATTCTGAGGCTGGAGCCAAGGCTGGCCTCTCATGTGCTCTCCTCCCCACCCCGATCTCTGCCTCCACAGGTGTCTGCTTTTCCCAGACCCGCAAGGAAGGACCATGTGCCAGGTGAGTGTGGCACTTCTTTACACCGTGCTTTTCGTTTTCCCGTGGACTTCAGGATGCTTAAAAGAATTCGTCCAGTAAAACACAATGCCAACAGAAATCAGGACCAGTGAAAACAGGAAGATAATGGAAGATCAAGGCCATGGGGAGGGCAGGGCAGGCACACTACACAGGCTGCTGGTTATTAGCTGCCCTCTAAACTTGCGTCCGACGTGTCTGTCACTTTAAGAAGACAGATTCCATCCAATACATGACTTGTGTTGTCTGGGACAGACATATCACCCTCTCAGGGAACATAAAGCTTTCCAGGGTATTTAGACATTTATGTGATGGGTCTTCACACATCAGATGTAATAGGCAGGGTCCTCAATAACAACAACATTCAAATAAATGCAACAGCAGATCTCCTGTGAGTTTCCCCTGCCCTCACAGTATCAAGTATGTACTATATCAATAGAGAAATTCTGTGATTACAGTTGTTGCAGGGAGTCAGAATACTCAGGTCTACATAAACAGCCTTGTTAGGGTTCACACTGACCTAGATAAAACACTCCATGATCCAGAGGAACAAACGGATGAGTGGTATGTTCTTTGAACTGCTGTTTCTGATAATTCTGGACACAGATAGAGCCTGAACAGCTCCAAGCTTCAGCAGGGGCGGGGGAGATGGTCTGAGCTATCCTGCCTCCTCTCTCTGTGACTTTAACCTCAGCCACTGCCCTTAACCCCACCCACTTGTGTCCTTTCTCAGTGGCCATCCATATCTTTCTTCAGACATCATGACATCATGTATTCTATTGCCGGTCACCGTCAAATGCCTCCAGTCCTAAAGGGCCTCCCTCTTTACCCCACGCTCCAAGGATGCTGGTCAGAGTCCCGGAAGTTACAAAGCCTGAGACCCAGAGCTAGTTGAGGACAAAGACAGGCTCGAGGCAGCACCCCAAGCTGTGGGAAGAGCAGGCGTGCCACTAGGACTTGGAACGTTCTGCCCAGGGACCCAGACCTCACTAGGGGTCTCCCTTGTTTCCATGACTCCTTTTCTCATATCAACTTATCCCCATGACCAGAATTAGGGCTCCCACAGCACACATTTATGAATTCTGCCACAGAAAAAAATAGTTTTTCAGGAAACACAACTTTGTTTTCATAGGACTATATTTCACCAAAGTGAAATTGAAAACTGTCTCTAAATGAGATGTACTTTAAGTGGAAAATACACACCAAGTTTTGAAGATGTGATATTTAAAAAGGATGAAAACTGGAGCTTCCTTGGTCCAGTGGTTAAGACTATGCTTCCAATGTAGGGGGTACAGGTTCCATCCCTGGTCAGGAACCTAAGATCCCACATACCATGCAGTGCAGTCAACAAATTTTAAAAATTAAAAAAGAATGAAAACTATACCTGTATACATGGACTCCTTTCTCTGCTTTCCTGTTACCACCTTAACTTTGCCTGTATCTCATGTTGATGATTATAACTGTGCCTGAATTTTATTTATTCTCTCCGTGATTCCCACCTCATGATACAGCAATCATCTACATCAGATTGTCTTTTGTAGCTCCCCTTCTTAAGTGCTGTGATGGAGACCCTCTTGCTTGCAGGAAAAAAAACGTCATTTGTTCCATGATCTGATCCCTCCGCCCGCCACCCCCCAAAATATCCCCCTTATACACACACCTTTACACTATCATTCCCAATTTATTCCTACTTCCTACAAAATTTCCCCATGACTTCTTGGGTCATGCTTCTTGATAGGAATATCTTTCCAACATCAGAACACACTTTATTTTTCATGATTCTGCTCATCTACAAACGCCAATGAAGCTTAACATCAGGATGTTGAATCTGGCTGCTGTCTTCGTGTCCTGTACTTAAATGTCCTTACATCATAGCCTTCAGTGTATTGTTACCATACAGCAGTCTCTTACATTCATCTCATGCCACCAGGCAACAAGCGCCCTTGAACAGGAGCACTGTGGCATTCAGCTTTCAACCCCAAGCATCATGCAGAACACCAGTAACATACCTGGTCCCCCACCGACGCTTGCTCTCTAAATGGAAGGATGGATGGATGAATAGAGATCCAGAAGGCAGACACTTTCTAATGATTTTTTTTTCTCTCCCACAAAATGCAGTACCAAGTTAGGGGCATGCTAAGCTTCCTATGTAACTGAACATGGGGAAACCTGCCCTCTGAAGGTGGTAAGATCTGTCTCCTCTACACCTCTGCCATAATACCCTGTGCCGAGCACTCCAGATTAATCAGGAATGTGCTGTTCCAGGGGTCCTTGTCATTCAGAGACGTGGCTGTGGGCTTCACCCGTAAGGAGTGGCAGGAGCTGGACCCTACACAGAAGACCCTGTACCGGGATGTGATGCTGGAGAACTACAGCCACCTGGTCTCCGTGGGTGAGGAAGGTTTCCAGTTCCCCCCACCCCTGCTTATGTCTGAGCTCCTTCCTTTCCAGTTACATAAGACCCCTTAAGTACTCAAAATGTTTGTCCTGGGGTTTCAGTCATCAACAAGTCCTGTTCTAATCTCACCTGGATTATTGGTGAATTTTCCTCCCAAGTGAAACAGCTATTCTTTGGCTGAGAGGTAAATATTCATTGTGCGGCCTGAGCCTTCAGCTTCCTTGGGTGTCCCAGATGGCTCAGCATAAAACTCTTTTTAAAAATAATCTTTTGGCCATGCCACAAGGCATGTGGGATCTTAGTTCCATAACCAGGGATCAAACCCATCTCCCTGCATTGGCGGCATGGAGTCTTGACCACTGGACCGCTAGGGAAGTCCCTCAGGATAAATGTTGTAACTGTTTCTCGTGAACAGGATGTCAAGTCACCAAACCAGCTGTGATCTCCAGGTTGGAGCAGGGGCAAGAGCCGTGGATGGAAGAGGAAGAGATCCTGAGATGGAGCTTTCCAGGTGAGAGAACCAGTGTGCAGGGGGACAGAAGACATTGGGGTCTCAGAAGGTCACAAAGCAGAATCTCTGATTTTTATTTCAGGCAACTGTTAAAAGCCTTGAATCTTTTCAAGGAACTGTGGACAGCTGGCCGAAGACCTTGAGATGCCCAAATGATTTCTGCTACCTGTACCCATCACGTCACTGCATGATCACTTGCCCTCCCATGGATTTTAGAGAAAGACATTCTTTTAAAATTTATTATTTCTTTCTACTCTGCCACCCTCTTCTAAGACCTTGCCTTCTCAGTCTTTCTCTAGAATCTTTAGGCTTACACTTTCCCTGGTTATGACACAGGCTTTCTCAAGCTCTCAGATATGTGTAGATTTGCCCTATTTTAGGAGAAGGCAATGGCACCCCACTCCAGTGCTCTTGCCTGGAAAATCCCATGGACGGAGGAGCCTGGTGGGCTGCAGTCCATGGGGTCGCTAAGAGTCGGGCACGACTGAGCCACTTCACTTTCACTTTTCACTTTGATGCACTGGAGAAGGAAATGGCAACCCACTCCAGTATTCTTGCCTGGAGAATCCCATGGACGGGGGAGCCTGGTGGGCTGCCGTCTATGGGGTCGCACAGAGTTGGACATGACTGAAGCGATGTAGCAGCAGCAGCATTTTTTTTTTTTGGCCATGATGTGTGGCATGCAGGATCTTAGTCCCCAGATCAGGGATCAAACCCATGCCCCCTGCAGTGGAAGCAGAGTCTTCACCACTGGACTGCCAGAGAATTCCTGTACCACTCATTTTTATTTTAGTTTTCTAAAATAGGTTTCTCTGCTTCACTTTGAAATGCCTCAAAAAATGTATTTGCTATCTTTTATGTGACTTTAAATTCATCTTTCAAGACCATGTATGTGATGATAACCTGTCCCCATTTTGTCCGATAGGTTATAACGAAAGCTTTCCCCCATCTCAGTGTATTTTGTCCGATAGGTCATAACGGAAGCTTCCCCATCTCAGTGTATTCCCGCGGGGGCCGAGCCTTTGTTTTATTCACCCTTGTTTCTGCAGGATACATGTAATGTGTATCAACTAACCCTTTCTCCCTTCTAGGACAAGGATCCTTTCTCAAGTATCCATTGAGGGTGGTTGTTTTTAATCAGGGGTGTGCAGCAGAATCACTGGGGAAGCTTTAAAAATGCCCCTGGCTGGTCCCAGCCCAGAAAATTCTGCTGGGAAAGATCAGCCAAGGGAGTAGGAAGTGTGTGTAGTAGGAATAGGATTATCATAATTTAATATGGGCACTCAGGTTTGAAACCACAGTTAATCCTCCTTCCAAACACTACTTTTTTAAAAAAAGTTTTACTTTTTATTTTTTCCCAAACGTTTCTGAAATAGTTTAGTCCTACCGTGTGCTCCTGAAGGCTCAGTTGGTAAAGAAACTGCTTGCAATGCAAGAGACCAAGGTTCGACCCCTGGGTCGGGAAGATCCCCTGGGGAAGGGAACGGCAACCAACTCCAGTATTCTTGCCTGGAGAATCCTTGGACAGAGGAGTCGGGTGAACTACGGTAGTCCATGGGGTGGCAGAGTCGGACACGACTGAGTGACTAACACTTTCATGGTGCTCCTGGAAAGATAAACACGTCTGTGACCTTGTTGTTTTTTTTCCTAGAAGTTTCCCAAGTTGATAGGCAACGGGAACACGGAGAGGAACCTCTGAAGCAAGTAGAACTCCCAGACAAGAAACAACTGACCCCGGAAGGGCACCACGCACCTAACACGGTTGGAAAAAACACCTCTCAGGACACAGACGTCGTCCCTTCAGAACAACAGGCCCCTCGGTGTGAGTCGTGCGGCGCCGCCTTGCCGGGCAGGGCGGACGTCACTGTCACTCCCAGCGCGTACCTTGCGAGGAGGAGGTTCGAATACGATGCACAGGGGAACCTGTTTCTCTACTCGAAGCTGGACCCTCCCCGTGCCGGGGCGCGCCCACGCCACTGTAACCGGTGCCGAGAAGCCGTAAGCCGTGCCCAAGCCCTTCATGCCGACCAAGGAGCCCACAGTAACGAGGAACCCCGCAAACGCACCGCAGGCGGGAAGGGCCTCTCCCACAAGTCAAGACTCATTGCCCGTCACAGAGTCCACAGGGAACAGCCACCCTCAGGGCGGAAGTTCCGGGGGCGGGGAGGCGGTCCGCCCCGGCAAACATCCGGGAAATCTGACGGACCCGAAACGCCGCCGAAACAGGAAATGCCTTAGAAAGCTCTTAGGGGAGACGAACTTGTGCATCCCCCAGACCGTTCTGACTGGAGAGAAGCCTTTCAAGTGTTCCGGCTGTGAGGAGATCTTCTCCCACAAGTCGCGCCTCATCGAATACCACAGATGTCACACGGGAGAGAAGCCCTATGGTTGCCCAGAGTGTGGGAAGTACTCGTCCCAGATGTCCTGCCTGATCATCCATCAGAGAGCGCACACCGGGGAGAAGCCCTACGGGTGCGGCCGGTGCAGCAAGGCCTTCTTCCGGAAGTCGCACGTCATCCTCCATCAGAGGATGCACACGGGAGAGAAACCCTACCAGTGCGGCAAGGCCTTCTTGCAGAACTCTTGCCTCCTCATCCACGAGAGGACCCACATGGGCAGGAGGCCCTACGAGTGCTCTGCCTGCGGGAAGACCTTCGCCCAGGAGGCAAACCTCCTCCGACACCACAGGATTCACACCCGGGAGAAGCTGTATGGACAGGGTGAGACAAGGCTTTCATCACGAATTCCCAGCACACTGAGGAATGAAGACCCTGTGGACTTTGTGAAGGTGGAAAACCCCTTCGCCGGGAAGTCCAGGGCTAACTGTGGGCAAAGCGTCATACCAAAGTGAAACCCTAACAATTTAGAGAATCAGGAAAAGCTTATTATTTTTTAAATTTTTAAATCTTTTTGCCACACCACCATGGCATGTAGGATCTTAGTTGCCTGACCAGGGATCAAAATCGTATGTCCTGCATTGGAAGTGCAGAATCTTAACCACTGGACCCACCAGGGAAGTACTGAAAAGCTTATTCTCTTAAAACTAAGAAAGGTAATGACTCTGTAGAGGGATTTAGTCTTATAGGATAAACTTAATTATGAAGTGTATCTATGTCTCATAGTAACTATGGCTGTTGAGCTCTGAAGTCAGTGAATAAGTTAAACTGTTAAGACAGCTTATTGAATAAGGCTGAATGAGGCACAGAACAATCCCAGGGGTATACAGGGGCTATGTTCCTGGACATGTTCCATAAAAATAATTTTACTTATTTTTGAATTGCATTTATATTTGAACACAATTGTGAACTTGTAGATGTAGATACCATAATATGGAGGATGACATCTATCAAGAGTTTCCATACTAATTACACCCTTTTGTCTTTAATATATGTTATAACTGGAACATTCCAAATTTACTACTCAACCAGAAGTCTATACACAGTACCACATACCATTTGGTTTTTTGTTTGCTGGCAGATATTACAGAGCACCCCTTGGATCAGGAAGCCAGCAACTTCATGAGGTACCCTCATCTCTGTCATCTAGTTCATAAGTCATGTTAAATGTGCAAGGTTGGGGCTCCCTTTTCTGGCATTATAGTGGACCATCTAAAGTGAAAAACGTTCCACTAAAAGAAAAGTGAGACTTCAAATATGTATTGGCTCAGATTTAACAAAAGACATGCATTAGCATGCATATATGCGTGCAGTATATATGTGTAAATATGCATATGTATATACATGCAATATATGCCTAGCTGAGTAATTAGAAATATTCACATCTAGATGTACTCGATATATATCTGTTGAGAGTTTAGCTACATTGCTCGCTGGTATTGCTGCCTCGTCATCCATCATATTTGGTCAAGAGGCTGCAGGGACCTTAAGCTGATAATAGTAACCCCTCAAACAAGGACATGCCCAATGGCAGCGATAGGCCACAAGCAGATATAAGTCCCTGGTGTGACTTCCAGCCCTTATGATCAGCAGCCTGCCTCCCAATGTCTGTGTGCCTTACACCTCTCAGCCGGCACCCTGTGAGCTCATCAGAACCCTACTCTGTGGATTTGAATTGACTGATATGGTCCTAACCCAGCAACCCCAGAGCATGTCTCCTGTGGGCCCTAATAAAGGCCTGTGTACCAAGTTCAGTCTGTCTGCACTCCATCTTGACCTCCCCTCCAGGCATGCTGTGGACTCAGTCCAGGCCCTGTGAGTGTTAAACGAGTCTATTTCAATTTCTCTGTGGTCTGTTCAACACACTCATCGTCTTGCACCCTGTGCTCCACTTAATGAAGTCTCTTAATCGTGTCTGACTCTTTGTGACCCCATGGGCTGTAACCTATCAGGCTACTCCGACCATGGGATTTTCCAGGCAAGAATGCTGGACTGGGTAGCCATTTCCTTCTCCAGGGGATCTTCCTGACCCAGGGATCAAACCCGGGTCTCCTGCATTGCAGGTAGATGCTTTACCATCTGAGCCACCAGGGAAGCCCCTTAACAAGTGTTAATTTAACAGAGTCTTGACACCTGGGAACAAGATGTTAACAATTGACAATGGGAACAGTCTTGCAATTGGGTACTGGAGAAATGCCTTTCAGCTGTGAGAGCTCCAGGGCTCCCCCAGCTGGTATGTTCCATCTGGGGAGCCCCCTGTGCTGCCATCTCCCAACCCCCAAGTGCAGGCGCCCCAGAATCACCCTGGAACGCTGCTCTTGGGGGCTGGTTTGAGGGGCTAGGGGTGTGTCTCCTGCCTGTTACCGCCCCACAGAGGGTGAACTCCCCCAGCGAATGTTAGACTTGTAGTGTGTTGCCCCGTTTCAGGCGCAGACCCAGCTGTCGACTAATAGCAGAGCTGGCCTCGGTTTTCCAAAAGGTCCTGTTGGGACAGGTGAGGGCTGGAGTGCTCAGTGCCTAGAACCACCAACTCACCAAAGCATGGGTTCCAGGCTCTGAGGTCCTAGCTGTGGGGACCCTGTAGCCTGTGCCCTGGTGGGGGTGACCCTAATCCTGCTGGGGCTGATGGGACCACCCTGAGGGAAAGCGGCCGCCTACGAGTCTGGTTGCCAGGGAGCCCACTGCAGACCTTTATGGCAATATGTGTCACCCAGTTGCTCAGCTGTGACTCTTTGGGATTGTACCCCGCCAGGCTCCTCTGTCCATGGGATTCTCCAGGCAAGAATACTGGCGTGGGTTGCCATGCCTTCCTCCACGGGATCTTCCTAGGGATTGAACCTGAGTCTCTTGTGTCTCCTGCATTGGCGGGTGGATTCTTTACCACTAGTGCCACCTGGGAAGCCCTTTGGTAACACCTCTAAGGCCAAATCGTGGGTGGGGAATGGGAGTGGCAGGTAATAGAGAATTAGAAGCCAAAATCTGGAACTGGATTGCATCTTTGAAAGCTGCTAAGAGAGTAAACCTTGAACATTCTCATTACTAGAAAATAAAATTTGGCAGCTACATGAAGTGATGTTAACTAGAGCTATTATGGTGATACTTTCTCAATGTATACAAATCTCGAATCATTGTATGCCTGAAACCAATGTGATGTTATGTGTCAGTTATCTCTCAATAAATAAATAAACTGAAAATTGAAACCTGATGTGTCTCAAGATTCAAAATATTCTGAAAGACTTTGTACAGCAGGAGGGGAGAAGAGGTGCTGCTACTCTGCACCATGGAATTCAGCCAAAGACCCACGAGTGGCTAAGACTCAGAGCTCCCAATTCAGGGGGCCCGGGTTCAATCCCTGGTCAGGGAACTAAATCCCATATGCTGCAACTAAGACCTGGTGAAGTCAAAGAAATAGATATTAAAAAAAAAAAAAGAACCCAGGGATGGAGGACCACCATTAGCAAACGCAGGCTGGCTCCCCACATGGACTCATCTTGGCTCCAAAGCAGCTGCAGCCACCCGTGCTCAGCATCTATACAGCTCCAATACCCTTGACCCCCTGTCAAGGACCCAGGCTTCCTCGGCGGTGGCCAACACTCTCATCTCATGCAGCCTGGATAACAGGCCCGCTGGTGGCCCTTGGGACTAACCCAGTCCCAGGAGATGCACTGAAAGCGATCAGCTGCAGACACCAGGCTGTTAGAATGGCCGTCCCTCAGCATCTCTGGAGTGAGGACCTCCTCACAGCTGTAGGATTTGGGGAAGAATTGTGGGAGGGGGCTTCCTGTGTGCCTCAGGTTCCTGAGCACTGGCCTCAGAGAAGCAGAAGGTAAGAATGGAGCTGGCACAGACAGATGGCCAGGGAACCCTTCCATAAGATCGTTTTGTTTGTTTTTTTTCTTTCTTTCTTTTTCAGTCTCTTCCTCATGTCCTCCTCTCTTTTTTAAATTGAAGTAAAATCAGTTTACGATGTTGTGTTTCAGGTGTATAACAGCGTGGTTCGGTTATAGGTCTATTTTTCAGATTCTTTTCCCTTATAGGTCATCACAGAATGTTGCATTGAGTTCCCCTGCTGTACAGTAGGTACTTGTTGGTTACCTATCTTATGTATAGTAGGTGTGTATTTGTTAATCCCAAACTCCTAATTTATACCCACCACTGCCCCCGCCACCACCCGCCCTCTGCTTTTCCCTTTGGTAACATTGTTTTCTGTAATCTAGAGATGATCATACTAAGTGAAGTAAGCCAGACAGAGAAAGACAAATACAGAGCTCTTCGGGGTCTCTCTCTCTTTTTTAAAAAAACATTTTATTTTAAAATTATTTTTATTTACTTATTTGGCTGCATTGGGTCTTCATTGCGGCATGTGGGATCTTTAGTTGCAGCACGTGGAATCTAGTTCCCTGACCAGGGATCGACGAACCTGGGCTCCCTGTATGGGAAGTGTGGATCCTTAGCCACTGGACCAGCAGGGAAGTCCCTGGGTCTCTTTCATAAAGGCACTAATCTGACTCATGAGATTAGTGAGGTCTCCACCCTCATGACCTCATCAACTCTAGAGATCCCCCACCTCCTAATAACAGACTAATAATGGGGAGCAGTTTTCAACATGTGAATTGCAGGGTAGGGGGGACACATTCAGTCTACAGCAGGTATGATGATGGGACTTACTGCTGAATTATACAAGGGATTTTCATAGATGGAAAAAAGCAGCACGAAGCAGTATGAGTACAAGTGTGACAGTTTGAAGCTTATTTGGGTGAATGCCTTGAACCAGTCGCAGTTCATCTCACATAAAACAGACTCCGCAGATCTTAAGGACGCATCTTGATGAAGTTTTGCACGTACATACACCCATGGGATCACCACCCAAGTCGACATATAGAATGTTGCCAGCATCCAGGCAATCTCCCTGTGCCCTCTGCCAACCCAAACCCTTCCCCCAGTTAACCACCACCACGACATCAAAAGCCACACATGAGCTTGTCATTGGCCTTTACTTAAATGGGAGCATCCAGTATGTGTTCTTTGCGTCTTGCTCCTTACACTATTACATCTGTGTTGTTCTCATTTTTTTGTCAATAGCAGTACCTCATTCTTTTTTATTGTTTGTAGTATTCCACTGCATGAACATGCCACAGGCTGGGTTTTTTTTTTTAAACATTTTTTTAATGTAGATTATTGTTTAAATTCTTTATTAAGTGTTTTTTTTTTATATATAATATTGCTTCTGATTAATGTTTTGGTTTTTTGGCCACAAGGCATGTGGGATCTTAGCTCCCCAACCAGGGATCAAACCTGCACCCCCTGCATTGGAAGGCAAAGTCTTAACCACTGAACCGCCTGGGTAGTCCTGCCACAAGCTGTTTGTATCTATTCTGTGTTCATGAACATGTGGATCATTTCTAGTTTTTGTCTGTTATAAACAGTGCTGCCATAGACTTCTCCTACGTGAGTACTCACTCCTTTTCCAAAGATACCGTGTGGCTATGACTCAGAGCAGTAGTTCTCAACCAGGGATGACTTTGTCCCCAAGGCATGTTTGCCAATGTGTGACAACACTTTGGATCATCACATCTTGGGTAGGGGAGTGCTGTGTGCCACGTGGGTAGAGACAAAGGATGCCATTGAGGGCCCTATAGTGCACAGGTCTGTACCCCCCTCAGAGAGATCTATCCACTCAAAATGTCCATAGAAGCAGAAGAACTAGGCTGGAGCCTGATTTTGGGGTCCTTGTCTGCTGCCTCCAGGTTGTGTCTAGTGGGCCTTGGGGAATCATAGATGGTTCTGGAATGTGAGGTTTCCATCCAGGAGAGGGGATTTCAGAAGAGACCCCTCCTGGCATCAGCATTAGGTGACATTGGCCTGGTGGGCAGCACCTGGCGTCCTGGGGCCCACAGCCCGCCACAGCGCCCCCTGCACATCGCGGTTCCGCAGTGTGTAGATGGCCGGGTAGAGCAGGGGGGTGAGGTTGATGTAGATGAGCGAGACTAGCTTGTCTGCCTCCAGGGAGCGGCTGCGCAGGGGCCGGGCG
>NW_011494795.1:2090673-2091541 GCF_000754665.1 Bison bison bison | reverse complement strand
GGCCACTGTCAGGTGGGACGCCACGGTGCTGAAGGCCTTGCGGCGGCCTGTGGCCCCGCCAACCCCGAGGATGACCGCCAGCACCCGGGTGTAGGAGAGCAGGATGAGGGCCAGCGGCAGCACCAGCAGCAGCAGGCAGGCCGCCAGCAGGGCGCGCTCCTGCAGGTCCCGGTCCCCGCAGGCCAGCACCAAGACCGCCGGGAGGTCACAGAAGACGTGGTTGACCAGGCCCCCGTGGCAGAAGGGCAGCTGGAATATGGCTGTGGTGAGGCCCAAGGCCAGGAGAGAGCCCCCCAGGCCACAGCAGGCCAGGAGGCACCAGCAGAGCCCCATGGTCATGAGCTGGGGGTAGTAGAGGGGGTGGCAGATGGCCACGTAGCGGTCCAGGGCCATGGCTGCCAGCAACAGGCACTCGGAGCCCCCCAGTGCCACAAAGAGGCCCATCTGGGCAGCGCAGGTGGAGAGGCCCACCGCCTGGCCCCCGGGCGGCAGAAGGAAGCCAAAATATAGTCCCATGGAATTCCCTGTAATTCCATGTAATTCCCTGGTGGCTTAGCCAGTAAAGAATCTGCCTGTAATGCAAGAAACCTGGATGTGATCCCTGGGTCAGGAAGCTCCCCTGGAGGAGGGAATGACAACCCATTCCATTATTCTTTCCTGGAGAATCCCATGGACAGAGGAGCCTGATGGGCTACAGTCCATGGGTTGCAAAGAGCCAGACAGGACTGAGCGACTAATACTTTCCACTTGCCATGCAGAGTATGGTTTCTGGACCAGTAGCATCAGGACCTCCTGGGAATTTGGTAGAAAAGCAAAGTATAGGCCTCACCCAAGGCCTGACTGAGTCATATTCTCTTGGTGTGGGGTC
>NW_011494795.1:2066966-2090573 GCF_000754665.1 Bison bison bison | reverse complement strand
CCCCAGGAAGAAGTACATGGGGGTGTGCAGGGCGGCGTCCACCACGGCCAGGCCCACGATCAGTAGGTTCCCCGTCAGTGTGGCCAGATAGAGCGGCAGGAGGAGGGCAAAGAGCAGCGCCCGGAGCTCTGGGGGCCACCCCGAGAAGCCCAGGATCACGAACTCCCATGGGGCACTCCAGTTGGACTCAGGCCAGTGGCTCATCATCAGAACCTGGGCAAGAAGCAGTGGGGCCTTCTCTTCTTGGCTTGTCTCACTGCCTTCCCTGGCCTGTCCATTGCTTCCCCTTCCTGCACCCACCCTAGGGATGCAGCGCTTTCTCCCCAACCCAGTGTTTCCCACCTCATTTCCTGCAGCCCAACGTCCTCCAGGAAGTCAAGACACTTGGAGCCACGATCCACCCTCCCTTCTGGCCTCCTGCGCCCCACTGCATTTCCATGCACCCAGGGGTCTCCTTCACACCTGCCCACTGCCCTCTGGTTCTATCCAGACTTATAAACCCCACACCATCTGTAACCCGGGGCCAGCCTCCTGGGTTCCAGCCTATGGTGATGACAACTCATATGGTGGGGCTGAATCCTGGACCAGAAGACTGAAGCGGCCCCTGTTTCCACCTGCTGACCCTGAGCAGCATTAAGGTCTCCGGTTCTCAGAGGCCCCACCTTCCTCCCTTACACGAAGTGACAGCTCCTAGATCCCTGCTGTAAAGACTCACGTCCTCCTCTCTGACCTGCCACAGCCTCTGTGTTCTGTTGTCTTTATTTTCCATTCCTTTCTCTTGGCAGGACTCGGGACAAACACCTGGTAGCCCCGGGCCTGTTGTTTCCCTCTGATGCAGTTACAGGGAATAAAACAGGCAGGGAAGATGGCCCATCCCCTCTGCACTGTGATGAGCCTTCCTGAGTGACAGCATCCTGTTCTCTGACTTGAGTGAGTCCCCGATCTCTCTCACGACCCACTCCCTTCTCTTAGCGTCAGGCCCTAGGCATTCCACCAGCACTTCCAACCCAACCAGTCCTGAACTCACTGCATTACTTCAGACCCAAACTCCCTCTCCTTCTGTGGATGGAGCTGGTCCAGCTCTGAAACTGGAAACCAGGAAGGCATGGCCGGTGAATTCCCTCTCCTGCTCCTTCAAGTACAGGGCATCGTGCCCTGCTGAGCACTACTGACAGCCTCCAGAATCTTTTCTCCCCGGACACCTGTTTTCTCTCCCTTGAATGATCCCAATGGAGCCTGCCTGGCCCTCCTGCTCCTGGCTGCGTCTTTCTAACCACTTTTTTGTACCACCAATGGGAATGACCCTTCGAAAGGATGGATACCAACTCTCCCTTCTTACCTTCAGGTTTAAGTCCACAAAGTCCTCAGCAGTGTGCCATCCAGCTTCACGTCTTGCTCATTCAGGATGCCCTGGAGTCCTGGCATCATCTTCCTAAAAAAGATGGGAGGTTCCATTCTTCCTTCAAGGAGGAACTCACAAGTCACGTCCCATGTGGGTGAAGACTCCTGGCCCCCAGGCAGGCTTGGTGTCATCCTCTCATTCCACGGCTGTTATGGCAACACCACTCAATTCAGCCTCCTGGAACCAAAGATTCGAGTTGTCCTTGTTGCTGGGCCGAACAATTGTTAAGTGATGGAGTTAGTTACTCAAGCCTCATTTCTCCCACACATTTGCTTCCGTGTCCCTACCACGTCCCTAACCTGGGTTTCTGACAGAGAGAGTCAGAGTCTCCACCCTTTTCACAACACCCATTTGCCCCAACTTCTGTGGCCTCCTCTCTGCAAACGCTCCTGGCCATTTGAAATCCACGTTGTGGTTCATCTCAGGTGGGGTCCATGCAGTCAATCATCTTCAAGGTCAATGTTGTCATTGTTGTTCAGTTGCTAAGTCGTGTCCAACTCTTTGTGACCCTGTGGACTGCAGCACGCCAGGATTCCCTGTCCTACACTGTCTCCTGGAGTTTGTTCAGTTTCACGTCTGTTGATGAATTTGGTCCACTGATGAGTTGGTGATGCTATCTGACCATCTTATCCTCTGCCACCCTCTTGTCCTTTTGCCTTCAATCTTTCCCAGCATCAGGATCTTTCCCAATGAGTCATCTCTTCATCAGGGCAATGCCCCCCATGCCCCCCCAAAACCTACTAGAATCATTGTTCATCTCCCCACCCCGGTACCAAAGGTCAAGTCAGAAAAACAACCATTAATGCCTAAAACAAACAAAAATGCATATATGTGAGATCAAGAAAATTGGTACAGATGAACCTGTTTGCAAGAAATAGAGACACAGATGTAGAGAACAAATGTATGGATACTAAGAGGGTAAGGGAGGTGGGTTGACTTGAGAGATTTGGATTGACAAATATACACTAATATGTATAAAACAAAAACTAACGAGAACCTACTGTATAGCACAGGGAATTCTACTCAGTGCTCTGTGGCGATCTAAATGAGAAGGAAACCCAAAAAAGTATGATATATGTATATGTATAACTGGTTCATTTTGCTGTACAGCAGAAACTAACACAACATGTTAAAGCAACTATAACTCATTTTTTTTACAAAAAGGGTCAGTTCTGCCATCCGAAATAGCTCAGCTGGAATTCCATCACCTCCATTAGCTTTGTTCGTAGTGATGCTTCCTAAGGCCCCCTTGACTTCACCTTCCAGGATGTCTGGCTCTAAGTGAGTGATCACACCATTGCGGTTATCTGGGTCATGCAGATCTTTTTTTGTACAGTTCTTCTGTGTATTCTTGCCACCTCTTCTTATATCTTCTGCTTCTGTTAGGTCCATACCATTTCTGTCCTTTATTGTGCCCATCTTTGCATGAAATGTTCCCTTGGTATCTCTAATTTTCTTGAAGAGGTCTCTAGTCTTCCCACTCTTGTTTTCCTCTATTTCTTTGCATTGATCACTGAGAAAGGCTTTCTTATTTCTCCTTGATATTCTTTGGAACTCTGCATTCAAATGGGTATAGCTTTCCTTTTCTCCTTTGCCTTTCACTTCTCTTCTTTTCTCAGCTATTTGTAAGGCCTCCTCATTTTGCCTTTTTTGTATTTCTTTTTCCTGGGGATGGTCTTGATCCATGCCTCCTGTATAATGTCATGAATCTCCAGGCACTCTGTCTATCAGATCTAATCCCTTGAATCTATTTGTCACTTTCACTGTATAATCATAAGGGATTTGATTTAGGTCATACCTGAATGGTCTAGTGGTTTTCCCTACTTTCTTCAATTTGTCTGAATCTGGCAATAAGGAGTTCATGATCTGAGCCACAGTCAGCTCCTGGTCTTGTTTTTGCTGACTTTATAGAGTCTTTCCATCTTCAGCTGTGAAGAATATAATCAATCTGATCTAGGTATTAACTGTCTGGTGATGTCCATGTGTAGAGTCTCCTCTTGTGTTGTTGAAAGAGGGTGTTTGCTATGACCAGTGCATACTCTGGGCAAGTCTCTCGAGGAAACAATGAGAACGATGAGACACTTTATTTTTGGGGGCTCCAAAATCACTGCAGATGGTGACTGCAGCCATGAAATTAAAAGACGCTTGCTCCTTGGAAGAAAAGCTATGACCAATCTAGACAGCATATTAAAAAGCAAAGGTCCATCTAGTCAAAGCTATGGTTTTTCCAGTAGTCAAGTATGGATATGAAAGTTGGACTATAAAGGAAGCTGAGCGCCGGAGAATTGATGCTTTTGAACTGTGGTGTTGGAGAAGACTCTTGAGAGTCCCTTGGACTGCAAGGAGATCCAACCAGTCCATCCTAAAGGAAATCAGTCCTGAATTTTCATTGGAAGGACAGATGCTGAAGCTGAAATCCAATACTTTGGCCACCTGATGCAAGGACTAACTCATTTGAAAAGACCCTGATGCTTAGAAAGATTGAAAGCAGGAGGAGAAGGGGACGACAGAGGATGAGATGGTTGGATGGCATCACCGACTCAATGGACATGGGTTTGAGTAAGCTCTGAGAGTTGGTTATGGGCAGGGAAGCCTGGTATGCTGCAGTCCATGGGGTTGCAAAGAGTCGGACACGACTGAATGACTGAACTGAACTCAACTGTCCTGCCATCTCAACAAGAGACACACTCTTCCTCCCCTCTTCTCTTTCCATACACTCCCAATTCTTAAAATGTCACCTCTTTGAAGGCCAATTCAAGCTCACCTTTCCCAAGGAGCCCAACCTGGCTGGGTCCAATCACTGCTCCAAGGCAGTTAAGTACATGAACAGCACAGCAGACATCCGTTGACACATATCAAACCACCCAGTCAGGCTGATCCTGATGTGGACACTCCAGCATCCCTGAGCTGTCTCTTCATATCTAACCAGTGTTTCCTCTCCTCCTGCCTGAGGTCACTTTATAGAATCCAGACCAACCGCCAGCACGCTGTGAACCATGAAATCCATGACCATCCACTAAGCTGGTCACACACGTCCCTGTCTGTTTCCTCACCCCTAACATAACAGAGTTGGACCAGATGGTCTTGAAAGTTCCTTCCTGTTCTGATACTATATGGTTCTATCAAAAGATGAGTTTGTGCTTATGCTTTTACTCCCAAGCAGAGCCATATTTTGAAAGATATTTTGATGTTTTAGGAATCCATAAAGAAGTTGTAAGAGGTCAGTCTAATTTAGGATCAGTAAAGGAAACATAATAATGTCCCTTTATGGATCTTAGAGGGGCCTGAGGCCAGTGTACTCATCAATATAGCTTTACTTAGCTACACCCGTGTGTTTGTGTGTCCATTTGCACACTTGTGTGCCATGCCTTTTTGGACGTGTTCTGCCTCATCATTCAATTTTGGGGGGCGGTGCTCAGATAACAGGGGTGTAGGGGGGGAGAGGAGGGAGATCTGCCTTCTAGTCCTCTCTGTGATGCTGCCCAAGTCACGTCTTTTCTCTGTGGCCCGAGTACCCCCAGGTATCAGGGTCTAGTTCCTTTGTCCTCCTGAAGCCAGGATGGTGTGAGGACACACACCAGGCTTCTCGTCTCGCCGGTGGAGAGAGCCCAGAGAGAGTTTTGAGCCTCTGGGAGCCCCAGCAGCCTTCCCCAACCCCAGAGAATGGTTTTCATGATGGATGTCAAGTGGCTGGCACAGCAGCCTCTGCCATAGCAGGTGGCATTGGAAAAAATACCAGAACATCAAGACAAGCTTCGTCCTGTCATTTGCTTCCTGCTGCCTGCGTATCTGGCACGTTCAGCCCTGCTGAAGCGCTCTGGACGGGGAGTTACCTGGACAGGTGGGGTAAGCCGTGGAGAGGGGAGAGGCCGCTTGTGGACCGGGGCGGCAGCGCGTGCCGTGGGTCGGTCAGCATTGCCTCTGCCATCTGCTCTGGTTCTGATTCTGAGGCGGGAAATGCTGGCAAGCTGGGGCCCGGGCCTCTCTTCCCCACCCCCTGGCTCCAGCTCTTCCTCCACCATCTCCTGGGAAGTTGTCCAGAGACCCTGACCCTACCTGACTCTTCACTGGCATTGCCCCCTCCCCCCGACACCATTCCCTGCAAACACAGATGGGCGTGAGGGACAGCACTGAAGTCACCACTGCGGGGGCAATGTTACTGCTATTTGTTGAGTCCTCGTGAGGGGCAGGCTGTATCCTCAGTGCTCAGTGTGCACCGTTTAATATTCATGAGACCACCATGGAGCCATAATCATCATCATTACTGCTTATATACAAGGGAGGAGGCCGAGACTCACAGACACTGAGCTGCTGAAGGGGGTCACACAGTGTCCTCTGGAATCAGGATCTGTCCCCCGGGGCTGGCTGGTTGCAGTCTGTGCTCTTCAATGGGGGCACCTACTCTTCTCTGGGGCTCTCACCTGTCCCCCATCCCGCCCAACGAGGGGAAATAGAAAGGCACGGAAGGAGGAAGAAAACAGCAGACCCAGAGGCTAAGAGGCAGCCGCAGAGTGAGACGCAAGACCAGAAATGGGCAGGGCTGCACCTGCCGAGGGGCCACAGACGGGTGAGCGGTGAAAATGTGTCGCTCGGCCATGTCCCCAGCTCAGGGTGTTCACCAGGCTCCGGGCTTACAGAGAGAGAGGGAGCAGAGAGAAAGAGAAGGGGAGAGTCAGAGAGAGACAGAAAGGAGAGAAAAAGAAGGAGTGATGGGAGGAGACACACAGAGAGAGACAGAGGAAGGGAGAGATGCTAAGAGAGATGGAGCAGAGAAAAAGAGAGGGAGAGGTGGAGAAACAGAGACAAAGAAGAAAGAATGGGAAGAGACAGAGAGAGGGGAGAAAAAGAGAGATGCAGAGACAGACACAGAGGGAGGCAGAGTCAGAGACAGGGAGAGACAGAGAACCTCCTACATCCCCAGCTTTCTGGACCTCAGATTCACCTCCTCACCACCCTATCAGGGTTTTCTGTCCACTGCAAGCATGGATTTCAGGTGGTGAATTCTAGCACGAGCTTGGCACTCGGTCCCCGCCACCTGCACCCGTGAGGTGCCCTCTTCCCTGGCATCCCAGGAGAAGAGACCAGAATGTGGAGACTGATCTAGAGGGGAAGCCCAGACCCCAAATTCCAGCTGCATTCAATCCTTAGCTCCTTGGCTGGCTGGGTGTATGGCCCACCCTCTGATCCTTAGCCATGATCTTAGCCATGACTCCTGACAGAGGGAACGATCTAGTTGGGATTGTGCAGAAAGTGGCTCAAATTCTGGGTGGAAGAAGCACAACTTCCAACCATCACAACGTGGACCCAGCACAACTTTCTGGCCTCCTCTCCACCATCCTTTGTCCCTGCCCCTTATTCACAAGCTCCCCCCCAGCCACCTTCACGTGCCCCAGCCACTCCGACCTCCCTGACCTCATGCATCCTTCTCCGTGTCAGAATATCCTTTCCCCACCTGGAAATCTACTCATTCAAGGCCAGGATCAAACAGCAGTTCCTCTGCAAATAAAAATGATGGGGTAGCAGCAGAGACTGTAGAGGGGTTTTGTAGGAAGTGAGGCACCTACAGCTTCCACCTCATTTTCCCTCTTCGCTCGTCATCATCCAACTTCTGTTCCCAGGGACTCTCAACAAGAAAAGGGACGTTTAATAGATTTCCTAGGGCCCACTTAAGGATCTGGCTGGATCCAAAGCCCCAGGGCCTCATTAGTGATCTTATCTGCCTGCTGGGGCACCTAAGGAGCCTGATGGTCTCAGAAGGCTGGAGAGGGAATTGGGACCTGGGACTGGGGTAGTCCTGAGAGAGGCTGAAACTGTTGGGCCAAGGGGACAGGAAGCCACCACCCTGATGCGATCAAGAGACTGTCTGCTGCAAGAGCTGGGGGTAGACTTGAACCCGGGGTGATGAACAGCCCAAAGCAGCTTGGCAGACGGCTCCCTGGAGAGAAGAGAGGGAGGTTCCTGCTCCCTCCATGTTTCCCCAAAGTTTGAACCAAGGGGCGGCCAGGAGACTGAAGATCTCAGGATGGGCTGACTGGTGTAATTGGTGGGGGTAGACAATTTCATCCTTATCCGCATCCTCAGCATCACCACCACCATCCCATGTTCAGCAACAGAAGCTCTGGACAGCAAAATCCAGCTACACAGACTTCTTGTGTTCTTCTGCCCACTTACACAGAAAATCATAGCATTGCAGAATACATGGTCTTCTATCCTGCTGTTCCCAATTAACACTGAGTTACATACACTTCCCATGTTGCTACCTATTTTTGTAACTAAGGGTTAATTTTACTTCTTTTTAAAAATACAAAATACTTGGCTCAAATTTCAAAGGGTATACAATGTTGGGAAGCGTAGTGCAAAATAGCCGTAAAAGGAGAAAGTCCTTGGGAAAATGGTGAAGGGCCAGAAGTACGCGGCTTTGCACTACGGACAGAAAGACATCTCCTGCCTTTGGTTATGCTCGTCGCCAAGAGTTAATAATAATTAGGGATGTTACTTGTGAGAGCGGGTTGTGGGAGAAGCCCATGAGTCATTTAGAGCGCACTGTCCTTGAAATGGTTCTACTGATTATGTGTTAACTCTGTATGCGCTCTGCTGGCCGCATACTTTGAGCTCTTTGTTCCTGCTTCTATAAAAAAGCTTGACTGCAGAAATCAACTTGTCAGTCCTTGCAAGAGACTGTCCAAGTGTCCTTCATTCAGGTTCGTCGCTTCCAAGTCCCGGGGAGAAAAACCCCAACAAGGGGCGCCCGAACAGGGACATGAGAGAAAGGCTGAACAAAGCGACCAGCCCCTGCAGAAAGAGGTAAGCAGGATGGGACAACATAGCAGTAAAATTCCTTTCATTTCTATAATGCATCATTTTTTGAAACAAAACAGTGTTAATGTTTCAAGAGATCAGTTGAATGACTGCTATCATATACTAGTGGAACATAAACCATGGTTCCCGGAGGAGGGGACGCTTGATCTTGATGTATGGAAAAGGGTTAAAAATAATATTTTGTGAGCATATTGGCAAGGGTTACATGGTCACTCATACAGGCTATCATAGAACAAATTGAAGGGCATAACGTTGATTTGGAAGTAAAAACTATTCGATCTTTACATGAATATGAGCTTAAGGAAGAAGATATGCAAGGTGCTTTGAAATATAAGAATGTTATGCTCAATCAGACACAATCCTTAGAAAAACAACTTAGAGACATATATATACAGGATATGTCAAAACTGAAGCCACTTGGAACGGAGGTCATTTCATTCAACGGACAGCCCAAATCTAAGGTTTTTCCTTCTGCTCCGCCTGTAACAGCAATTGCTAACTTTGCTCATACTAATCATTTCACTCCTCCTTGGGAGATGCCTGCTTGAACTTTCCCTTTCCCAATGTAATTTAATCAACCTGCCCAAGACCAAAATACTTGGGCTAATCTAGATTTTGGCATGTTGTCTAGCTTTAAGAAAGCATGTACCTACTTGTACAGTACATGGTAGGTACATACGGAAAGTATGGACCTACTTCTCCTTACTGTATAGAATTTCTCAGAGGATGGGCTGACTGTTGGATGCCATATGATTTTTTTCAAGCAGCAAAGATGGTTTTAAATCCTCACCAATTACTGCAATGGCCAATGTGGGTTAATGATGAGGCCTGACAGCTGATGATTGACAAGCAATCTCATGGTAACCCTGCCAATTTAACCTATGATATACTCACTGGAACAAGAGCCATGGCGGATATGATTGCACAACTAGCTAATATTACCCCTTAGATGTTACATTTCATTAAAGAAACTGCCTGCAGGGCATAAGCAAAGGTTGATAGCACTAACTCTGATGGTTCATTTGTTAAGATTATTCAAGGACATGAAGAGGAATATTCTCAATTTATAGGAAAATTAAAGGATGCAATTGAGAAATCTGTTAAGGATGTGACTTTACAAAATATTATTTTAAAACAACTTGCTTTTGAAAATGCTAATGAGGAATGTCGATCCGTGCTCAGACCTATTCGAGAGACTGGCTCTCTTATGGAATATTTGAAAGCATGTAGGGACATCGGGTCTATGTCCCATAGAGCAAAATTAGCAGCATTGGAAACCTTTAATGTACAAAAGGCTGCTAATACCAAATGTTTTAACTGTGGGAAGCCCAGCCATATGAAAAAACAATGTCGCCTGCCAACACAAGCCGGAAAAAATAATACTACTTCTAATAGGAAGAGACCCCCAGGAGTATGTCCAAGATGTAAAAGGGGGTTTCATTGGCTGAATGAATGTCATTCTAAATTTGATAAGGATAGAAACACTTTGAACCCCGGTGCACAGCAAAAACAACAGGGAAACTGATAAAGGGGCCATCCTCTAGCCCCACTACAAAAGGAGGACCTAGCGTTACGACGCTACAAGCAGCTACATCTAAGAGTGCTCGCATTGATATACCTAGTCCTTATGATATGGAACTAATAGAACTATACAACCCCCACAAAGTTCCCACTGGATATTATGGCCGGATTCCACCTGGGACAGTGGGACTGATTTTGGGACGTAGTAGCTGCACAATGAGAGGTTTAATGGTTTTGACCGGTGTTGTGGACGAAGATTATGAAGGGGAAATACATGTTATGGTAAATGTTGTGAAAACAGGAAATGCATACTTACAAAAAGGGGAACGTTTTGCACAATTATTACTTTTGCCATATGTTAAACCAATGAAGGCATCTGATAAAATTCGGCAGGGAGGCTTTGGCAGTACCAACCTTACTGCTGCACTATCCACCTTATTAAAGGAACATCAGAAACCCATGCTTACTTTACGCATACAGGGAAAGAATTTCACAGGCATGTTAGATACTGGAGCTGACATTTCAATCATTAGAGCTGCAGAGTGGCCCCTCGATTGGGGTAAGGTTATGGCTCCTTCTAGACTATTAGGAATGGATAAAACTGATGCCACACAAACTTTCGTCAGTGCATCCTATTTACAAGTGTATGGCCCTGATCAAATTGTAGCTTATCTTAAACCATATATTACTAATATCCCAATCAATTTATGGGGACAGGATTTTCTTGAACAAACAAAAGCCACAATTTCTTTAAATGAACCTTTTTAATGGGGGCCATTGAGTTAATAACGCTGCGCCTCAATTGGGAATCTGATACTCCAGTATGGACACCTCAATGGCCCCTAACTAAAAAAAAACTGGCAGCTCTTATGCAATTAGTTAATGAACAATTACAAAAGGCTCATATAGAACCTTCATTTTCCCCATGGAATTCCCCTATTTTTGTAATAAAAAAGAAATCAGGAAAATGACGAATGTTAATAGATTTAAGAAATGTTAATAGTACCATGTCACCTATGGGACCCTTACAACCCGGATTGCCCTCCCCTTCTATGGTACCAAAAGGATGGTCTGTAGTTATTATTGACTTACAAGACTGCTTTTTTACTATACCTTTTCACCCTAAAGATAGAAAACATTTTGCCTTTTCAGTTCCTTCTATAAATCACATCCTCCTGTTAAAAGATTCCAATGGAAGGTGCTACCTCAGGAAATGATGAACTCCCCTACCATTTGCCAATATCTCATATCTGTTTTATTACAACCCATTAGAGACAAATATCCTACTGCGTTTATAATTCATCATATGGATGATATACTTCTTTCTATGGAATCTGAATTCTGTTTGCAACAGTTATATAATGAAGTTACTACTACTTTTCAAAATCATGGCCTGCTTGTAGCACCAGATAAAATTCACTGGAAAGCACCCTTTAATTATTTAGGACATGTTATGGAAGAATCTAAAATCCAACCTCAAAAAACTCAAATTTCTGTTCAATCTCTACGCACGCTGAATGATTTTCAAAAATTGCTAGGAGATATTAATTGGCTGCGGCCATCTGTTGGCATCCCCACCTATGCCTTACAAAATCTATTTAAAATTTTAGAGGGATCCCCTGACCCTAATAGCCCTAGGCAGCTAACAAAAGAGGCCAAAGAAGAACTGGCCTTAATGGAGAAATGCATTCAACAATCTTTTTCAACTCGGCTAGATTATGATCAACCAGTTTCTTCATATATATTCCCTACTGGACATTTGCCCACTGCAATTATAGCTCAGCGTAGCCCAATAGAATGGGTATATTTACACACTTAACAGTCTAAAAAAATTGTATCCTATATTGAGAAAATAGGGCACTTAATTGTGTCAGGAAGAAGCCGTGTACAAACTTTGACTGGATTTGATCCATATGCAATACACGTTCCCTTGACAAAAAAGGAATTGCAAAATGCCTTACAGTATAACCTGACCATGCAAATGGCATTAAGTGATTTTCAGAATGTTATCTCATTTCATCTGCTGAAAAGAAAATTGTGGGACTTTCTACAATGTACTAAATTCATTGTAACTAATATCATTGCATCCCAGACTATTTCCAATGCACCCACCTATTTCATTGATGGCAACAAGAAAGGCATAGCAGGGATTGTCGGCCCTGATATCAAAGAGAAATTACCCTCTACCTATTCTTCAGTACAAAGAGTTGAGTTGTATGCTTTATATGCTCTTTTGTCACTTCAACCATTATCCTTCAATGTATATACTGATTCCAAATACCTTGCTTCCCTTTTTCCTGATTTTGTTACCACCTTTTCATACAACCTAGATGAAGAATTATATACTCCCTTTTCACAGACTCAAGCTTTAATTCGCTCACGTATGGAACCTTTCCTTATTGCACATGTACGTGCTCATTCAGGTTTACCTGGCCCTCTGGTCGCAAGGAATGATGCTGTTGACAGGCTCATAGCTCCCATTTTTACATCTACCAGTGACGAACATGCTAATCTTCATACCAATGCTAACAGATTGCACTCTAAATACCATCTTCCTCTCACGGAAGCGTGGCATATTATTAAAACCTGTGATGTCTGCGCCCCTCTGCACGTGCGTACTACGATTTCAGGAGTTAATCCCCGAGGGCAACAGCCTAACTCCCTTTGGCAATCTGATTTCACTCACTGTTCCTTAGGAAAGTTTTCTTTGCTTTTTGTCTCAGTTGATACATTTTCAGGCTTTATCTGGGCAGTACCTGTCTCTTCAGAATCCAGCAAACATGCCATTTCTGCACCCTTACTCACCTTCCCCGTTATGGGGATTCCTTCTGTCTTGAAAACAGACAATGGACCTGCATTCACCTCGCATTTGTTTCATTCATTTTTATCAGAATGGAACATAACACACATTACAGGAATACCCTATAATCCTCAGGGTCAAGCCATTATTGAAAGAGCCCACCGCACCTAAAACTCATTTATTAAAACAGAAAGGGGGAATATGGAAGAGGAGATACACTTCTTATCCCATGAACCCTCAATTACTATCATCTTTAACTCTTTATTCCCTGAATTTTTTAAACTTAACAAAAAATAATTCTGACACTCGTGCAGATAGACATTTTGCAGAAGACAAAAACAGCAAATTAAAAATCAATACACCAATATGGTATAAGCAATTTAATCAGTGGCTGCCAGGAATCTTACGACTTCTAGGCAAGGTAAGTTATGGTCTTGTCATTGCAGATGGAGAGGAAATCTGGGTTCCCCTTCACCATGTCCACTTCTGAGAAGGACCCCAAGACCGGACTCCCTCGGGAAGTGACAAAGTTGACGCAAAGGGTCTTGTCAATGACCCTGGAGGAGCCAATGAGGAAACGCCATCGTCTGAATCCTTACCCAACATGGGCTCAAGTGAAAACATGACTCGTCAGGCTGAGCAGACACTGAAGAGTACTGGAACTCCTATGACTCCAGATAAGCTGTTTCTGGCAATGTAAACTGTTCTGAAGAGCAGGAGGAACATCATAATTGCTCCTGGTTTAATAGATCAAGCACTGGAGGCTTTCATAAATCTAAGACAAGTTTCTGGACTGATAAGGACATATTGCTGAATTGGTAAAAAGGGGGCTTATCACCCCCACGACCCAGGATTGTCGTCCCCATTGTGGGGCCAGAGCAATGGCACATTTGGAAAACTCCAGCAGCCTTAGAGCACTTCGCTAGTGTTTATGAGACTATGGGTGTGTTTTGTCCTTCTAATTATACCTTCCTATATAATAGTACTGGCTATATTCAATCATGTGTTCACCTTCCGTACTTGTTTATTGTAGGGCATTTTGATATTGACTTATCAGCCAAGATTGTCAATTGTACTGCATGTGCATTGTATACCTGCCTTAATCACATCATTTCATATCACAATGCTAGCATTGCGCTAGTTAAACAAAGATCTGAGTTATGGCTTCCCGTAAACTTAATTGAGCCTTGGACTGATTCTGTATTTCCTTCTGTATTGTTGAAAATTAGGCTTAGGTGATCTAAGCGCATCATTGGGTGGATTATTGCAGGCATCTTAAGCCTTATCTCCATTGTGACTGTAGGAACTTTGTCTGGTACGGCTTTACATAATTCTATACAAAATCGTGATTTTATTACTGCTTGGCACAAAGACTCTCATGATCTGTGGACTCGACAAGCTCAAATAGATCAGCAATTACAAACACGAATTAATGAGTTACAAACTGTGGTTATCTACTTAGGAGATCAAATGCAGCAACTGACTTTCCGAACACGTATACGCTATCACTGGAATTTTACTTCTTTTTGTCTGACTAACATGCCCTATAATAGCACTGAATATCCTTGGAATAAGGTTAAGGCGCATTTGCAGGATCTCGCAAGTAACTCAAGTTTAGACATCAATTTGTTGAAACAACAAGTTGCTAATTTTCAAGTTAGGGTACCTAGAGAATTGTATAGCACTCAATTCTACAATACTTTAACCAAAACCCTATCGTCTCTAGACCCTAGAGCTTGGCTTTCAGGAAGCAATATTTTCATATATGTATTATCACCCTGCTCTTTTTGTCCTTGATTATAGGATACAGAAGTCTCTAATCAAGACTCCGTGCCTCCCACAATGGAGTCCAACTAGCCGCTGCAGTGCTTAATTTAAAAACAAAAGGAGGATATGTTGGGAAGCGTAGTGCAAAATAGCCGTAAAAGGAGAAAGTCCTTGGGAAAATGGCGAAGGGCCAGAAGTACGCAGCTTTGCACTACGGACAGAAAGACATCTCCTGCCTTTGGTTATGCTCGTCGCCAAGAGTTAATAATAATTAGGGATGTTACTTGTGAGAGCAGGTTGTGGGAGAAGCCCATGAGTCATTTAGAGCGCACTGTCCTTGAAATGTTTCTACTGATTATGTGTTAACTCCGCATGCGCTCTGCTGGCCGCATACTTTGAGCTCTTTGTTCCTGCTTCTATAAAAAAGCTTGACTGCAGAAATCAACTTGTCGGTCCTTGCAAGAGACTGTCCAAGTGTCCTTCATTCAGGTTCGTTGCTTCCAAGTCCCAGGGAGAAAAACCCCAACATACAAGAATACAGTCTGCCCCCTGCAAGAACCCTGACTCCAAACTCACCCAATGGCAATGGATTTTTATCAGATTCCTATTTCTCCTCATAGAGATCTAGGTACATACACATACATGTGTGTTATTTACTCTTTAAGATTTTTCTGACCATTTAAAAAATCTCTATTAAATTTATTACATTACTGCTTCTGTTTTATGTTTTGGTTTTTGGCCACGAGGCATGGGGGATCTTAGCTCCCAGATCAGGGATTGAACCTGCATTGGAAGGCAAAATCTTTAACCACTGGCCCACTAGGGGAAGTCCCTGATTTACTCTTTCTGATTGACAA
Source organism: Bison bison bison (assembly GCF_000754665.1). NCBI lineage: Eukaryota > Metazoa > Chordata > Mammalia > Artiodactyla > Bovidae > Bison > Bison bison. The sequence continues at coordinate 2,075,407 of NW_011494795.1, read as the reverse complement.
AACACGAGCGCTGTCCCCAAACTATTATGTATATGTCTTCTTTTGTTTAGCAATATATCTTGGAAATCATTCTGTATTGGTAAAATTTTAGTTTATTAAATAAACACTGTTGCTATTGCACAGCAACAAAGACCAAGAACAGCCAAAAATAAATAAAATTTTAAAAAAATTTCTTGCCTACATTTTCTTATTAAACATTTACAGTTTGGTTTAAAAGAAACAGTTAAATGTTTAATCCATATGCAATTGATTCTTAAATTCAGCACTATAAATACAACTTTATTCTATTTTTACCAGATGTTGGCCATCATTTAAAATGTACATTATAATCGATACATAACAGACCTACAGAAAAGTGCACAAAATAATGGTAGAGTTGAATGAATGCTCACAAAGTGATAAAATGGAATATTGCCAGAATTCCAGAAATCCTTCTTACCCAAGGAAGACAGTAGTCCAGTTTTTAGCACCTGATATTAGTTTTGCTTGTCTCTGAACTCTACAGTACATATTCTTTTGTGTCTGACATTAAAAAAAACTTAAAAAAAGACACTTGGTTAGCTATCAGCATGCTGTTTACTCATATACAACAGAGATCACAACCATGGATTGACTTCTAAGTAACTAAAAACAAAACCCACCAAGATTTAAATTAAAGAAAGAGGGAAAGGAAAGAACAAATGCTGCAGACAGTCTTGGAACGGACACTTTTTTTTTTCAGACACACCAATTTGCTGTAATCTAGCAAGGAGGTCAGAAAAATCTGTCATTCATTAGGTGGATTAATGAGTGGTATCAGAGAAAACAATTTCAGTGGTTTGTAGATTCACCAGAAAACCTTGAGAGTTTAGCTATGGAAAATAAGTACAAGCCATCTTTCTGTAATGCCTTATCTGCAATCAAAAATTACTCGGCATTCAAAGAAGCAGGAAAATATCCATAATCAGGTGAAAAATAAGTCAGAACCGATCCAGAAATAACACAGATGATAGATTTTAGCAGACAAGGACATTACAAGTTATAATAACTGTATTCCATACATTCATGAACTAGAGGAAAAACTAGACATGTTTAAGAGAAACATGGTATATATTAAAAAGGTGAAAAAAGAAACTTCTAGGAGGAGAAAATAACCATGTCCTAATGAAAAATTACACTGGATGAAATTAACAACAGATTAGACAATGCAGAAGAGATTAGTGAACTTGATATTGAGATAGAAACTATCCAAAATGAAAAGAAGAGAAAATAAGGGCTAAATAAACTTACAAATGTAAAAAAAACAAAAACAAAACTAAGTCCACAGATCCAAGAAATTAAAAAAATCCCAAGCACAAGAAATATGAAGAAAACAATGAAATATCTTTAAATCAGTGACAAAATGAGACTTCCCTGGAGGTGCAGTAGTTAAGACTTGAGCTTCCCATGCAGGGGGCACAGGCTCAATCCTTGCTCAGGGAACTAAGATCTCACAAGTCTCACAGTGCAGTCTAAACATCCATCAATCAGTGACAAAAAGAAAACATATAAATATCTATAGTGAAGTTGCTCAGTCGTGTCTGACTTTTTGCGACCCCATGGACTGTAGCCTATCAGGCTCCTCCGTCCATGGGATTTTCCAGGCAAGAATACTGGAGTGGGTTGCCATTTTCTTCTCCAGGAGATCTTCCCGGCCCTGGGATTGAACCCAGGGGTCTCCCACATTGTAGGCAGACGCTTTACCGTCTGAGCCATCAGGGAAGTAAATATCTATAAAGATCCATTATATACAGAGTAATAAACACAGAGTTACGGCCAACTATTTGTCATAAACAATGCAAGGCTGAAGACAGTGGAACAACATTTTTAAAGTACAAAAAAAATCCATACACAGTAAAAATATCTTTCAAAAAAGATGACAAAAATTTCAAATTTTCTCTGTGTAAAAAAAAAAGCAGAAAGAATTCATTACCTGCAGTAAATCTTTTAAGATGTGTTGCAATTGATGTTGGCAAAAGTATCTATAGAGCAGGAAAAGGCTCAGCTTGACAAATACACAAAGCATGTGAAAATATAAGACATTTAAGTCTATGGTCAAACCCAAAGCCAACATAATACTCAACGGTGAAAAGCTGAAAGCCTTCCTGCTAAACTTTGGAATAAAACAAGAATACTTTTTCTTTCAACACAGTACTGGAAGTCCTAGGCATAGCAATAATTTAAGAAAAATAAATAGAAGGTATTCAAATGAAAGGGAAGAGGTACAATTGTCATATCCAGGTGAGATGACACTCTATGCAGAAAACCCTAAAGACTCCACACAAAAACTAATACAGCTAAGAAATTAATTCAGAAAGTTAGTAGGATACAAGATTGATAAATATAAATGTTTCATTTCTTTATACCAACAATGAAATATCAAAGAGAAAGAAAAAAAAAACACCACCCATTTAAAATACCTAGGAATAAACCTAACCAAGGAGGTGAAAGATCTACATCCTGAAAAGTATAAAACACTGATAAAGAAAACTGAAGGTGATTCAAAGAAATAAAAAGATATACCATGCTCTTGGATTGGAAGAATTAATATTGTTAAAGTGGCCATACTATCCAAAGCAATCTACAGATTTAATGCATCTCCTATCAAAATAACCCATGAAACTTTCCAGAGAACTAGAACAAATAATCCTAAAATGTATATGGGACCACAAAAGATCCAGAATTGCCAAAGCATTCCTGAGGAAAAAGAACAAACCTGAAGGCATAACCCACCAAGATTTCAGACAATACTACAAAGCTATAGTAATCGATTTAATTTGTATTTAATACACCTAACCTACCAAACTTCACAGCTTAACCTAGCCTCCCTTAACATGCTCAGAACACTCACATTAGCCTACAGTTGGGTGAAATCATCTAGCACAAAGTTTATTTTATAATAAAGTGCTGAATATCTCATGTAATTGATTGAATGCTATACTGAAAGTGAAAAACGGAACGGTGTCTGTGTCCAGAATGGTTGTAAGTGTATTGGTCATTTACCATCACGATTGTGAATGCGTGGCTGACTGGGAGCTGTGGCTCACTGCCACTGTCCATCATCATGAGAGAGTATCACACTGCATATTGCTAGCCTGGGAAAAGATCAAAATTCTGCAGACTGGGTATTGTTTTCACACCATGGTAGAGGAAGAAAACGGTAAATCAAACCATGATGTGTCAGAGACCATCTGTAAACCTACAGTTAACATGTTAATTTAAAACAATCTAGCTTGGATTAGGAAAAGGAGTACATCAAGGCTGTATATTGTCACCCTGCTTATTTAACTTATATGCAGAGTACATCATGAGAAATGCTGGACTGGAAGAAACACAAGCTGGAATCAAGATTGCCGGGAGAAATATCAATAACCTCAGATATGCAGATGACACCACCCTTATGGCAGAAAGTGAAGAGGAACTCAAAAGCCTCTTGATGAAAGTGAAAGTGGAGAGTGAAAAAGTTGGCTTAAAGCTCAACATTCAGAAAACGAAGATCATGGCATCTGGTCCCATCACTTAATGGCAAATAGATGGGGAAACAGTGGAAACAGTGTCAGACTTTATTTTTTTGGGCTCCAAGATCATTATAGATGGTGACTGCAGTCATGAAATTAAAAGACGCTTACCCCATTGGAAGGAAAGTTATGTCCAACCTAGATAGCGTATTCAAAAGCAGAGACATTACTTTGCCAACAAAGGTCCGTCCCTCGGGAGAGGGAGAGGGAGAGGTCCGTCTAGTCAAGGCTATGGTTTTTCCTGTGGTCATGTATGGATGCGAGAATTGGACTGTGAAGAAGGCTGAGCACCAAAGAATTGATGCTTTTGAGCTGTGGTGTTGGAGAAGGCTCTTGAGAGTCCCTTGGACTGCAAGGAGATCCAACCAGTCCATTCTGAAGGAGTTCAGCCCTGGGATTTCTTTGGAAGGAATGATGCTAAAGCTGAAACTCCAGTACTTTGGCCACCTCATGCGAAGAGTTGACTCATTGGAAAAGACTCTGATGCTGGGAGGGATTGGGGGCAGGAGGAGAAGGGGACGGCAGACGATGAGATGGCTGGATGGCATCACTGACTCGATGGACATAAGTCTGAGTGAACTCCAGGAGTTGGTGATGGACAGGGAGGCCTGGCATGCTGCGATTCATGGGGTCGCAGAGAGTCGGACACGACTGAGCGACTGAACTGAACTGAACTGAGCTTGGATTACTACCAACCTAATTCGGCAGGATACAAAAACACTCTGACAATACACCTGCCTCCTCTATCACATCCTTTGTGCTATTTTTTGCCAAACAAATTACATCTGGAAGGAAATTTGTCCCTACAAATTACCGTCTCAAGTTCCATGTTCGCCTGGTGGATCCTGTTGGGCCAGAAATTTTATCAGATCAGTGAGGGAGCATAGTCCTCCCAGCCCCCAGTGGGTCATGGTGGAGATCACGATGCTGGGAAAACTCAACTCCACACTTTGACACCAAGGGGCGGAGCTCTGCGCTGTTCTTGGGGGAGGAGGCATTTCCTCCAGATGTGGAAATTAGAGACCTGGAAGGATCCCATTGCTTTAAAATGTACCTGGAGGACTTCCCTGGTGGTCCAGTGGCTAAGACTCCACGCTCCCAATGCAGGGGGCCTGGGTTCCATCCCCGATCAGGGAACTAGATCACACATACTGGCACTAAGAACCTGCATTCCACAACTCTCACGCCACAACTAAAGATCTGCAGGCTGCAAGGGAGATCGAAGATCCTGAACGTGCTGCAAGTAAGACCCAGAGCAGTCAAAATAAATAAATATTTTTTAAAATCTTGTTACAAATAAATAAAATAAAATAATTGTATCTGGGATTAAACTGATAGGTATGAGTGAGTGATAACAAGGAGAGGTCAATGGCATTGACTGGGTTTATTACTCGAAGTTGCCCTCTAAACCAGAGGGACATCTTGCCTTCCCAGGGCAAACCCCAGAACACCTTTGGTGGGTAGTTTAGCCCTACAGTCAGCAGAGGCCAAATCATCTATGATAAAACCTACAAAAGCTGATTAGCACACCCCTTCACGCTCCCAGACTTCAAAATCCCATCAGACACAGCAGCCCAAGACAACCGGGATCTGCCTCTTGTGGGAGGAGCCACTCCTGTTCCCATTTTGCAGATGGGGAAATGGAGACCCAAAGTTCGAGCGGGAAGCAGTTACATCTCAGCAGAGACCATCCCGGGGGAGGACCGGAGCCAGTTGTCTGTGCCTGAACTCTCACCTTCCGCTTTACTCCTGAACTGTCCATGTTCTCCAGCCGGCGGGGCTTCCTCAGGCTCCCAAGTCTTCCCCACGCTTCTCAGGGGGACACCGCCACTCCCCTCAGCCCCCCAACTCAGTCCTTCCTTTCCAGGGGCTTTGGAATTCTCTTCAGGGCGGATTGACCTGGGGGTGACATAGAGATCTCCCGGGCACAGGTCTTGAGGCTGGAACTCTAGCCTTCATCTCGGTCTTGGGGCGGGTCTATGGCATCAGGGAGAAGAGGGTTCAGTCCTTTTGAAACCGAGGGCAGTTTTCAGATACATTAAACTATAACTTGCTTAATAAATAATCAACTGTGTCCTGACTTCAGCATCCAGCTGGCTTTAACTGTTGCTACAAGACGTGAACATCCTCCAAGCGGCCTAAACAATAAGATGTTTGCCCAAGTTGTTTCTCAGGGACTTGAAGCCACTGGTTAAGACCGTTGAGCCCGCGTACCCTCCACGTGGGCACGCAAGCGTGCCTTCTGACGTCAGAGAGCCACGAGCTCCACCTGCAAAACGTGCTGGAGCCGCCCTTCGGCTTCCGGGAAGCCAGAAGCTCAGCCGCGCCTTCGCAGTACTACGATGATCTCACCGTTACCTTCTCTCCAATCACCTTCCCCCACGTGCCTCCCCACTCCGCAGCTTTATCCCACAAATATCCCAAGCCCCTCCCCTTCAAGCAGGCAGGTCGAGATTTGTTCTCTTCTTCCCCGGAGGCCTCGTGAATAACACTTTGCTATGTGCCTCGCACGTCGCTGTTTGGCCTGTTGTGCATCCGGAAGACGAAGAACTTCCCTCAAGACCCTTTGCTACCTGAACCCTGATCTCTTTCTGGGGAGACAGGAGCCCAGGCCTTGGGCAGGGGCCGCCCAAAGGCCCCAGCACCAGGGGGGCCACAGCCCAGCACTCAGCCTGGGAGGAGGAGGAGGAGGAAACCAGCATGGGGAGCCCAGCGAGAATCCCTGCTCTCCAGCCCAGAGTGGCCCCGAGGGCAAAGGTTCCAGTCCCTGGAACCCATGAGGCCAGCTTGCAAACCTCATTAATGTCCCTGGTCTTCAACGGCCCCTCCCTTATCACCTCCTTCAGAACCTTGGTTCATTCACAGCAGTAATTGTTTTAATCAAAGTGTTGTCTGTCTCCTTATTAGGTTGTTAGCCCACAGGATGCTCACGACTGGGGTGTCCCCAGGTCCCCAACATGGAGGGGGCCCACCTGGAGAGGGGGAAAGTGAAAAGGGAAAGTGAAGTCACTCAGTCGTGAAGTCACTCAGTCATGTCCGACTCTTTGCCGACCCCATGGACTGTAGCCTACCGGGCTCCTCCGTCCATGGGATTTTCCGGGCAAAGGTACTGGAGTGGGTTGCCATTTCCTCCTCCAGAGGATCTTCCTGACCCAGGGATCGGACTCAGTTCTACCTGCACTGCAGGCAGACGCTTTACCCTCTGAGCCACTAGAGAATCTCGCTAGAGAGAGGGGGAAAAATTCCGTAAAGAATGAACGCGAGGTGGCGGTGCAGTTCCGAGTTCTGCCGCCAGAGGGCAGGGCTGCCCGCAGGTCCCGGGGGACTGCGGTGGTTTCCGCCCCAGGAAGCCCGCCTTCCCCCGTGGGCTCATTTCTCCACCGAGAATCCTTCGCAGTCCTGCCCAGGGTGATCGGCGAGCCGCTCTGGAGCCTAGACGTGCCAGTCACAGGTGACATAGTGATAGATGTCTTCTGTGAGGGGAAGAAGGACCTGAAAAGAGGGGACCCCGAAGAGACCCGGTCGGGTCTGCTCAGTGCACTCAGTGCTTCTTCAAACTCACAAATACTATGAGTCTAGCTGTGTATGTCTGTGTGTGCTCAGTCGTGTCCGACTCTTTGCAACCCCATGGTCTGTAGCCCGCCAGGCTCCTCTGTCCATGAGATTCTCCAGGCAAGAATCCTGGAGTGGGTTGCCATGCTCTCCTGCAGGGGATCTTCCCGACCCCAGGGACTGAACCTAAATCTCTTGTATTGGCAGGCGGGTTCTTTACCAGTCCAGGTGAGCAGAGGGCAAAGGAGGTGGGAAAACATCTTGTGCTTCCTGAGAGGTCTTTCTGGAAACAAGGAGAGAGGATTCCTGCCCACAGCATAAAATTTTTTCACATTTCAATTTATATCCCATGATGGTGAAACCCGCTTTTGGAAATAAAATAATAACATCCTTGGCCTGTCCTCCTCAGATAACTGGGCATCATGCATCCCAAGTATGGTCAATGGAATTGATGGGTAGCAAAAAGTACTGCTCTAGTGAAAAAAGCATACAGAGATTGCTGAAGGCCCAACTGCATTGAAGAGCTGCTGGCCAGGGACCTAAAAATCATTGATTGTGTGCACCAGGAGGCTCACGGGAAAGACAGAGTTGTCTTTTCTGAGAAGCAGAATGTACAGGTCATATTGGTATGTTTAGATCGGCCAGTGTAGGATTATTTACACCGTAAAAATTGGCAGGACTTCCCTGGTGGTCCAGTGGTTAAGACTCTGTGCTACTACTACAGGAGACACAGGTTTGATCTCTGGTCAGGGAAGATCCTGCATGCCACGCAGCCCAGCCAAAAAAGAAAAGAAAGTTAGCAAGCATTACCAATCAGGGTTGGGTTTATTCAGAGTCAGTTGTTGACACTCGGTGTCACGCCACGGCCACAGTGCAGGCGTGGCAACCATCCCACCTCCGGTAGGCTTCCCTGCTCCACCTGGGACCCATTCTTGCTGCCCGAGATCTCTATCAGGCATGGTCACTCCAGGCCCCTGGTGCACCCCACCTGTGCAAGCTACACCCCTACCCTTGCTGGGCCACTTTATATTCACCCATCTTGCCTTCTGCCAGCCCCAGGCTCTCTTCCCTTTCTGGCCTCCAGCTCCGTCCCGGGCTCTTTTCCTGATGCTCAGGCATTCCCCCTCTGACCACCTGAAGGCAGATGTCACTATGGGCCAGCGGCTCCGGCTTGGATGGAGTAGAGTGTCTCTCCAGACAATAGTTGGTATCCCCAGAGGTGGAGTTACGGCTCCTGCTGCCTACAGGGCCCAGACAGCCCCATGGCCTGTGCCCCTCACACTGGACCCCAGAACACAGAACAGAGCTGTCAATGAACACATCGCTTTAACCTCAAAACAATTTTAATAATCC
>NW_011494795.1:2057444-2066866 GCF_000754665.1 Bison bison bison | reverse complement strand
GCAGGAGAGGGTACATGCCTGCCAGTGCTCTGATGCCCATGCCCAGCCCCTGATGCTGAGCCTGGGGAAGGGGGCCTCAGAAGTGGGTCTTGGGGGTGTTCAATGGGGTGGGGGAAGCCCCAGGTGCCCCCCGTAACCTTGGATGCTTCTCACAGAGCCACAGTCCTGCCTCCTGGGCTTCAGGGCTGCACCGCGGTGGCAGCCACCTCATGCCACAGGAGGACAGCCAAAGTGAGGGAGGTGGTTTGCAACTGCCCGCTGGCCTCTGTTTCCTCCAGCCTGGGGACCTGGGGAAGAACAAGCAGGCTCCAGGTGTGGCTGGAAGGGTGCCCTCCCCAGCCAGCGCCCTGGTTCTCTGTGCAGTTCCTGGAGAGAAGCCACAGGCAGATCCCCCGGGCTTGGAGCAGGTGTGGGGTTGGATCTCCGATGCCCCTCCAGACCTGTTCCCAGCTCCCTGCCACCCCGTGTCTCTCCATCCTCTTGACTCTCAGGGCCGGACCAGTCCACCCTCATCCTGTCCCCTGTTCTTACCCGTCCTTGCCCTCTGCCCCACCTTCTTTCTGTCCCATCATCTCTTTATTCCTACCCCTCATCTGTCCTGCCCAATCGCCTCTGTCCCTCAGGCCCCCTCCCTGTATGTCATGTCTATGTCTTTCCCTTCTTGGTGTCCCTCTGGCTCCCACCCTTGCTGTCTGCCTCCGCCCCTCTTCCCTGTCCTCCTCTCCTCAACCCCCAATGAGAGGCTGTGGTGACCTTGGAGGAGGCTCTGCTGCAGGCTCTCCTGGGCTTTGGTTTCCGGGATGGGAGCGGCAGTGGCAGCGGGGCCGGGGGCAGCCGGGAGGAGCAGCAGCAGCAGGATCAGCGGGCACCACATGGCTGGGCAGGCGGGGCGGCTAGGAGGGGGCGAAGGGTGGGTGGTCAGAGGCCCCGCCCTTTGTCTCCCCGCTTCCACGGGCCTGGCGCCTCACTCACAGGTGTCACTCTTCTCCGGCCCACAGGCCTGAGCGCTTCTCACCTTTGGTGCCGATGCGCCTCTGAGCCCAGGCCGAGCTCCACTGACCACGCCCCCGCCTGGCCCCGCCCCTCAACTGTTACGCCCAACTCCAACTTGTTATGAATGCCACGCCCCCAGGGCAAAGCCACGCCCCAACTCCGGAAGCCCTGGTTTCATCTGTAGTGTCCAATTTTTCGGTTGTTTAGCATGAGATTAAATCTGTTTCCTGTTACTGCATCGTCGAAGGCACAGCTGTACTGTCTCTGTTCCCACTCCACAGCCTTAGCTCACAAGTCAGCGATTCAATGGCCGTTCACCCGTCTGGAAGGAACTATAAGGGTTTTGAGTTCTTCAATATGAACCAGAGTTTATTTTTTATCTTGATTACCTGTGGTGACTGGGGAGTCATCTTTTTCCCTTATGGCCTCATAGAACTTAACTTGGGAAACCTGTGACATTATCACCACATATCATGTGTCCCCTCTAAACGGCTCAGATGGTTGGACAACAAACCTGGACATAATTTGGGATGGAATAAGGATACGCTGGTAAATTTTTGCCCTCAGGTGTAAGTGGTCTTGCTTTAAGGTCTTTTGACCTACTTAAGAGAATTCAGAGATAAAGTCTGGAGTTAACGGGCTCCAAGTTGAACATCGGTAAATATATGAAGTGGGCTTATGATGCAAGGGGTGGGCGTGACCTAGCTTGACCACATACCTAGTGCTTGAGCCCAGGAGACAGAGTGAACAGTGAGTCCAATGTGAGGGTCACACCTCCACTGGTCACACCTAACTCCTTGGTCACGCCTCCACCAGCAAGCAAGGCACAAATAATATGCAGTGCACTTCATCCTGCAATGCGAAAGACCTGGGTTTGATCTCTGGGCCCCTGGAGAAGGCAATGGCACCCCACTCCAGTACTCTTGCCTGGAAAATCCCATGGATGGAGGAGCCTGGTAGGCTACAGCCTATAGGGTTGCAAAGAGTTGGACACACCGAGCGACTTCTCTCTCACTCCATCTAATGTCCTAATTCTTCATTGCTGTACCATACTCCCAGCCAACCTCCCCCACTTCCCATGCTGAGGGTTTTTACGTTTTATGCTGCAAGGTCTTAATTAACTATAGCCTTCACTCAGTAACATTTGCAGTTAACCGTGTATTTTACGTTCGTTGAAAGGATAACCTGAAAACTTAAATTTTTCATCACGTCAAACTCACTATTGTATTTGACCTCAAGGAAAGGCCACCTCTGTGACAAGGTGATGGTTAAGATGCACCCCAAATTAAGAAATATAAAAAATATTTCACCTGAGAAAACTGGAAAGGCTTACACACATCAGTTCTTTATTGAAGAGGTTGTCCAGACCTATTTATATGTTCCAGACCCCATTTACATATGCCAAAGGGGAGCATGACAATGTATGTAATAGCCCTGTTCCTTTCCAAATATTTACTGAAAATATACATTATACTAAGCTTTGAGGTCACAATGTAGGAAATCTTAGTAGTGACCCTTAAAACTAAGAGTATTTCCTGCACAGTTATGCAAAATCCACCATTTAGTTCCTGTTATGCAGCATATTCATGTACATCTACAAAAATATGGCTAAAGGGCTGAGCAACAAAAATGGTAGACATCTTTGACTTTTAAAAATGTTTTATGGAAGTGTAATATACATGCAGAAAACACACGTATCTTTGAGTGCACTGAACACTCAGATAGTCAGCACCCAGATTTAGAAACCAATTATCACCAGCACCAGATAAATACTCCTCACAAGCCTTTGCTGAAGCTGACTGCTATCCTGATTTCTAACTGCATAGACAAGTTTTGCCTGTTCTTATACTTTATATGGATGGGATCATAGTCTGTTTGCTTTTGTGTCTGGATTCCTTCACTCAGCATTCGATGTGAAACTGTTATTACCTGTGCTTATTGCTCATTCTCCTTGCTCCCTGGAGAAGGGAAAGGCTACCCACTCCGGTATTCTGGCCTGGAGAATTCCATGGACTGTATAGTCCATGGGGTCACAAAGAGTTGGACATGACTGAGCAACTTTCATTTTTCTCTTTGCTTTATGGTGTTCTCTGATGGAAACACCACTGACATTTAAGGTTCTATTGCACAGGTGCCTTCAGAGTTGTTTTCAGTTTTATGCCATGAACATTCCAGGACACGTCCTCTGGTGGACACCTACATGTACGATGGACACGTGCATGCATGACTGCTGGGCTTGGGTTAAAAGGGTAGACAGACAGGTTTGGCTCCAAGTGCCAGCTTTCCCAAATGGCTCTATCAGTGGGCTACAGCACCAGCAGTGTAGATGGGTTTGTTACATCCTTGCCAGAGCTTGATGCTTTTTTATGCTCTTCATTTTAGCCACTTCAGAGGTGGGCAGCAGTGCCACATGGGGTTTTAAACCTGCCTTCTCCACATTAGGAATTCCCTGGTGACCCAGATGGTAGTCTGCCTGCAATGACGGAGAACCAGGTTCAATCCCTGGGTCAGGAAGATCCCCTGAAGAAGGAAATGGCAACCCACTCCAGTATTCTTGCCTGAAAAATCCCATGGATGTAGGAGCCTGGCAGGCTTCGGTCCATGGGGTTGCAAAGAGTCGGACACAACTGAAGCGACTTCACTTCACTTCTCCAGATTACAAGCAAAAGTAACATACCTTTTCATGTGTTTATTCTCAGTGCAGATAGTCTCTTTTGTGGTGTTCAAGTCTTTCGCCCATTTCTTTTTTCTTGTAGATCTGTAGGAGTTCTTTTAATTTTAGATCAGGGATCAGTAACTACAGCCTGCTGGCCAAATCCAGACCTCCACCAGTGTCTGCAAATAGTCTTACTGGGACATCTCTGTTCAATGCTGAGCAGTCGTAAAGGAAACTGTCGCCCACAAAGTCCCAAATACGATCTGGTCATCTACCATGCATTCTTCTACACTAGATTCTGCTGCCAGGTATCTGAATTGCAAAGTTTATTCGTTTACATTTCATATGTGACTGCATTTCAACTGGTCTATTTTCTATTAAATTATAAAATTTAATCAATAAACCATTTATTGGAAACAATAGCCTTCCCCACATTACAACACATTATCACCTTTGCCAAAAGTGACTGAATTATGTACGGGTTTTCTGGAATCTCTATTATAGTTTCACTGATCAATTTGTTTATTTTTGTGCCAATACCACAGGATCATAATTCCTATGGCTTTCTAACAGCTCTTGATATCTGGCACTATAAGTCCTCTACTTCTATCTGTTCTAGAAGATAGCTTTGACTGTTACTGGTCTTTAAATTTTTCACATGAATTTGAGAATGCATTTCCATTTAAAAATGCATTTTAGGATCTCATTGAATATATGAATTAATTTGGGGAAAACTGACATCTTTTTAACACACCATTGACCAGGGGACTTTTGCAGAAACTAAAGCCTGTGGCATTAATAAGTCTCCAGTCAATAATGTGTTAAGATTGTCCTGGAAAGAATTAACAGGTGATATCCCACTGAATCTTCTGGAATTTTTTTTTCTGGACCCAATTATTAAAAATACAGTGTTATATAATTTCCCCCCTCAGGCACTTAAGGATTTCTGTTATTACTGTAAGTGGTATTGCTTTAAACTTTTCATTTTATATTTGTTGCTGGTATATTAAAAACCAATTTTTGCATAATGACCTTGTATGCAGGGATTCTGCTCATTTACTCAATTTTAATTACCTGAATATTCCCTAGAATTTTCCATGTACAAAAAGCATGTCATCTGCAAACAAGTTTTATTTGTAATCCTTATGCCTTTTCCTTCTTTTGCTTCCCTTGCTTCCCTGGCTAGGTCTTTCTGCACAATAGTGAATAAAACCAGGGACAGCAGATACCCCTCTTTTTTTTTTTTTTTTTTAAATCATCTTGGGAGAAAAGTCCCAATATTTCACCATTCAATATGCTGTTTGTTGTAGCAGAAGATATTCTTTATCCAATAAAGGAAGTTATTTTCTATACGTGGTTTGTTAAGAACACAAATGGATGCTAATTTCATGAGTCTCCTGCATACTAGATTACTTTTCTTCAACATGATTAATTACACTGATTTTTTTTTTTAATTAACGTATCCTCACATTCCTGGAGTAAGACCCATTTGATCACTCTTTTGTTATGTTTTTTCCAGAACCGTCTGTTATGTTAGCCCAGGATTCAGTCATGTGACCACTATAAACAAGTTAATAATAATCAGAATGAAATTATCATGACTGGTTTAGATCACTCAGGATTCACCCTCTGTGTCATGTAAAGTAATAGTAGATACCTAACTTCTTCCAGTGAGTAAAGAGGGGAGAAGGGACGCTGCATTAATCAACCAAAAATGACTGCTAGAAAGTTGCATCAATTTGTTTTAAAAATTCTGGAATAAAAGTCAGTACAGAAAGTAATGACACCAGATTCATATCAAATAAAAGCACAGGCAGAATTTCTGGATTACATCATAGTGGCAAACTGCACACTCAAACCTGTGGGTTAAAAAATGAGTGGCAGAAGAGACGGGCGTATTTTATAGAGTGTGAGCAGTATACCTGTCCTTCACCAAACAGACTAGATTCCAAGTGATCTATGTATGGTTTATGAAAATAGTATTTTTAAGTCTTTTTTGCTCCAGTGCAGTTGGAAACTGTACAAAAGTCACTGGCTTCTTTGTTGATGAAGTACTCACTAAAAGCCCATTTGAAAATGCCTCAAAAGAATAGAAAATTATGAGTTTTAACTATTTAGTACCTGTAAAACATCTCAACAATATGCCTACGTTAGTACATTTTGCCAGCTTAATAATCAAATAAGAATACTGCCTTTTCACAAATTATTGAAACCCAAACTTGCATAGGGTTGCATAGAATTTATCACATTTTGGAAATGTGAGAGAAACTGCCATGTACATATTTAATGCTAGAGTCCTCATTATCAACTCCAGAATATTTTAAAACTTCATTTTCTGCAGTGAAAGTTTATTCAGAGCTGATAGCTTCCGATACTGTTTCTATAAACATTAGATTTTATGTCAGAAATATGGCTTTTAGTTTAACAAGTGCCAAAACAATGTATTTTCCACATTCATTGCTTCAACAGATTTTGCCTCAGTATGGTTCCCTGATATGTAAATACAATTGGAATCCAAAATAAATATTAAATATTTATAGAGTTTTACTCTTGTATAAACTGTCTAGTTGTCCAATGAGTTGCTGAAAGCTTTGCTTCTTGTGTTTTTAGGGATTGGTCTTCGTGAACATTCAGGTTAGAATCAACCCAATGCCTAAACGCCTCATTCAGAAACAGGAACCCTCAGACAGTGGTATCTGATTCTCAGCTGGACTTGCCACATCCATTATGTGCAGAGGATTTTCTAGAATGAGAACTGACTTCAGAGGAGACTTCCCATGTCAAGTACATTCAAGTTCCCTCTCCTGTGAATTCTCTGATGGCTGTTGAAGGCTGACCTGTGGTGGAATTTTTTCCCACACTCATTACATTCATACGGCTTCTCTCCTGAATGAGTCCTGTAATGCACAGTGAGGTATGACTTCTGAGAGAAGACTTTCCCACATTCATTACATTCGTAGGGCTTCTCTCCCGAATGGCTTCTGTAGTGCACAGTGAGGTTTGACATCCGAGAGAAGACTTTCCCGCACTTGCTACATTCATAGGGTTTCTCTCCCGAGTGGATCCTGTGATGTATCGTTAGATAAGACTTCTGAGAGAAGAACTTCCCACACTCGTAACACTCGTAAGGCTTCTCTCCTGTGTGGACTCTCTGGTGTCGGAAGAGGGATGAGTTATGGGAGAAGGTTTTCCCACACTCGTTACACCCATAGGGTTTCTCTTCCGAATGACTCCTATAATGTATGGTGTAGTACGACAGCTCAGAGAACACCTTCCCGCATATGTTACATTCATACGACTTCTCCCCTGTGGGAAGCGGCTGGTGCCCATTGAAAGCTGAGTTTTCAAGGAAGGTTTTCCCACACTCACTACATTCATAGGGCTTCTCTCCTAGATGAGTTGTGTGAAGGCTGGTGAGGTGTGAGAGCTTCCCACACTCACTGCATTCGTGGGGCTTCTCATCTGTGTGTACTTTCCGATGTCTGATAAAGGCTGAGTTGAGGTTGAAGGTTTTTCCGCACTCATTACATTCATAGGGCTTCTCTTCTAAGTGACTCCTGTAATGGATAGTGAGGTATGACACCCGAGAGAAAAACTTCCCACACTCACTGCACTGGTAGGGCTTCTCTCCTGTGTGTGTTCTCTGGTGTGTGATGAGGGTGGATTTCCGGTAGTAGGATTTCCCACATTCATTGCATTTGTAAAGCTTCTCTCCTGTGTGGGTTCTCTGGTGGTCGCTAAGAGCTGACTTGCGGGAGAAGGATTTCCCGCATTCGCTACATGGATAGGGTCTTTCTCCTGAATGGTTTCTCTGGTGTAGGGTGAGATGTGTCTTTTGGCAGAAGGTTTTCCCACACTCATTACATTCATAGGGCTTCTCTCCTGAATGAGTCCTCAGGTGTTGTGTGAGGTGCAACTTTTGACAGAAGGTTTTTCCGCACTCATTGCACTTATACGGTTTCTCCTCTAAATGTGATCTCCGATGCACGGTGAGGGTTCCTTTTTGGCTGAAGGATTTCCCACATACATTACATGTGTAAGGTTTCTCTCCTGTGTGAGCCCTCTGATGTATAATGAATTTTGACTTTTTGCAGAAGGATTTTCCACACTCGCGGCATTCAAAGGGCTTCAAGTCCATCTGTGATCTCTGGTATATATTAAAATTTGACATCTGGATGAAGTCTGGTCTAGAATCATTCCACTCATAGCACTTCTCCCCCATATAAGTGCTCTTATGCGTAATAAAAACGGCTTCATTGTCTAAGGCTTCTGTGCATCCATTATATTCAAAGGGTTTCTCCAAAATACTAATTTTCTGAATACTTTCTTCATTTTGAGAACAGGCTTCCCCATTTTGATGAAATTCATAGAGTTTCTCTCCATACATTTTTCCACATTCATTACACTCATCAGGTTTCTTTCTTGCATAGCTTCCATCACTAATAATTAATTCTGAAGTAGATTCCAAAGTCTTCCCACATGAGATACAATTATAAGACGTTAGATTTAACGGAGCAAGACTTGTTTCCACATTATATGTTTTATCAAACGCATCCTCTCTCTCCTCAGTCAGGGTTCTGCTGTTGATAGAAACAGCTTGCCTTGAACATTCATCTCCATTTTCTTGGATTCTCTCTATCAAGTCACCAACTTTCCAGACTTTTTCTAAAAAAGAATAAAATTAAACAAATCTTGTGAATCTGAACACACCAAATTATAGGATTAGAGCAGTACTCAAGGGCCTACTGCAGGCTTGACTCTAGCTTTCGGGTCAATCTCCACACATAAAACTAAGTGACCATTTACAAACATCACATCCCACCACCTCACCTGAATGCTGCTGCTGTAGGAACTTGCTGTCTACTACCCATGGCTCTTCTCCTTGCTCCAACTTGATGATCACATTGGGTTTGGTGCTGTCATACCCTGTGAATGAGAAAGAGTCAACATGGACCAGCTGCTGGGTTCTGGGTCCCTAAACAGAAGCTGCTGCCTCAGGAGCTGCAGAATAAAGTGTCTATTTTTGCACTTAATCAAAAATAGAGCCTTTCAATGGAGAAGCAAAGATACAAATTAATCTAACTGGTGCCCAAAAGGAATTAAATGGTCTTACTGATTTCCTCAAAGTCAAGCATAAAGTCTTTAAACTGTAAGCCCCCGTAGAGCAGCAACTCAGAAGGCAGTTCTCCTCACCCACGGAGACAAGGTGGCTGTAGTTCTCCAGCATCACGTCCCTGTAGGTCATCTTCTCCTCGGGGTCTAGCTGCTGCCACTCCTCCTGGGTGAAGTCCACAGCCACATCCCTGAACGATACTGACCCCTGTAATGGCACCACGATGGGAACTGGGTGACACGGACCTGACACACAAGGACAGGAGCTCACCCAGCTCACTGGGAAAGGTAACTGTGAAGAGTGAAAGCCTCATTTGTGTTAACAGATGTTGAGAGGAAAACAAGCCATGTTAGAAACACACTACCTTTGAGTTCTTTAATGTGCCAAAAAACAAAATTTTCAAAAAACTCTCAAACTGAAAGAAATAAAAAAGAGTGCGGGGAGCCGGTGAGGCATTCCACTCGTGACAAAGGTCATGAGGAAGGAGGCTCGGCATACGCAAAGGCGGGATCGAGCCTCAGGAGTCCCCCCGGATATTCTCGAGCATTTTCCCCCAAAAAACCAGAGTCTGCCTACTTTATTGCTTTGTGCTCTCACCTCTGACTTTACTGGGGGCTGTCCCCTACCACCATCTCTCTCTCTCTGTCAAAGAGTTAACTT
>NW_011494795.1:2050008-2057344 GCF_000754665.1 Bison bison bison | reverse complement strand
TACCCGGACTCCTGCAGCTATGCATACGATTGTTTACAGTCTCCTAGCCTCCAGAGGCACGGGAAGCTTAAGATATTCAAATAGCTTAGAGCCTCTCAGAGAGTTAAAAACTGTCAGAATAAACTAGTAAAGGATTTCATTGATGAGTCAATGCTTGTTGCCAAGTTTTCACATCCCCTGAATTGTATCCTTGAATGTGTATTAATTAATAGTTGGTATATAGAAAAAATAAGTAGTGGCCTTGGTGTTAGTAACTTTAGACCCTTAAGGTAATAAATTCTTTCCTTTGTTGTAAACCCATTACACATCCGCCCTATAGGAATGCAATTTTATCTTTGGAAGATGGTGCCAAACCTTAAAATAATTACTCTTAGAGAAAATAAGTCTTTGTTGATAAGTCCTTGTCAAGAGTCATAAAATGTTAGTAGGCCTTCTGGCCAGAAGATGATGTAAATCACCTAAACCATTTGTATACGATAAGTTTGCAGGAAAGAAACCTTGGTTTTTGATAAGAATCAAAGACTGCTGACTTTGCATCCCCTATTATCCTCTATGTGTAACTTAGGGTATAAAAGCCCCTGTTAAAAATAAAGCTATGGGCCTTGTTCACCAGCGCTTGGTCTCCCCATGTCATTCTTCCCTTTAACTTCCAGCTGAGTCTCCATCTGGAGCGCGGAACCCACCACGCTTACTAATTATGCCTGGGCTTCTAAGACCCACTCGAGAAGGTGTCTAGGGTGAGGCACCTTCCGCTATTCGAGAGGGCGCCTGCGGCCTACGTAAGTGGTGCAAACTTCTTGTCTTGAAGTTTTATTGGTCTCCCGCGTAAACCAAGCTACTCAGCTTCTTTTCTCCACTGAATTTTCTACTGAGCTATCCTCATTCTATTGTTCTCTATATCTCTAATTAGCATATAAATAGTCGCCTAGGCCGTCTCTCCTTCGAATACCCTGGATCAGCTGGGGCTGGTCCCCAGCAAAAGAGTTCCAACTTTGTGTTTAAAGTATCTGAGTTCTCTATCAGAGGATGAAGAAAGATGAAACCCTACTCCGGCTCAAAAAAGCTTACAGCCCATTGGGAGGCACTGGGTCAGTGAACATACGCATTCCACTCCCTGTCGTTCCCTCGGTGCCATCTATGGGCAAGGTCTCTGCCTCCCACCTCTTCATGCTGGTGCAGCCCAGTAGTCAGCCATCCTGGTTCAGTGCTTTCATCCTCTGGCCCCTCTGTTCTCACCAGTTACTTGGAGCCATCTGCTTGCCTAAGTTTTTTACTGCCTTCAAATGATATCTCAAGCATCTCATTCTGGGAACAATAAAATGTGTTGCTTGAATGACTGCTTGAGGTATTATTAGAGTGACACATACAAGGTGGAGAGTGGCCTACCAAGAGAGAAGTGAACCATTTTAATTATATGTTGGCAGCAAGGCTTTGCAGGTTCAGCTGAGTTCAGGGGGAATCCTCTGAATCTAGGGAATCCTCTACAATTCATAAGAAGTGGTGAAAGTGGAACTTCTATGCATTGTTAGTGGGAAGGTAAAATGGTGCAGCTACTATGGAAAACAGCATGGTGGCTCCCCCAAAAATGAAAAACAGAATTAACACATAATTCAGCAATTCCACTTCTGGGTCTCCACCCTCCAAAAAAAAAAACGAAAGCAAGGCCTTGAAGAGATACTGTACACCCAGGTTCATAGCAACATCATTTACAAAAGCTAAAAGCATGGGAGGAAAAAAAAAAAGGCTAAAACACAGAAATAACCATCCATCGACGGATGAATGGTTAAGCAAAATGTGATAATACACACAATGGAATGTGACCCAGCTTGAAAAAGGCAGGAAATTCTGATGCATGGTATTACATGGATGACCTTTAAGGATACTATGCTGAGTGAAATAAGTCAGTCACAAAAGAACAAATACTGCATAATTACACTTAGATGAGCTACTCAGAGTAGTCAAAATCCTAGAAATAGAAAATGGTGATCGCCAGGGGCTGGGGAAGGGGAATGGGGAGTCAGTGTTTAATGGGTACAGAGTTTCAGTTTTGAAAGATGAGAAACAGATGGAGACGGATAGTGGTGATGACTGCACAACAACATAAATGTCCTTAAGACCACTATCCTGTACACTTAGAAATGGATACCATACTACATTTTGTCATGTGTATCTTCCCACGATAAAAAATGTGGAGGAAAAAATGCAGTGATGCTAAGGACACACCCTCACCCACTCCCTTCCACAGCTCTGCAGCCACCCCCTCCCTGAAGGAAAGAGGAATGAGGTGTGGCCACAGGTTAAGTGTGTTCACATTGTTGGTGCTGTTTAGTTGTTGTGTCCAGCTCTTCTGGGACCGCATGGACTGTAGCCCACCAGGCTCCAGTGTCCATGGGATTTCCCAGGCAAGAGTACTGGAACAGGCTGCCATTTCCTTTCCAGGGGATCTTCATAATCCAGGGATCAAACCTGTGTCTCTTGCACTGGTAGGTGGATACTTTACCACTGAGCCATCACTGATTAGAAATTATTTTCTCAAAAGATGAAATTAAAAAAAAAATCAAGAATCATCAGCTGAGAAAAACAATATAAATAAAAAATAAGCATCAGGATAAACAACTCAACAATGATGAAACCAAATTCATAAAGGAAAACAACTCACACTGACTTATATTTTATAATTAATTAAGCAGAATATTGCTTCCAGAAAATGAGAACATTCTGCTAAGAAACAGCAACTGGAGATACTTAGAAATTGAAGACTGGATTGTGGAATTTAAAAAAAATCCTGAAGTAAGAAGCTTGATTATCAAATGTGACACAGAATATATAACTTAGAAAATTTCTCTGAAAATAAGAAATTGGAATGATGACAGAAAAATCATAGGTATGAAAGCCAGATCCAACATTTTCAGAAAGAGATTACAGAGGATGAACAATGAAAAATCATCAGAGATTCCTGAACCAAAGATCATAAAAATAAACAAACAAAATAAAACAAAACATCCTTAAAAGGGGCCATATAATCTGCAAAGAACAACACTGGGAGAAATATAGATCAAGAAATATTCAGATAAGATTTCTAAAATTTTATGATTAGAAAATAAAAATGCTAAAGTTAAATATTAAAAAAAAAAACCAAACACTAGTTACCCTAGTTTAACTATAGCCCACTCCAATATTTCTTGCCTGAAAAATCCCATGGACAGAGGAGCCTGGCAGGCTACTGTCCAAAGGGGCTCAAACAGTTGGACCTGACTGAGCACACACATAGGAAGTAAAAATCTTCTGGGTTAATTTAGTTCAGAAGACAAGAAGTGGCAGGGGTTAGAAGACTGAGCAATCAAAAAAAAAATAATAATAATAACTAAATGGGACATTTTCTAAGCATATCGTCTGGTTTAATATTTGGAAATTCATTAATACAATCTGCCATTGTAATACAGCGAAGAGGAAAAGCGTCACATTTCCAAAGGTGCTGAAAAGACCTCTGAAAATATTCAAATGCATCCTAATTTTTAAAAAAAAGACCCTCAAGAAAATAGGAATTGATGGATACTTCACTAAGATGAATACGTGTATGTGGTGGTGTTTTTCAGTTGCTAAGTTTTGTGGGTCTTTTGCGAACCCATGGGACTGTAACCCACCGGCTCCTCTGTCCATGGGATTTCCAGGCAAGAATACTGGAGTGGGTTGCCAATTCCTCCTCCAGGGGATCTTCCCAACTCATGTTGAACCCGAATCTCCTGAGTTGGCAGGCAGGTTCTTTACCACTGAGCCATTAGAGAAGCCCTGTGTATATATACACTCATACCCTACCATGCACAGTATGTGTGATATATACACATACAATCACATGTATACACTTTAAGTTTATAAACACATATTTATGCTTCAGTTCTCTGAGTTCTACAGTCAGGACTAATTTAATGGGGAAACAATAGACACATTCCCACTAAGATTATACTAAGATTAGAAACAAGGCAAAACACTCATCATCTCCAATTAGAGAAAACAATTACAGGCCTAACAAAAGGTCAGTAAAAGTATTTCTATTCACAGATAATATATTATACCTAGAAAACTCAGAAAATCAACAATGGAACTAAATCAGTAAGAGGAACTCTGTTAGATAACAGAATTTATAGTTAACACACATAAAAGCAACAGCTCTCATTACATAAAAAGGAAGAAGATGTCATTTGAGCATACATGCAGGTTACAACAGCAACAGAAATGTACAAAATCTATACTAGAAAACTTTAAAAACATTCCTGAAAGAGAATGAATGGAATGATTCTCTTTGTTCTTGGACAGGCTGTGAGGCATAAAATAAGATGTGCCTTAACCAAGACACATCACAATCCAATGGCTAAAAACCAGTAATAAAGAGAATAAACACAGCAAGAGGAGGAGGGGAAAAAAAAGATTTTATATACAGAAGAACAAAGATAAGGATAACATCAGATTTCTGGTGGAAACCATATAAACAAGAAGCCACTGGAGGAACACATTTAAAGTACTGGAGAAAAAAAACAGCAGCAGCAATGATTCCTTTAAAAGGGAAGGTAAAATAAAGACATTTTCAGACATACAGGAGCTAAAAGAATTCATTACCAACTAGAAGAAATACAGGGCTTCCTGGTGGTTCAGACAGTAAGGAGTCCACCTGCAATGGAGAAGACCTGGATTTGATCCCTGGGTCAGAAAGTTCCCTTGAAGAAGGGAACGGCCACCCACTCTGGCATTGTTGCCTGGAGAATTCCATGGACAGAGGATCCCAGTGAGCTACATTCCCTGAGGTCGCCTAGAGTTGGACATGACTGAGCAACTAACAGTATGGTATGGTCTAGAAGAGATATTAAAGAAAGTCCCCCAGGCAGAAGGAAAATGACAGCAGATAAAAATGTGGATCAAAACAATGCACCAGAAATGGGAACTATGCATTTTCTCTCATCACTTAAAACTCTTTTAAAAAGATAATTAAAAATAACAATGTATTATGGGATTGGTACAACCTGCAAAAATAAAATGCAACAACAGTGTAAAGACCAAGATGGGAGAAATGGAACTGAAGCTTCTTATACTCTAAGTGAAATAGTATATAACTTGAGTATAAACTATGATAAAGTTACATATTATAAACCCTAAAGTATCCAGTAAAATAACAAGTGTTCTAACAACCCAACAAAGGGTATAAAATGGAATCATTAAAAAAGTCAACTCAAAGGAAGGAAGACAAAGAAGATGGGATGAACAGAAAATAAAGACACCAGACTATAACCTAACTGGTTGTATTAATACTTACATTATATGCAAACTGCCTAAACACCCCAATTAATAGGAATTAATTGTCAAATTGGATAAAAAAGAAGGCCCAACTATATGCTGTCTTCAAATGCTGTATTTTGCATATAAAGATGCAAATAGGTTAAAAGTTAAAGGACAGAATAAGACATTGCACATCGCATGACTCAAAAGAAAACTGGAGTGGCTTTGTAAATATCAGATTCCATTTCACAGCATACATTCTTACCAGGATGGGAGGTCACTGAACAATGACAAAGTGGCTAATTAATCAAGAGAACATAACAATCTTAAATGTTTAGGTATCTTTTAATGAAATTCATGAAGCAAAAACTGACAGAATTGCAATGACAAACAGACAAACCACAACTACAGATTTCAACAGCCCTCGCTCGTGATTGATGGGAAAACTGGCAGCTCAGCAAGGACACAGCACACCTGCACAACACCGACAACCTGATGTGGGTGACATTCACGGAACACTCAGAGCACAACAGGCAGCCTTCTCACGTGCACATGACATTCTCCAAGAAATGGTTTCCCCTTGTCGTCAACACAAATCACAGAAGGGGTGGATGGTATTTTCCTTTTTCTATAAAATCGATCATATTTGCAGCTGGATTCCAGGAGTCCTAAAGCATCATACTACTATACATGTGAATTAAACAGAGTCTAGATGCCAATCTGTCTCTGTAACGTGTATTTTACACGACAGTGTCTTTTATTTATTTCTACCTGCCCATTTGAAAAATGTGGATCCTTATATACTTCCTTAAAGGCATTACAAAACGAAGTGTGAGTATATATAAACAAATAGGAAAACTCACCTGGGGTTCATTCATGTTCTGCTGCTCTTGGAAAAAGCTAGACTGTGAACCGGTGTACCTAGAGGAAGGGAAGCAGTTACTTGAAGCCGTGAGTAACCTGGCCTACCTAGGCAGGAACCTCCTGGAAACATTCAGAAGAGGCTAAAGGGGTCCTACAGGAGAAACACACATCTGAAGCCCTGTAACTCCATCAGGTTACTCTCACTGGTGAGTATCAACAGACTCACTTTTCAAACAGTTTGCCAGCATTAAATAAAAAGTGCAAGAAACAAACAAAAAACCCCCCAAAACCCTCCCTGTGGCACTGTTTAAATACTCCGTTGTCTCTTTAAACTGATTAAAATCAAACATTCCATGGAAATGGGGAATGTGAAGCTCTCAAAAGTGGGATAAATGCGCATGAAGGCATGGCATTATAAATGAGCTGACTCAACCTGGTTACCGCTGTAGAGTTTTTGTTTGTTTGTTTTTAATTAAGAAAGCTGCAATACAGTCGGACAGAGCACTTGCCCCTGGAGTCTGATCTTGCTAACGATCTCACCTGCAGACCCAGTGACCTGGGACAAGTCACCTCCTCCCTCAACTGAGGCAGCAGGACAGACGCCTCGACGCACTAACTACACGGTGCGAGTCCACCAGGCAGAATCCGCGGAGGAGGGGGGCGTGGCGTGTCACCAGAGGCTTAGATTACAGGACCAAGTACTGATGAGTCTTGAGAGACACGTGCAGGATCGCCAGAAGGCGAGAGAAAGAGGAAGGGCGCCGGGGATGGAGGGAGGCGTGGACGCGGCACGTCCGGGCCAAGCCTGGGGCCCCCACTGCCTCAGGACACCCAGAACTCACAAGCCCTGGGGAAACCCAATCTCCGGCTGGGAGCAGCCGACCCTGCCCTCTAGCCCGGCCCCTCGACCCCCGCAAAGCGGTCAAATCTTCTCAGTCGCTTTCTCGTGGGGTCCGGAGCGGGCTCCCCAAGCCCTGCTCTCCGAGGGGAGCAGGATCAACAGCCGCCTGGAGGCCGCAGACGCACCACCTACCTCGTCGGGACTCGCTGACCGGCCCCGGGCTCCCCAGGCTCTGGCCGGGGGCTGCTGCTCCGGCGCGCTCTTCTCTCCGAGTCCTTCCTCTCCGCCTCCCGAGTCGGCTGCGGGCGAGGAGATGGCTTTGGGCCTACGGGACAAGCTCCCCTCAGGCCAACGTCCCTCCCA
>NW_011494795.1:2035022-2049908 GCF_000754665.1 Bison bison bison | reverse complement strand
CGTCCCTCCCAGGGCTTCACAGTTCAGTGCGCAGCAGACGATCGGGCCCGAGCCCCGCCGCTCCTTAGCCGCCGCCGCCACCTGTCCGGCCTCTCCGACCCAGCCCGAGGGCTCCGGGGCTCGAGCTTGAGGGTCTCCGCTCCAGCCTCTGCCCGGCCCGCGAGAATCCTCGCGCGCACAGCCCGCGCCCGCTGGATGCCGGCACGGCGGAACGGCGTTCCAGCCCCGCAGGCCCCGGAATGCCCGCCTGCCGGAGGCCAGAGCCTGGGAACGAGGGTGAGTGGTGACCCGGGCAGCAACAGGAAGCGACAGAGGCGCCGAGGCAGTATGCGTGCGCGAACACGCACACCGGACGAGACGCTCCAGCGCTGGAGGACGCCGGAAGTCCGCCTGCCAGAGCCCGCCCCCGGGAACCGGGCAAATACCAGGACTCTATTTCCCAGAAGTCTCCACGCCCCATGAAGTTAAGGGAACGTCTTAAATGTCTTCACCTCATCAGGTTGTGAAGAGGTGCTGTGTTGAGAAGATGGGCGTCTTGGACGCGGGAATCAAATTTCCTTTTAATTTAAGGAAATGTCTGTAATGTCACCGCTTCTTCAGGCATCTTGCCTTTTATGTCCTGGTGCCCCAATATTTACCTTGTACGTGCTCAGTCGTTCAATCGTGTCCGACTCTTTGCGACCCCATGGACTGTAGCGGGACAGGTTCCTCTGTCCATGGAATTTTCCAGGCAAGAATACTGGAGTGGGTTGCCATTTCCTCCTCCAGAGGGTCTTCCCCAACCCAGGAATTGAATCCACTTCTCTTGTATTGGCAGGCAGATTCTTTACCACAAAGCCATAATAATTTCCTTACCTTGAGTGTTTCAAGTCTTAGAATCAGTGTTCACAGACAACTGTGGTAAATAAGGGAACGGGGTTTATCATGTCTGCTTCTGATCGTTTGTGAGATATCTAATTAAAGTATTAATAAACAGAGCTTAGCAATAACAGAGTATTAGCCTAGGATACCTTCCTTTCCCTTCTAGGGAAAAAGAAATCTAGCTTTTCCAAGCCATTAAAAAATATATATATATTTAGTCAGCTGCCCTGGGTATTAGTTGCAGCACACAGGACTTTCAGTCTTTGGTGTGGTATGCAGACTCTTAGTTGTAGCATGTGGGATCTAGTTCTCTGACCGGGGAATAAACCCCAGGCCTCTTGCATTGAGAGAGCAAAGTCTCCTGGTCTCCTGCCTGGAGATTGATGGTGTTCATTTCAAATTACCAACAGATGAAAAGAATGTCGAACTGATCACTCACCCCAAAACCTGCTCTTCGGTATGTAGCCCCTTCCTCTGCTCCCTTTACAATCCTCAAGCAAAACCTGGGGACGGGAGAGTTGGTTTTTTGGGACATGAAGCCAACTTCTCTGCAGGGTTGCTGGCTTCCTCAGTAAAGCTGTTTTTCCTTTTACCCAACACTTGTCTCTCAGTATTGAATTTTTGAATGGTGTGAGATCTGCCTCATCTTCGATTGCTTTTTCTACGTGGAAAATAATTCAGGATTATTTTTCAGAGTTAAGAAATGTGGTTGGATAATCACAACGCCATTAAGCAACATAACATCTAGTTTGACTACAAACAGGCAAACCAAACTGGTAATGACCACACACATAATGAGTGTGAAAAGAGTTTCATCTTTATTATATTTCCCTAAAAGCTACACAGCATTATCCTCTTTAATAATCTAAAATTACATACAAACATCTCAAGACAAGTTAAAAAAATTACAACTGAATTTTCACAATTCAATAATAAGGACTTTAGAAGTTAAAATTTATGTTTACAAAAATTAGGAGGAATGACCCACCTAGCTATAAGTAGAATCGATATATTATGTAAATATAATAGATTAAAAATACAAAAACCTCTTGAAAATGTATACAAAATTGTATTTACCTATACACAACAGCTATAATAATATCCATCACAAAACTTTCTAGGAATAACATGTTTTCAAAACAGACTATTTTGAAACTATTTAAAGTAGATATATAAAAATAAAATATAAAAATAAATACAATAATTTTACAGGCAACATTCTCAAAATAAGCCAGTGATGATGGCAAACTTTGAGTCATCTATCATGATGCTATGGCTCTAATTTTATATTTTAAAGTAATTCCTTCCTATTCCAAGCCCCTACATTTCACCTTCACATGAATCTAGATTAGGGCAAACTAGTGTATAAAAATGGGGCCTCCAACATCTAACTCAGGGGAGATTTGAATTAATCCAAAAATTGGGGTGGTGCCTTAGGAAAGAAGAGAATCTGAAAAAAAACCTTGATTTCTTATTGTCCCAAAGACTCCTGGAAGCACACTCTGCTCCTAGGAGTACGACCGAAAACTCTCTTCAGTTGAGTCTAGAAGATGCTGGGTTCTTTCCCATTATCTGCACAGAGGCTTCTCTTGTCCTTCCTCGTGGCTGTCATCAGTGACTGGATTGACTTTCCCTTGAAAATCCACATCTCCTCTGGTGATCTGGAATTGAGAGAGTTAGGGTGTCAGATTTTGAAGTGGCAACTCTCCAGATACAAAGATCATTTACGAGCTTTCCTGCTGGCTCAGTAGTAAAGAATCCACCTGCCAATGCAGGGGACATGGGTTTGATCCCTACTCTGGGAAGATCCCATGTGCCAAGGAGCAACTAAGCCCATGTGCTACAACTACTGAAGCCCGAGCACCTTAGAGCCTGTGCTCCACAACAAGAGAAGTCACTGCAAGGAGAAGCCACACACCGCAACTAGAGGAAAGCCCTCACAGCAACAAAGAACCAGCACAGACAAAAATAAATAACTAAGTAAAATTATTACAAAAAGATTATTTACATTCTCAGTCAATTCTTACCAGAGTTTAGGCTAATTAATAATCCCAGTTTTACCTCAAATTCTCCATTCTAAACCACAATCCTGAACCAGTGTTTTCAAGTGTGATTCTTGGACTTTGGTAACCCCAACTCCAGAAATGACTGAATACACCTAAGGTCAGGCCCTGGAATTTGCTTTATGGCCAAGATTCTAGGTGATTCTGCTCAGGGAGCTGGCACTCAGAGAACGCTGCCGTAGTTTTAACTCACCTCCATCCTTTTGCACCACTCAGAATCTGAACTTTCAACCATGCTAAAAACATTACTAAAAAGTCAACATTATGAATCATAAGACCGGATGCCTGATCCCTAATCCTAAGCCTGGATCCTAATGTTTAAATAATACTCACTCCTAAACTTGGTTAGTGTTATGGTCTGAATGTTGTGTCCCCCTAAAATTCTTATGTTGAAATCATAAACCTTAAGGTGATGGTATTGGGCTTCCCCAGTGGCTCAGACGGTAAAGAATCTGCCTGCAATGCAGGAAACCCAGGTTCCATCCCTGGATCAAGAAGATCCCCTGGAGAAGGGAATGGCTACCCACTCCAGTGTTCTTGCCTGGGAAATCCTATGGACAAAAGAGCCTGGTGGGCTATAGTCCACGGGGTCTCAAAGAGTTGGACATGACAGAGAGATTAACTACAGCAAGGTGATGGTTTTCGCAGGTGGGGTCTTTGAGAGGTTATTAAGTCATGGGGTAGAGTCCCCATGAATGAGATTACTGTCGTTATAAAAGAGCCCATGGTTTTTGTTGTTTTTAACCCACTCTGCTGCTGCTGCTGCTAAGTCACTTCAGTCGTGTCCGACTCTGGGCGACCCCATAAGACGGCAGCCCACCAGGCTCCCCTGTCCCTGGGATTCTCCAGGCAAGAACACTAGAGTGGATTGCCATTTCCTTCTCTAAGGCATGAAAGTGAAAAGTGAAAGTGAAGTTGCTCAGTCGTGTCTGACTCTTAGCGACCTCATGGACTGCAGCCTACCAGGCTCCTCCGTCCATGGGATTTTCCAGGCAAGAGTACTGGAGTGGGGGTGCCATTGCCTTCTCCGTAACCCCTCAGGCTGTAGTTTTGTTTTTTTTTTTTTTTGGCCACACTGCACAGTATGCGGAACTTCCCAACCAGGGACTGAATTCACGTGCCCTGTATTGAAAGCACAGAGTCTTAACCACTAGACCTCCAGGGAATATCTCCAGTCTGTAGTATTTTGTTAGTGAAACTCAAATGGACTAAGACAGTTTATAATTTAAACCAAACCTTTGCTTAATTCTCTGCCCACATCTATAACTCCATTGGTAGATCATAATAAGCCAGGTTGAAGATAGCCTTTCTTAACCTTCACTGGTTCTGATAAACTCCCTTGACCAAAAACTTGAGGTGGGAAACATGTCATTGTACAAGAGGAGTGACTGGTCCAGGAGTGGTGAGTCAGAGGAAATAACCACAGGTGATCTGGCAATAAGGAGTTTGAAAGTGAATTTGGATGAAAATAAAGCTAGTCATAATTTCTCTTTTATCATTGACCGTGTAGGTTGTTCTAACATCCTATTTGTAGACATTGACTTCATGGAAGATAAATTCTAAGAGTCGCTATCCCGAGGGATGAAAGGCCACAGATGAATTAAAAAGAGAAACTCAAAACACAATATATGGGAAAAATTAGAAGTATTCACTTTTCACAAAAACCGACATCCCATCAAAGCTGTTATTTGGACCCCATTGTTTTGGGTGAAATGATTGCAGCCAAACCCATGCCTGTGACAAGTAGTTTTCCCCGAGGCCTGGCACCCACGGACCCCACTGTACTTGCATCTGTATGTGGTGGTCAGTCTGTGGCTGGGAACTGAGTCAGCATCTGGCTGTGTGCCCAGCTGGCCTAAGTCACAGGATGGAAGGTGATGGTGGTCCACAGTTGGAATCCTCAATGAACAACACATCATTCTGCCCACATCTGCGAGGACACAGACCTACCTTTCCTTAGGCTGGTGATCTCAGGCCCTCGTGGTCCTGGGGGACCCCTAGGGCAAGAGGGCACGATCTCGATCCCACACCCAGAGCTTCAGGTGAAAAGCTTGGATCTGCAAAGATGAACAGTCCCTTGAAATGATGATGCCTCTCCAAGTCGACCCCTCACCTCCCCTTGTCCAGCCTCCAATTCTTTCCCCCAATCCCCATGATCCCTCCTCTCCTCACCACCCTCACTTCCAAGCCCCCACAGCCCACCCACCTTCCCACACTCTTCCTGTGTGACCCTCATCTTCCAGTTCATGGAACAGATGAATTGGAAAACCAGTTTGTGGAACAAGGGACGCTGGGAGTGGTTCCTTCCATAGAGGAACGAAAAGATGATCTGTTTGTGGGCCTGGTTGTCCTCTTCCATCTTACTGGCCAGGTAGCTGAAAAGACATCAGGTGGCTGTCAGGAGCAGGACAGGAAGGGCCTCTGCCTGAGGTCAGCTTTCTAGAAAGGATGTAGGCTGAGCATCTTCACACAACCTTCCCAGCCCTCCCCAGCATCCCTGGTCATCAAAGAGCCACTGCTCGGCAGGACCTTCAGAAGGGCATCTCTAACGCCTTGTTGGTGAGGATGAAATCCCAACCTCTGTTCCTTTCCTTTGGTTTTATGTGCACACACCTGACTCCCTGGGTTGTAGGTACATGTACAGTTCCTGAGGGCCGGAACTGATCTATTTCTGCATTCATCCCTTTCCTACTAAATGATATGTTTAGGGCTTGGCTCTTATTGACGCATTAGTTCAGCAGCCCTTCTTGAGTCTCTCTTCCCATCACCTCATATCCCCCAGCACATTGTTGTCATTTAGTCATTAAGTTGTGTCTGACTTTTTGTGACCCCGTGGACTGTAGCCCCTCAGGCTTCTCTGTTTAGGAGATTTCCCAGGCAAGAATACTGGAATGGGTTGCCATTTCCTTCTCCAGGGGATCTTCCTGACCCAGGGATCAAACCCAAATCTCCTGCATTGCAGGTGGGTTCTTTACCGCTGTGCCACTAGGGAAGCCCCAGCCACATAGGGTGCCCTTTATAAGGTTTCACTGAATGAATGGAAGAATGTTTTATAGCCAAATGCCATACAGATTACCTTGGAGATTCACTATAACAAACCGTTGCAAAATGAAAAGAATTGTGCTGAGGAAAATACCAATGCACTGGTATTTTGACAAGATCTACCTTCCCCAGTGGTTAGTAATGCAAAACATCACATTATAATAGGATTTTAAGGAAAGTGTTAGTAGGATGCAGAAATTAGGGAGCTCAGGAATCATGAAGGTTTTGGTGTTTGAACTCAAGGATAAGGTCATTTTCTTCAGATAAATGTGTGTGGGAAAGATATCTGGAAAGAAAGCATAAGGATATAAAATATAAAATAGAGGGAAGGGCATTTGGAGGGAACAGTGAAACAAAGGAATAAAGAATCTGGACATTAAGCAAGGGTGATGGCAACTGTCAAGAGGGCTGACTTCCAACCCTGAACTCTGGCCTTGATTTTGGTGAGTAATTAGCCAATGAACACAGGTCATACCCGTGTCTTTGGAAGAATGTTCAGGCAAATAAAGCCGACTGGCTTGGGGGAGAAACTTGGAAGAAACATAAGTGGGGAGGGTTTTACACCTGATTTCAGCTGTGTAATGAGGACCCCAGTCGTGGCCTTTGTCATGGGAACCCAGAAATGGAACATGGTGACACTTGGTACTGATGTGGGAAGGAGTGAGACAGAAGAATTCAAACTGGAAATGAAACTCTCAAGCCTGTTTACTTGGGGGCGGGATGGTGTCAGTTCTTTCTTCCTCTCCTCTTAGCAGGATTTCTTTGTTTCCTTCAGTCTTTTGACTGATATTAGGGTTTGTTTTGACAACAATATAAAAAACATACTTCATATATATATATATGGATCATATATATGATTTTTTACTTTTATCTAGTTTTTTTTTCACTTTTTCTATTTTATATTCAGTCTTCCCATTTCATTTGGTTTGTGTTTTCTAATTTCTCCATTTCGTTTTTTTTTTTGATGTTCTGTCTCAAGACTTTATCAAGTGTAGGAGAAAATCCTTTGCATACATACGTGTGTATGTATATATAAATCATATGTATATATAGCTTAGAAAACTTATGAATTTTGGCATAACTAAAAAATTTATGACATTTTGACTATATTTGTTCGACTTAGTATGAATAGAATGCTAGATTTCTCATTAAAAAACAGACAACCAACAAGAACCAAAGATTTACTGTATAGCCAGGGATTGACACGGGAGCCTGGTGGGCTCCAGCCCTTGGGGTCACAGAGTTGGACACAACTTAGTGACTAACACAGGGAACTATAGTCAAAATACCTTGTAATAACCTATAATGGAAAATAATCTGAAAAAAAATGTGTATATGTATAACTGAATAAACTTGCTGTGTACCTGAAACACGGTAAGTCAACCGTACTTCAATTACTATAAGGAAAAAAACATACTTCAAACAGAAAGCACTCCACCATAAACAGTACAAATAGGTGTGTTTGTTTTTTTTTTTAAAGATGAAAGGGACGAGCCCCATACCTCTCCCTCCACCCTCCCAGGGTGCTGAGCATTGATGGGGAGATAGAGCAAGCTACTCACAGAGCTATGAAGAAATGGATCCTCCGGTATTGCCAGAAGAGGAGGCTGGCTCGGCTGAAATAAGCGATCACCATCGCCAGGAGATACTGATGGACAGAAAGAAAAAACAGAGAGAGGTCACATCCCAGAAGAGGAGAAACAGAGAAGGGAGTGGCAGGACTTCCCGGGCGGTGCTGTGGTAAAGAACCCATGTGCCAACGCAGGGGACTCAGGTTCCATCCCTGGGTTGGGAAGATCCCCGAGAGATGGAAATGGCAACCCACTCCAGTCTTCTTATCTGGAAAATCCCCTGGACAGAGGAGCCTGGTGGGCGACAGTCCGTGGGGTCTCAAAAGAGTCAACATGTCTTAGCGACTAAACGGCAGCCACAAAGAGAGGGAGGTGGGGACTGGGTGGTGCCCCTCGGAGAAGAGCCCCTGCCCCATTTTGGGTGAGCCTGATTATTCGGAGGAGGAGAGGACGCAAAGTCCACGATGCTCCCAGGACAGGGGCTGTGGATTTGAGGGCAGCCAGCACTGGATGGCTTTTGATGAGCTGGAGCAAAGATGAGTCTCCTCTGAGCAGAGTGGGGGATTTAGGTGACCACCACCAAGTGACTCGCCTGGGGCTCAGACCCCAGAGGACACCTCCAGGCCCCCGGAGTGGGTTGCTGACAAGGCATCAGGTTGGAAAGGGGAGTGGAAATCTGGGTTTAGAGAGTACCCCCACCCCACCCAACCCCAGACAGGTGCTGGAGCAGAAATCCCTCTCAGTGGATGACTCACCTTATCAGATACCTTCAGGTTTCTGTCCCAGGCCAGGAATCTCTTAACGACATGATCCTCTGTGAAAAGAGGGCAGATGTTAGACAATAGCAACAGGGCTGCCAGGAGAACATTCCAGAACAAAGAGGGAGAACGATACCTCCAATGGGGAAATTCTGGAATGTGACTCAGGGCCGGGGGAGGGAAGACCTTTCACTGGATGGGAAAGGGGGTGACTCCCCTTCTAGGGCTAGCAAATGAGAGGGACCGGTGCCCCTTCGTTATGCATGCACGTACCACTGCAGAAGCCATCAAGTTATCACAATTTCTCACCTGACAGTCATGTCAGGCATGTAGATTCAAACAGCCTAGATTCAGTCAGGGCTAAGAATTCTCAGGGGTGCAGCTACCAAGTTAACCTGATCTTACAAGATGATCATTTCCAAGACTGATCTCTGCTGTGCTGTGCTGTCGCTTCAGTCATGTCTGACTCTTTGCCACCGCATGGACCATAGCCCACCATGCTCTGTCCATGCGATTCTCCAGGCAAGAATACTGGAGTGGATAGCTTTTCTCTTCTCCAGGGGAATCTTCCCAACCCAGGGATCGAACCTGCATCTCTTGCACTGCAGGTGGAGTCTTTACCACTGAGCCATCAGTATCATTTCTAAATCTAATCTAATTCTGCCTCATTCCTAAGTGTCCCTGGTGAGTGATCAGTACCGAGTCCCCCAGGGACTGAGAGCTCATCAGCTAGCAGGGAGTTCCTCTCCCTTGGAAAAATGTAGTTGTTAGAAGTTTTTTCTTTTTTTTTTAATTATAGAACAGGAGGTTGTGGGGCTGATGGGGAAGGGTCCTTACCAAGCACCTTGTTGAAGATCACGTGGTGTTCAGGCAGCACCAAGAACACCTGCTGTTTCTTCAACTTCGTCCTGAGCCCACTCAGCGACTTCACGATCCAGCTGTCCTGGGCCTCGTCCTCTGCCTCTGCTCCAAATGCCACTGACCACTTCCTCTTATAGCCAGGGCGCCAAGGCAGGGAGCTGGAGCTGGTCCAGAGTGCTGAGAAAGGAAAAGAGGGTTATGAAGCTTTTGATATGAAGCTTTTGTCTTTGGAATTCAGCCCCTGGTTCCCCAACCCCTAAACCATTCCCACTCCCATCCCCAACTCTCCCCATCCAGTCTCTCCAGTCTCATAGATTGTTGTCCTTTCCATCTTTCTCTGTCGATATCCACCTACCCCTCCCGCCATTTTGGGGGCCATTTTTCCAGTTTCCCATCCTGAAAATCTCTTCCTCGTGGCAGATAATTTCTCCCACTGTGTTGTTCTAGTCGCCAAGTCATGTTTCTCTGTGACCCCATGGACTGTAGTCCTGAGGCTGCTCTGCCCGTGGGATTTTCAGACAAGAACACAGGAGTAGACCCAAGTCTCTTGCATTGGCAGGTGAATTCTTTACCACCGACTCACCAGAGAAGCAATTTCTCCCACTCAGGAAAAAAAAAGGAACCCTCCCTTTGTTTCCCCAGCTCCTTTCTCTCATCCTTGGATCTCAGGTCCTAACCTCCTTTCTTGCTTCCCAGGTTTTCTGTGTCTCCAGCTCCTGTCCTCTCCTCCCCAAGTCTCTGACTTTCTGAATATCTCCTTCCTTCCACACTCACCTTATACAGGAGCTCCTTCCTGACCTCTGTACCCCTTCCTCCCCAGTGTTAACCCCCTGAAATTCCTTCTCGTGTCCAGCTCCCTCACCTGAGGGTCCTGGGCTTTCTTCACTGACGATCATCTCCATGGGGAGCCCCAAGAAACTGGACTGGGGGCTCAGGTCCTCAAACTGGGAATTCAGGCAACAACTGGCCATGATTTCTCCTGAACTCTTCTTCCACACAAACTAGACTCTGTTCTGTCTCAGCTCTTCTGGATCCTGGCCAAATGCAAGCGTGACGTCCCTTCTTCAAGCTGAGGATGAACTGGGAGTGGAGGAGGATCCGGGGAGATGCTGTTGTTCACCTCTGCCGTTGAGCACTATGGGAACCTGCTCTTCCAATCAGGAAGGTCAGAAGCCTCTGACGTCACTGGTCATTCCAATCTGGCAACCAGCTTGAAGAAAAACACAAGTAAGTGTTTGACCGAGGTGTCCACTTCTCCTGGAGATTAAGGGGAAATTGTATCTCCTGCTGCTGACCCAACTCCTGACCATCCCCCAAAACTTCAGGTGTGGGATTCCCTGTTTATCCCTTGCCCACAGGCTTGCCCTTTTTCAGGGCACAACTGAATGGTATCAAACACTTACGTTGTTGCACAACCATTGCCACTGTCATCTCCAAAATGTGTTAATCTTCCCAAACTGAAACTTTGTCCCCCTTAAACACTAACTCCCCATCCTCCTCCCCCAGCTCCTGGCACCCATCCTTCTACTTTCTATCTCTTTGAATCTGACCCCTCTAGGGAGTTCATAGAAGTGGAATTGTATAACATTTGTCCATTCATATCTGGCTGATTCACTTAGTGTAACATCTTCAAGGTTCACCCTTGTGGTAGCCTAAATAAAAATTTCCTCCTGAGACCCCCAAAGCTGGTGTGGATGGTACACAATAGGAAAAAGGAAAGAAAACCCTGGATCTGAGGTCATTCTGATGTATCCTAAGTGCAATGGGAAACCAGTGAAGGAGAGGAGCCACAGTCCAATTTGCATCAAAAGGGAAAAAATTAATGTCGCCTGCTGTGTTAATGGGTGGGGTGGAGGGAACCCCCTGGTGGTCCAGTGGTTAGGACTCTGTGCTCTCACTGCTGAGGCCCTGGGTTCAACCCCTCGACGGGGAACTAAGACCCCAAAAGATGTGAAAATGGGGTGGAGACTCAGCAGGAGTTGGAACTAGGGAGACCCAGATGTGGTTAGGAGTTGAGGGGTGGGTAAGTCCAGAAAGGGGATGTCTGAAAAGATGGAGAGAAGTCATCAAGTTCCAGGCATCTGGAGGAAGAGCCAGCAGGTCTCTTCGGGGATCAGACATGGGGGAGGCTGGAGGGCTGTAGTCCTGTGCCCTCTGTGTTCCTGTGCGTGCGTATGCCTCTTCTGCATGCAGGCATTTTAAGTCACTTCAGTTGTGTCTGACTCTTTGCAACACTATGGACTGCAGCCCACCAGGCTCCTCTGTCCATGGGATTCTCCAGGCAAGAATACTGGAGTGGGTTGCCATTCTCTCCTTCTTGACCCAGGGATTGAACCCGCAGCTCTCACATCTCCTACTTTGGCAGGCAGGTTCCTTACCGCTAGCACCACCAGGAAGTCCCTTATGCCTCTACTGCTGAAACTTGTTTCTATAGAGAAATACTAACTTTTCCTCTTAAAAGTGGAATTATCAAATTTTCACTGTGTGTAAAAAGAAATATCAAATAATCATTAAATAAATAAATGCTCTCTGTATAGAATTTTAAAGTTTCCTTCCCTTTTATGGATTAATTGTATCAGCATACACACTACATTTTCTTTATCCATTCATCTGTCAACGAACACTTGGGTTGTTTCACAACTTTGGCTCTGAGCCCTGCTTTTGAATTATTGTTTGGACTTTGATGAGAAGTACCTCTGTTGTTCAGGGTGTGCCCAAAGTTTTATTTTGTATTTTGATCACTTACGTGTTTCTAGTTGGTCATCTAGAGTCAGAGCAGTTCATCGAAGGTGCGGAGACCGTCTCTCTGGGTTGCTCTCCATGACTTTCTGAGATGGACTAGGTCTCAGAGGCCCTGCAAACCGCGTCTGATGTCCTCCCCAGCTGCCACTGGACTGGTTCTCCTCGCATGGGCACTGCTGGGAAAAGCACTGCCGATTGAGGACCTGTGTCCTTCTGCTGTGGACGATGTTCAATTGTCAGGAGGCAAATGAGTTCAAGTTTGCAATCATTAGGCTTTCAACCATCAACGCTGATTAGGTCTCTCCATAACAAAACAGAAGTTCACTCTCTCTCCCAGTTAACAAGCTTTCAAATATTAGAAGATTGGTTTTCTGTCTTCCTGAAAGTGTCTCTTATGAACAGCAAAATGCCTTGATTGTTTACTCTAATCTTCAAATCTAGATTGGATAATCCAATCTTCCCCTGCCCACCTTGCCCAATCAGGCTACAATTGTGTGGGGTCTGTTGCTATGTTGAGCAAAAATGGCATAAACAACACAGATTGAATTTACTGCTGTAACTAAGCAGGACCTCAGGATTTGGGGGGATGAATTCTCCTCCTGTCTTCCCCTGCATCTTGTCTTTAGGAAATTTTAGCTTCCTAGGCCTTCTCCAAGTTCCAAAGAGTAAATCTAATCAAAGAAGTGAGAACATGCATAAAGAAAGAAAAACAGCCAAAAAGAGATAAAATAATAATAGTTTAACCATTAAACAAAGTCAGTGTCCTTTAGTCCCTCCAGAAGGGGTATAGATAATATTCTGGGCCAAGCCCTGTGAGCTGTTTCACAGATACTGAAAACCCCATCAGGTGGAAGAAGTCACGGGCATGTAGACCCCAGACCAGTAGGAACCAGAAGGTTAATGACGTTGACTCCTGGTTATCTCAACACCAGCCAATCAGAGGAAGGCCCACAAGCTGATCACACAACCCCACAACCACCCCTCCCCAACTCTTTTTCCTTCACTTAAAATTTTTTTTAATTTTATATTGGAGTATAGTTGATTTATAATGTCTTAGTTTCAGTTATACATTTATATATATCTATTCTTTTTTTCAGATTCTTTTCCCCTTTAGGTTAATACAGAATTTTTTTCCCCCTATGCTGTGCAGCTTGTGGAATCTCAGTTCTCTGACCAGGGACTGAACCTGGGCCCCAGTGGTGAAAGCCTGGAATCCTAACCTCTAGGCCACCAAGAAACTCCTTAGGTTATTACAGAATATTGTGTAGAGTTCCCTGTGCTATATGGTAGGTCCTTGAGGATTGTCTATTTTTTTGGCCTTACCATGGGGCATGTGGGAATTGTAGTTCCCTGACCAGGGATCAAACCCACGCCTCCTGCATTGGGAGTGAAGAGTCTTAACCACTGGACTACTGGGGAAGTCCTGATTGTCCATTTTATATGTGGTAGTGTGTATATGTTAACCCCGAACTCCGAATTTATCTCTCCACCCCTCACATTTCCCCTTTGGTAACCATAAATTTGTTTTCTATGTCTGTGAGTCCATTTCTGTTTTGTAAAGAAGTTCATTTGTATCATCTTTTAAGATTCTACACAGAAGTGATATCATATTGTGTCTGTCGTTCTCTTTCTGACTTGCCTCACTTAGTATTATGATGTCTAGCTCCACCCGTGCTGCAAGTGACACTGTTTCATCCTTTTTAAGGTTTTGTAACATCTCGTTGTGCGTATGTACCACATCAACTTTATCCACTCACCTGTTGATGGACATGTAAGTTGCTTCTGTGTCTTGGCTAGTGTAAATAATACTGCTATGAACATAGAGGTGCATGGATCTTTTTGAGTTGTGGGTTTCTCCTGATATATGCCCAGGAGTGGGATTGCTGGATCACAGAGTAGCTCTATTTTCAGTTTTTTAAGGGCCTTCCATGCTATCCTCCATAGTGGCTGCACCTTATATTCCTACCAACAGCCACACCCCATCTTTAAAAACTCTTCCCTGAAAGTCACTGGGGGAGTTGGGGCCTATTGACCACTAGCTGCCTGGACTCCTTGCTTGTCACCTTTTTCCCTTTCCTTCCTCATGACCTGCTGTCAGGAGACTGGCTTTACTGTGTGCGTGTGAGCAGACTCAAGCTTGGTTCAGTAACAGTGTGTTCAGTGGGGAAAGCAGAACTATCACTTCTCCTCTTCTCTCTCCCTCCTATGAATGCAGCTTAAGATAACTGTACTGCAGAAATATCAGCAGTGTGAAATTAAAGTGCTTTGTCAATACAATCCTTTCAGCTGAGGATCACACGGAGAAAATAATAAACAGATGCCAGGACCTAGGCTCACAGATTCTAATTCCACAGCACTGAGTTACAGCCTAATTTGAACTTTCTTGTTGACACGCTTCTGATGGAAATCTCTGGGTGAGATGGGCTGCCCAGGCTGGTGCAATTGCTGTTATTCAGTTCCTAAGTTGTGTCCAACTCTTTGTGACCCCAAGAACTGTAGCCCACCAGGTTCCACTGTCCATGAGATTCTCCAGGCAAGAATACTGGAATGGCTTGCCATTTTCTTCTCTAGAGGATCTTCCCAGATCAGAGATAGAACCCATGTCTCCTGCATTGGCAGGAGGGTTCTTTACTAGTAAGCCACCGTGGAAGCCCCGCTGGTGCAGTTCAGTTCAGTTCAGTTCAGTCGCTCAGTCGTGTCCGACTCTTTGCGACCCCATGAATCGCAGCATGCCCCCTGTCCATCACCAACCCCCGGAGTTCACTCAGACTCACGTCCATCGAGTCAGTGATGCCATCCAGCCATCTCATCCTCTGTCGTCCCCTTCTCCTCTTGCCCCCAATCCCTCCCAGCATCAGAGTCTTTTCCAATGAGTCAACTCTTCGCATAAGGTGGCCAAAGTACTGGAGTTTCAGCTTTAGCATCATTCCTTCCAAAGAAATCCCAGGGCTGATCTCCTTCAGAATGGACTGATTGGATCTCCTTGCA
>NW_011494795.1:2003223-2033831 GCF_000754665.1 Bison bison bison | reverse complement strand
AGCCATCGTGATTATCTGGGTCATGAAGATCTTTTTCGTACAGTTCTTCTGTGTATTCTTGCCACCTCTTCTTAATATCTTCTGCTTCTGTTAGGTCCATACCATTTCTGTCCTTTATCGAGCCCATCT
The DNA here is from genome assembly GCF_000754665.1 of Bison bison bison. NCBI lineage: Eukaryota > Metazoa > Chordata > Mammalia > Artiodactyla > Bovidae > Bison > Bison bison. Next base: position 2,033,702 of record NW_011494795.1, on the reverse strand, counting down.
TTGCATGAAATGTTCCCTTGGTATCTCTAATTTTCTTGAAGAGACCTCTAGTCTTGCCCATTCTGTTGTTTTCCTCTATTTCTTGGTGCAGTAGGAAGTCCTAAAGAAAGTACGTCACCATTGAATGAAATAAGCAGGAAGGGGTGAACCATGACCTGGACCCTAACATGGAAGGGTTGCGGCCAAGCCGTGGGTCCAGGGCTGAGCAAATGTGTGAACCAGCTTCTAGTCCTCCTGCCGACAGGTCCATGACAACCCGTCAAGCTGCCTCGTGCTGCTGTGGATAAGCAGAGCCAGGATCGGAGTTCCGGACAAGCACCTACCTGGTACCTACCTAGTGTATATGTAGTGAAGAAATTGCCCCCTCCACCTGCAACAGATCTTCCCCTACAGCTCTTGGAGAGACCCACTCCTGCCGACGCCTCAATTTGGACTCGCAACCTGCGGAACTGTCAGACAATTCATTTCTGTTGTTTAAGCCTGCGGGTTTGCCATACTTTGTGATGCAGCCCAAGAAAACTGCCACAACCAGGATTTTGTTGTTGTTGTTGTTGTTGTTGTCTTGTTTTCACTTTGGCTGTGCTGGGTCTTCATTGCAGCTCTATGGGGCTTTTAGTTGTGGCACACGGGCTGGAAGTTTGCCAGGCTCAAGCTCACAGCACTCAACTACACCACTGTTGATGTCATCTATGATGCGTTGGGGTGGCAGCCATCAACATCGCAGCCCACTGACTGGGCAATCCCCAGGATCTCTTTAATGGTTCCAGAGAGTTCTCTAGCTAGAGGTCGATGATGCATCTGCCTGGCAATGTTGACCATCTCATTAAAACTGATGTTTCCACTGTATCTAGTGTTTTTCTGCTTCTTCCTGTCTCTTGGCAGTTCCTTGAGGGCTTCAGCAGTTCCATAAGAAGTAGAAGGTACCACTCAATCTGGGCCTGTCTGCTCTGAATGATCAGTTTCAGTGTATCCTCAGACCCTTCCAATCACCAGTTGCCTTGGTGATGTCGTCACCAGCCTCTTTTGGAGACAGACCCTGGGGCCAGTCTTGGGGGCCAGGGCAGATATGGTACCGACCTCCCCACTATGCACCTCACTATATGACTCTGGTCTCGTTGGTGTTGAATTTAGGTGGCATAGAGGAGGCAGATGGTGTCAAATCAACCTGGATTCCTGATAACCCAAGAAAGTAGCATCTTTGCCTCCTCAAAGCCGAAAATGTTGTCAAGTTTTTTCACAGAAGGCAAATTACTGTTATCTTAAACATGTATGCAATGGATTCTATCTCCTGAGCTATATAAAAAGATGAGGTTCATCTCATTTACATAAATAGTGGTTCCCTTGTGATGCACAGCACAGCCTGCTTTTTTGTTTTTTTGGCCAGTCCCACAGCATGCCAGATCTTAATTCCTGCAGGAGGGACTGAGCCTGAGCCCCCTGTGTCTGAAGGGCAGAGTCTTAACTACTGGCCCACCAGGGAAGTCCCACAGCCTGCTTTCATAGTTATTCAACAATAAAGCTGTTTTCTTTATTTCTACATCTGGGAAGAGGATTTTCTGGATTGGCAGAAGATTTTATTTTTAATTTTACCCATACCAGCTTTTGAGAAGTAACTGGTCGAGAATACGGTTACATGATTTCACCCCCAAAATAGTGATAAATCATTGTCCTTATGATTCCATTTTTGAAAAATTACATTTTTATCTAACATGCACAATATCCTGTTAAAAAGGTAAGATTGCAGGTATCCATTTTCTTTTTTCAATTTGTATGTACCTTCTGATTTTTCTACTGTTTTTAATGCATTGATTGTGTAATCTAGAAAAGCTACAATTCCTATTCTCTTTTCCTTCCTTGGAGAAACCATATGCCCATGATTGAACATTTTTTTATCATGGCTGAACATTTATTATATCCTAGCATTTTAATGAAACATAGTATTTCAACAGTTAAAACTGGACATGGAACAACAGACTGGTTCCAAATAGGGAAAGGAGTACGTCAAGGTTGTATATTGTCACCCTGCTTATTTAACTTATATGCAGAGTATATTATGCAAAATGCAGGGCTGGATTAAGCACAAACTGGAATCAAGATTGCTGGGAGAAATATCAATAATCTCAGATACGCAGATGACACCAGCCTTATGGCAGAAAGTGAAAAAGAACTAAAGAGCCTCTTGATGAAAGTGAAAGAGGAGAGTGAAAAAGTTGGCTTAAAACTCAACATTCAGAAAACTAAAATCATGGCATCTGGTCCCATCACTTCATGGCAAATAGATGGGGAAACAATGGAAACAGTGACAGACTTTATTTTGGGGGGCTCCAAAATCATTGCAAATGGTGACTGCAGCCATGAAATTAAAAGACACTTGCTCCTTGGAAAAAAGCTATGACCAACCTAGACTGCATATTAAAAAGCAGAGACATTACTTTACCAACAAAGATCAGTCGAGTAAAAACTATGTTTTTCCCAGTAGTCATGTATGGATGTGAGAATTGGACTATAATGAAAGCTGAGTGCCAAAGAATTGATACTTTTTGAACTGTGGTGTTGGAGAAGACTCTTGAGAGTCCCTTGGACTGCAAGAAGATCCAACCAGTCAATCCTAGGGAAAATCAGTCCTGAATATTCATTGGAAGGACTGATGCTGAAGCTGAAACTCCAATACTTTGACCACCTGATGTGAAGAACTGATTCATTGGAAAAGACCCTAATGCAGGGAAAGATTGAAGGCAGGAGGAGAAGGGGACGACAGAGGATGAGATATTGCTGCTGCTGCTAAGTCTCTTCCGATGTGTCTGACTCTGTGTGACCCCATAGACGGCGGCCCACCAGGCTCCTCTGTCCCTGGGATTCTCCAGACAAGAATACTGGAATGGGTTGCCATTTCCTTCTCCCAAGGATGAGATGGTTGGATGGCATCACCGACTCGATGGACATGAGTTTGAGCAAGCTCAGGGAGTTGGTGATGGACAGGGAAGCCTGGCATGCTGCTGTCTGTGGGGTGGCAAAGAGTCAGACAGGACTGAGCTATTGAACCGAACTGAACTGTTAGTATTTCAGTTAAGGAAACGGCAACCTACTCCAGTATTCTTGCCTGGAGAATCTCGTGGACAGACACGACTTAGCCACTAAACCACCACCACCACCGAACAGGATACACTCCTTCCCCTCTCTAGTTTGTCAGAGATCCTCAGATCTAACCTAAAATACCTCTGGGAAGGGAAATGACCAGGGATCCAGGAGGCAATCACACAGCACCCCACCTGAGGCCCTATCTTTCCTTGACGCCTAACAGGAGTTAACAAATGGGATATTGATTCCGGCCTGGCGTGCTGCGATTCATGGGGTCGCAAAGAGTCGGACACGACTGAGCGACTGATCTGATCTGATCTGATATTGATTCCCTGGTTCAGAGAGTCCATCCTCTCAGCACAGCATTGCTTCACCTCCAGATGAGGTGGAGACATTTAAGAGGTTCCCTAATTTCATGGCGCGGAGAGTTCTGGGAAATAGAGTCTTGCTATTTGTCCTGCTCCCGGGGGCGGGCCCCGGTGCCCGGACTTCCGGCATCCTCCGGCGTTGGGGCTCCGCGTTCTGTGTGCGTGTTCGCGCACGCGCACCGGGGCTTTTGCTTCCTGTCGTTGGCCAGGTCACCGCTCGCCCTCGTTCCCAGGCTTTGGCCTCCGGCGGGCGGGGATTCCGGGGCCTGCGGGACTGGAACGCCGTCCGGCAGGGCTGGCATCCAGCGGACGCGGGCTGTGCACGCGAGGGTTCTCGCGGGCCGGGCGGAGGCTGGAGCCGAGACCCCGGAGCTCGAGCCCCGGAGCCCTCGGGCTGGGTCGGAGAGGCCGGGCTAGCGGCGGCGACACTAAGGAGCGGCGGGGCCCGGTCCCGACCGTCTGCAGCGCACGACACGGTGAAGCCTCGGGAACGACGTTGGCCCGAAGGGAGCTTGTCCCGTAGGCCCAGAGCTGGCTCCTCGGGCCCAGAGGCCTCGGGAGGCGGAAAGGAGGGACTCGGGGAGAGGAGCGCGCCGCAGGAGCAGCCCCCGGCCGGAGCCTGGGGAGCCCGGAGCCGGTCAGCGAGTCCCGACGAGGTAGGTGGTGCGTCTGCGGCCTCCAGGCGGCTGTTGATCCTGCTCCCCTCGGAGAGCAGGGCTTGGGGAGCCCGCTCCGGACCCCACGAGAGAGCGACTGAGAAGGTTTGACCGCTTTGCCGGGGTCGAGAGGCCGGGCTGGAGGGCAGGACCGGCTGCTCCGATGGGGCTCAGCTGGGGCTTGTGAGTTCTGGGTGTCCTGAGGCAGTGGGGGCCCCAGGCTTGGCCCGAACGTGCCGCGTCCACCTCTCCCTCCATCCCCGAGGCCCCTCCTCCTCTTTCTCTCGCCTTCTTGCAATCCTGCACGTGTCTCTCAAGACTCATCCGCACTTGGTTTTGTAATCTAAGCCTCCGCTGACATGCCACGCCCCCCTCCTCCGCGGGTTCTGCCTGGTGGACTCGCACCGTGTAGTTAGTGCGGGATGAGTCTTCGAGGCGTCTGTCCCGCTGCCTCAGTTGAGGGAGGCGGTGATTGGGCCTGAGAAGGGAGGTGACTTGTCCCAGGTCACTAGGTCTGCAGATGGGATCGTTAGCAATATCAAACTCTTAGGGCAAGTGCTCTGTTAGTTTCTTAATAAGAGATCTTTTTTGAGCATTGCGTTTAAGTTTGTACAAATAATTGAAAGACTGAGCCGCACCTGAGTGTATCGCGTTACTCAGAGCATCTTGTGGATTTTCTGATCTTGACAGAGTTAGTAAAACTGTAATTGTTTATTTTTATCATTTTATATTTAATGATGGAATTTTATTTTAATAGGATTCCATGTTCATCCACTGATGAAAAAGTGTTTTCCCCGCAGTACCATAATCATGTGGGAGTTACAGGCCTGTGGGTGTGTACTCAGTCTTTGTTTTACTAAGCCCTACTGGAAAGTGAAAGGGCGGGTTTCCCACAAGTGTCTAGTGAAGTGCTGGGCAGGGCTCGTTCACACTAGCTGTTCCTGGCTCGCTTCACTACCTGCGTTTCCTCCTTCAGGTCCGCCTCTGCTTTCACAGTCCTGCAAGTTATTCCGAGAGCAGCGGAAAATGAATCAATCTCTGGTGAGTTTTGTTGTTTACTTATTTACTCCCTTCTCCATTTTGTAGGCTTCCCTCGTGGCTCAGATTGTAATGAATCTGCCTGCAATGTAGGAGACCCGAGTTGGATCCTTGGGTCAGGAAGATCCCCTGGAAAAGGGAATGGCAACCCACTCCAGTATTCTTGCCTGGAGAATTCCATGGATAGAGGAGCCTGGATTGACTCCAAACAGCGGCTAGCACTTTCACTGATTTGTAATAACACTTTAGGAGGCCCAATAGTTCAGAATTTAAAATGGAAAAGTAGGAATAGGTAAAAGATAGGGTTAGACAAAGCATAGAGAGCAGGTCAGCACCAAGTGTTTCTGGCAAGTTCTATGTGTAGATTCCAGGATCCTCCAGAGGTCTTAAAGTCACAGAACAAGCCTTGAGTTCTTGACATTCATTGCAAAAAGTGACAAAGACCATCTATTGCTTGCCTTACGTTGTCCTTTCCAAACACTTATCCTTGGGTGTTAAAGGTTTCCTTGATGTGATATGTGGTGGGAGATGGGTGGGGGAATCAAGTCAGGGGGACTTGGGGCTCCAGCTGGATGGCAGACAGGCAAGGGGGAGGCCTCAGTGAGTTCCCACTGCCGCTGGTCCTGGGCCCCAGTACATAGTGCACGTCCACGCCCTTGGGTTCTTTCTCAGTCGTGAGTGAGGTTGAGAACATTTTCATAGGTTTAGAAGCTGTTTCTTCTTTTTTAATTAATAGACTTTTTAGAACAGTTTTAGGTTTATGGGGAAATTGAGCTGACAGTACAGAGTTCCCTATAATCGTCCCTCTTGGTTTCCTCCTGTTATCGTCTCACACTTGTGCGGTGCATCCTATCAATTGTTGATACCTTCCTACCACCTGGAGTCCGTAGTTTATATTAGGGGTCACTCTGTGTTCAGGTCTTGACAAGTGTGTAGTGAATGGCCTTCAGCCACCAAAGAAGTACAGTATAGAACTGCTTTGCCACCAGAAACAACCCAGGGCACCTCCTGCTTGTCTCTCTCTCTGCCCCAGCCCCCAACAGCTGCTCATCTTATTACCGTCAATGTATTTTTGTCTTTTACAGAATGTCGCGTAGTTGGAATCGTACAGTATGTGGTCTTCTCAGACTGGTGTGTTTCTCTTTTTATATGAAGGGCCTGTTCATGTCCACAGTCCGTCTTCCTGTCTCAGTACTGGTTTGTTTTGCTTGTCTTATTGACTAACAGAGTAGCCTTAAGTATTTATAAATGTTTCCAGTTGGAGTCATGTTAGTGAACATTGTTTTCCAAGTTTTTTGTCTTTTTACTTGATTTTCCAGCAATAGCATATAATTCTTTAATTTTTTTCATTTTGAGAGGTTGAATACTATTCATTTAAAAAAATTTCTCAAAAATTTCTCAAAATCACAAGATTTTTAGTCTTATCCACACAAGTGAATAAGAGCACCCTCCTTGGTCAGTACTGAAGTACAACTTCTTTCAAGGAGGTGAGTGGAGGTGAGGAGGGAGGAATTCATTGGTCTCGTGCTTCTCTTCTGGTTCTTACTTTCTCTTTCCGGTTCTGGGCACTGCGTCAGCCACTCTCTTGCACTTGGTAAAGACTTTAATGTGTGAACGTGTGGACCCCCCAGTCCTCAGGGGTCGGACACAGGTATGTCTGGTGATGTCTGGTTGGAATATGGGCTGAGTTCTGGAAGATTTGCTGTTGCTGTCTGAGACAGGTTTCTCCAGGCTAGACCAGGGCAGTGCTGTACATATCTCTGTCTGCCTTGGGCAGTGACTACTTCTACTGGTATGTCTCAGCAGCAGCAGGGCAGCCTCAGCCTTCCCAGGCCAACAAAGTCTGGCTCCCAGTCATCTCGGCGTGTAGAGCTTGGGGTCAGGGGACATGAGCCATTCTGCCTCTTCGATTGTTTCACAATCAAGAACTTTGATTTTCAGTCAACATCAGGAGTTCATCATCGTCTCTAATAGACCCTGAGCTTGACGAGCTCGTTTCCTTAACTCCTCCTAACCACTCCTGTCTCCATGTTCTGTTGAGAGCTGCTGCTGCTGCTGCTAAGTCGCTTCAGTCGTGTCCAACTCTGTGCGACCCCATAGACGGCAGCCCACCAGGCTCCCCGTCCCTGGGATTCTCCAGGCAAGAGCACTGGAGTGGGTTGCCATTGCCTTCTCTGTCTTTTGAGAGCACCTGAACCTTATTGGTTTTAACACACAGGCACTGTTTTGTAAACTTTTCTGGGCAATTGCATAAATTTAACAGACCCATTACGTTTAGTTATTTATTTCTGTGTTTTCTGATTCATTCTGATTTGCAGAGTGGTGAGATACACAGTAGATAATCAACAGTAGTAGCAGGTATTGAAAAGCATGTTTTGTCCAAAGAACTGTGTTAAGTGCTTTCCGTGAAAGAGCCTGTTTGGTACTGATCTGTATCATGTGACAGGCACCATTATTGTCTGTATTCTAGAGGTGATGGTACAGGAGGAAACAGGCTGTAATGACTGTGTGAGTGTGAGTGTTTGTGAATTAACTCAGAAGATCCACACTCACAGGTCTGGGTATGGCAGTTTCCGGTTCTGTTGTGTGCTCTGTGCCCCTCATCAGGAGTAAGTGAGCTCCTTCCCTGGAATGTGTTGGGGGATGAAGGGATTCCAAATACCCGGCTGGGCATTAGGGCGGGACGAACCAAGCTGTTTCCAATAGCTCGTGGGCAGGCCAGGGTCAGGTCGAGGCAGGCTTATCTCTGTAGTAAAATACGGAACTGGGATGTGCTGCCTGGCTTGCTCATCGCCTTGGTAACTGGTGAATACTACAACTCAGTTCCTTCTGTGAGTTGTAGGAGGAGCTCAGGGCAGGAGCAGAAGAGAAGCTTGGGCTGGTGATAAACATTGGGAAATGTTGAAGTGTAGAAGGTTATTAATGCCTGGAGAATCCCCATGGACAGAGGAACCCGGGAGTCTACAGTCCATGGGGTGGCAAAGAGTTGGACACAACTGAGCGACTAAGCACAACATGGCACAGCACAGGTTATTAAAGCCATGAGGCAAGATGGGATCACCATCAGAGCCAAGGGTACAAGAAAAGAACTGAGCCCCAGGGCCCTATGATGACTTGAGGACGACTCAGAGGAGAGGAGGAGCCAGTCAAGGAGCGGCTGGGGAGGACAAAAGAGAACCAACTGGTATTATTAGTGTTCTGTAAGCAGAATGAAGGATCACAGTGCCTCTTGGGTTTGCACACTGCCCTCAGGCCTGTGCTTCTCGAGGGCACAGGCTCTGTCTGCTGGTCTCGTCCTCAGGACTGTTGCTGGCTCATAGTGTAAGGCTGTATTTTCTTTTTTTCCTGTACATTGAGCAAACTCATGGCAGTATATTATATTTATTTTCCTTCCATAAGGCCCATAATATAGAAAAGGTACACAGTGTAAACTTGACCAGTGAGCTGGGTAAGCTCTTGTCCCCGTGTATCTGCTCCATGTCACCCAGTTCCCACTATGGTGCCATTACAGGGGTCAGTGTCATTCAGGGACGTGGCCGTGGACTTCACCCAGGAGGAGTGGCAGCACCTAGACCCTGAGCAGAAGACGACCTACAGGGACGTGATGCTGGAGAACTACAGCCACCTCATCTCTGTGGGTGAGGAGAGAGAGAAATGAGATTTCCCTCTAACTTAATGGTTTTAACTTTGACCTTGTGGGCTTCCCAGGTGGCACAGTGGTAAAAGAACCACCTGCCAGTGCAGGAGGTGTAAGAGATTCAGGTTCGATCTTATGAAACTGAATTGGGTTGGGAAGATCCCCTGGAGAAATGGAAACCCACTGCAGTATTCTTGCTTGGAAAATCCCTTGGAAAGAGGAACCTGGCAATCTGCAGTCCGTGGGGTTGCCTAGAGTCAGCTGACCAAGTATACACACACAGACACACACACTTTAACTTTGAACTTGACAGAACAACTGGAATCATCTGGGTACCAGGTGGGGCATGTGGTCTCTACCTCAAGGTAGGTTCTGATTCTGGCACAGCACCAATGGCACTTCTCTCCTGTAGCTCATAAGCCAGCCTTTTGCTTACATGACAGATCTGGAAGCCCAGCAGCCAAGTTCAAGTTCTCTCTTGTATCTATTAACAGGGTGTCACATTATCAAACCAGAAGTCATCACCAAATTGGAGCAAGGAGAAGAGCCGTGGGTGGTGGAAGGAGAATTCCTGCTTCAGAGTCACCCAGGTGTGTGAGGGGGGTGGCAGTAAGGAGGGTGGTCACTCAGGAGTGTTTTTCCCTGGAGCTTTTTAATGGTGCCAAACCTGAGAAGTGACTGAAGAGTTGTTCTTGCACTCCGGCAACTCGAATCTCTCTCCCTAAGGCTCTTTCCTTCCCCACAGCAGTTTGTGTTGGTAGAGCTTCCCACTCTGGTTTCTGCTCTGAATCAAAACCTGCTCGCTTCCTTCCTCCTCTTAAACCTCAGAACTTCTTACGGCATTTTGTTGGCAGGCATATATATCGTTTGTCATTAGAGATAACTCCTGACTCTCCCATGTTCTCATTAGTTTCTTTCTTCTTTCCCATGAAATGCCTCAGGCTTGTTTCTGTCCCTGGCTTCACTTCTCACTTCTCTTTCTTTGAGGTCAGAGTTCACACCCCCATCCTGTGCATAAACCAGTGAACTCAGTTCATCTGTGCTGTCCTGATCACAGGCGCTGGTCATTCCTGCTGGAGTTTGGTGATAGCATAACAGGGTCTCCCTATTCCACCAGATGCTCACTTTCATCTTGTCTCTTACTTTCTGTTCTGTTGGCAGTGTCTTGAATCATGTTGTGTCTGAGCAGGTGCTCAGTCAAGTAGGAGACAGAGAAATGAGTCCTGATTCATTTACCACCCCCACCCTGCCCCCTCCAGAAACATCCCTGAAGGGTCTGCCTCACCCTCTGGTGGTTTATTCCACAAGCTCTTTAGAAGGTCCTCCTATCTCAGGTATTTAAGGCTTTTATGTGTTTCATGCTGCTCTGTCTACCTGTTGCTGGTTCAGTGTTTCCTGAGAGAGTGCAAATCTCATTGGATTTGCAAGATGTGTTCCCCTGACTTTTGAATCCATCTTATCACTAGTCTCACAGGATGAGCCTACAGCCATTCCCTGTTGATTCCTAAAGGCAGTTTAAATTCCTCTTCCTTTTAGAATCATACAATATTGTCCCTATGTTGCCCAGAAATTATAATTTTTTATTGTTTCCTAAACTTCATTTGGTCCACACTTCTAAAGGTCTCTTCTGTTTCACTGAGGTGTGGGTTATTTGTCCAGATTACACATTCTTTAAGTCTGAACTCAAATATTCAACCCCTCCTTAGAGTTTTCACTTTCAGCTCTAATACCAGTTTCTTCCTTCCCTCGACTTCAACTCCATCTCAAGGTGATGCTTTAGGAAAAAAGTCTAGGTCTGATCAAGAAATCTGTTGACCGTGTTTTTTGCTTGGGCTTCTCCACCCACCCTCCTCAAGTTTTGATAGATTCTGAGGAAACCTATCTTTTCTCAGGTTTTTGCCTCAGGAAAGATAGATTTTGAGTAGATCAAAGGCTGGAAGTCAGGCAAATTTAGTAAAACAACAGGAGCAGAGACTTGCAATTGAATATAAACTGGGGCATAGTTGGTACCAAACCATCTCAGTGTAGGTGGTAGCACCGTAGACTGTGCTCTTTATCTCCATGCGATATGAAACGACTTGGTGTGAAGTGGAGACCTGCCTCTCGCACAGTCCTCCTGGCCCTTGTGCAACAGCTAAACTCATTGTTCCCTCATCAGTTGACCTGTTTGCTGTGAGCCCTTTCATATCTAAGAATCAGGCATTTATCCATCATTGCTCCACGTTTTATTTTACCTTCTGTACTCACCTTTGAACAAAATTTTGAAATATTAATGTGTGCATGTACTCAGTCATGTCTGACTCTTTGCAACCCCATGGACTGTAACCTGCCAGGCTCCTCTGTCCATGGCATTTCCCAGGTAAGTGTACTGGAGTGGGTTGCCATTTCCTCCTCCAGGGCATCTTCCTGACCCAGGGATCAGACCTGTATCTCCTGCACTGCAGGTGGATTCTTTACCACTTGTTTTTATCAGCTTTCTTCACCACTGGAGATCATGGAGCTTGTGTGTGTGCATGTGCAAGTTCATTCCAAACCAAAATAATAAGGGGGAGAAATACACTTGGAATGGTTTTCACCTGTCCAAGAAGCTAGCACCTGTGCCACAATGAAATGGTTGTGTACAAGTCACATGTCATTTCTTACCTAGGAAGTTGCATAAAAATTGGTTAATCTTGCCTCTTTTTAGAAGAAGTCTGGAAAGTTCATGATCTGATGGAGGGAAGCCAGGAAAATGAAGACAAACATTCAAGGCAAACTGAATCCATTAACAACAAAACCCTGCCTGAAGGGAGAGGTAATGGTCTTGGTAAGACTTGTAATGTGGAAACAAGCCCTGTTTCTTCAAGAAAAATATCCTATCAGTGTGATTCATGTGAAAAGAGTTTAAAGTCTATTTCAGAATATATTAGTAGTGATGGCAGCTATGCAAGAATGAAACCTGATGAATGTAGTGCTTGTGGGAGATCACTTCTCCATGTGAAGCTTGAAAAAACTCATCTCGGAGATAAACCTTATGAATTTAACCAAAACAGGGAGGCTTATGCTCTAAATGAAGAAAGTATTTATCAGAACATTCACATTTTGGACAAACCCTTTGAATATATCGAATGCCAGAAAGCCTTTCAGAAGGATACAGTGTTTGTTAACCATATAGAGGAGAAACCCTACAAGTGGAACGAATCTGAAATAGCCTTTCTCCAAATGTCAAACCTCAGTGTGCACCCAACAACTCATTTGGAAATGAAACCCTATGAGTGCAACGCATGTGGGAAATCCTTCTGTAAAAAGTCCAAGTTTATTATCCACCAGAGGACTCACACAGGAGAGAAACCTTATGAATGTAATCAGTGTGGGAAATCCTTCTGCCAGAAGGGCACCCTCACTGTCCATCAGCGAACACACACAGGGGAGAAGCCCTATGAATGTACTGAATGCGGGAAAACCTTCTACCAGAAGTTACACCTCATTCAACACCAGAGAACTCACTCAGGAGAGAAGCCCTATGAATGTAGCTACTGTGGAAAAGCCTTTTGCCAGAAGACACACCTCACACAGCACCAGAGAACACATTCAGGAGAGAGACCCTACGTTTGTCATGACTGTGGAAAAACCTTCTCCCAGAAGTCAGCCCTTAATGACCACCAGAAAATTCACACAGGCGTGAAACTCTACAAGTGCAACGAGTGTGGGAAGTGCTTCTGCCGCAAGTCTACCCTCACCACACACCAGAGGACACACACGGGAGAGAAGCCCTATGAGTGCAACGAGTGTGGGAAGTTCTTCTCTCGGCTGTCATATCTCACTGTGCATTACAGAACTCATTCAGGAGAGAAGCCCTATGAATGTAATGAGTGTGGGAAAACCTTCTACCTTAACTCAGCCCTCATGAGACACCAGAGAGTCCACACAGGAGAGAAGCCCTATGAATGCAATGAGTGTGGAAAGTTATTCTCCCAGTTGTCGTACCTCACCATACATCACAGAACTCACTCAGGAGTGAAGCCCTACGAATGTAACGAATGTGGGAAGACCTTCTACCAGAATTCCGCCCTTTGTAGACACCGGAGGATACATAAAGGAGAGAAGCCCTATGAATGTTACATATGTGGGAAGTTCTTCTCGCAAATGTCATACCTCACAATACATCACAGAATTCATTCAGGAGAGAAGCCCTACGAATGTAACGAATGTGGGAAAACCTTCTGCCAGAATTCAGCCCTCAACAGACACCAGAGGACACACACAGGAGAGAAAGCCTATGAGTGTTACGAGTGTGGCAAATTCTTCTCTCAGATGTCGTATCTCACTATACATCATCGAATTCATTCAGGAGAGAAACCTTTTGAATGTAACGAATGTGGAAAAGCCTTCTCTCGGATGTCATACCTCACTGTACATTACAGAACTCACTCAGGAGAGAAGCCATATGAATGTACCGAATGTGGGAAAAAATTCTACCACAAATCAGCCTTCAACAGCCATCAGAGAATTCACAGGAGAGGGAACATGAATGTACTTGATGTGGGAAGGCTTCTCTGAAGTCAGATCTCTTATAACATCGCAGAACCCTCTCCATATAATGAATAAGGAACTCCTACCATCCCGAGTTGGAGAGTTCATACAGGTGGGTGTGAACAAACCTGTGAGTATTTGTCAGACTTGGAACCTGAAAGTTTGCAGGTTGGAAACCTCAGCTGTAACTAGGCCACATGACATGCTGACAGGAGTAAAAATCTATCAGTATTTAAATTGGACATAGTTTCGCTATGAATTCAAACTTTTACATATCAGGGAATTCAGACCAAGGGGATATCTTTCAAGGAACGTGGAAAACATTCTGTTGGAAATTATGAAACTAAAATTTATGTTTCTGATAAAATGTCAAGCTTTTGTAAAAAAAAAAAAGAAACCACAGAGGATGGCTGTTTTGAATAAACATGCTCCTTATGTACATAGAAGCTGTAAAATCGCTGGGTAGCTAATTAAGATGGCAGCATGGCAACATTAAGCTCACACTAAGTGGATCTTGAGGGTGTTTGGGTGTTTCTGTTTGCTTTCTAGGATGCTGCATTACAGGAGTTGTATGTTCGGCTTGAATCATGTTTGAAAAGGCATTGTATCCTTATTAGAATAATTTCTAAGGTATTTTAAATAGCACCACTATGCTAGCATCTAAATATGTATAGATAATGAACTAATATTTGAAAGATATGAAGTATACTTCTCTTTGTGCTCTTCCCTAGCATTTATAAATGGATTTTATTGTTGTTAATGAATTAAGTCTTCCATAAGGAAACCAATGTTTTTAATAGTGTTTTAACTGTATCTGAATCAGCAAGAGATAAAAATCTGTGCATAAAGTAGAAAATTGCATAGATAATTTAAAATGGTTAATGCCACAAGTCTCTGTAGTAAGGGACAGCTGTAGGACTCATTGCAATCAGTACGGTTTAAAAAATGTACTTAAAATAGTCTCATTTTAATCTGTTTTTTTCACTTACTGTTTTTTATTTAGATGCCTTTGTAAGTGTGTAGAGCACATGTACTATGTAACCCAGAAATTAACTGTATTTTTATTTGATACGATGGTGTTTTTAAGCACCATGGTTTGTTCCTTCCTGAATGGATTGAGAGAGCAGGTTCGTATGGGTTGTAGCTAGTGTTGCTGAGTGACCAACCTAGTCACTCATTCCTTGTTTTTGGCTGCCCGAGTCTGGGTATCCATTCCTCTTGATGGAACAGGGGATAAATCCTGATTAGTTTCAACCAATAACGATAATCCCTTTCTCATAGCCAGTAATTGGTTTAGATTATTCGGAGGACCCCATGCTAGACAGGTAAAGAAAATATCTTGAGCAGGTTATTTCTGGAAAAGGTTTCTTCAAAGCTTCAAGGAATCATGCCAGGTGAAGTGGGATCCTGTTCAACGTTTCCTTATCTGGCTGTGTCTTTCAACGATGGTTATAATTTGTGCATGGCAGAGCAGAAAGACTGGAAGAACCTGGGACCTGGATGATGCTCTTGAGCTACTGAACCAGCCAGCCGTGTAGCCACTCTATCTCTGGACTGTTTCTTTTGTGAAAAACTGAATTGTAGATTGATTTAGGTTGCTTCTAGTGATAACTAAAGATATAGAGCAATTGAGAAGTGGGCTTTAGGCAAATCACTTTTTTTGAGGTGTTGATACAGAGATGATCTTATTTTCTGTAAATTTTGGTGTAAATATTACTCAAATATTTGAGTATTAGAAAACTTGAAACAATTCAATGTGTATGTTTTCCTCTATTTTTACATTACTGACCTAAGAACTTTTGGAGCCTGATATGATGTTAGGTATATCTTTCTTTCCATAATGCATGACATAAATTTTGTTTAGGTTAATTTGTTATTCATGGGTCATTGCTACCGTGTTGTTGATGATATATGGCGTAAGGTAAGGACTCACTTCTGTTTCTTTTCCAGTGATTAGCCTGATAGCCTGTATTATTTGAGTCATCCACCCCTTTCTGCAGAGATGAGATGCTGTTTCTCACGTGTTTCTGTCACTCATGGCTCCCGTTTTTCTTGCTCATCACTTTTCCATCAGATTTGTCTAGATGATCTTGAGTCTGCTGTATAACAGGTACTAAGATTCTGGTACAGTGTATAGTTTTATGTAGGAACTATATATTCATAGTATACTTGTTGAAGGTTTCCCACACTAATGGGAAGTAGCTTAAGTATTCGGTATGCATTTTAAGTAAAATATTTGGAAAGGTTATAAATGATTTACCACGTTCTTTTTCTGTTACGAAGTGCCTGATACCAAAGGGCCCTATACATGTGTATGTGGCCCTCAACTGCCTCTTCAGTAATACGGTTGTAGAATTTCTCTATTGTTTCAGAGACACCAGTGTTTTCATACTATTACATCTCTGAAATAGTGTAACACAGTCTAATTTAACTGGTGTTTTTTCTTCCTTAGAGGTACTTAAAGTAATGGTTTGTCTTATATTTGATGGATGAAATGCAATATTTGAAAAGTTTTTAACTATTCCTGGCAAGACCTGCATTCACAAAAGAAGGCACCATGGGAGATGGCCCACTCACCCATCTGGCAGCAAGGAGTGAATGTGGAATTGTGGCAGAGCGCAAATGCTTGCTCTTTATATGCACAGTGACTTCATCCTGTGGAGCGTGAGCAGATTAGGAACTCCCAGTGGATTTCCAGGGGCTAAGCCAGGGGTTGACCCCTCCCAGCACCTACAGGTGAGAGATTCTCCAAGGTTCTCACCCACCCACCCCCACCCCCCGTCATCCTAGTGTTAGTGAAATGGTGGTTCATTGGTTGGCCTCTCAAACAGGTCAAAATGAAGACCATTGTTAACACCAGGGCAATATTCCGAGGCCATGGAGTGACCCTCTCTTCTTTATTCCACTGCAGTGACTGGTAATGTTTCTATCCTGGTGACTGGTAATGTTTGTATCCTGCAGAAGTGTGTAAAATGATACTGACCTGGACATACCTTTTAAATTTAATGCTGTATCGTGCAGTAGTCCCTGTGTTTATAAACCCCTGAGAAGTTCTATACACAAGAGAATGTGTATACAGGGAGTTTCACCACAGCAAGATTTTGAGGTATCCTAGGTGACCATCACTAGAAGAGGTGGGTAAAAGGTGGATCATGCATTGGGGTGGTGTCTAGCAGTCAGAGTGTGTGTTGTACTTGCATGTAGCACATCCAATTAGCAGTTTTAGATATGAATGGAAAAAATGGATGGAATGAGATGTCATACAAGTAAACAATGCTTATATCAGTTAAAGTTACACACAAACCCTTACAGAAGTTACAATGGTGAGTGCTAAAGGTCCTACCTTTATCAATGAGTGCCTGTGAGGGAAGGGATGGAACTGGGGTTTGGCATGAAGAAAGAATGGGATCTACACAGAAACCAACACTGATAAGCTGAGTAGTACAGTTAACATTGTGCCCAGGACTTCTCCAGAAATACTGAAGACATACACACAGGAAAATTAAAGACCCACACTTAAAATCCTCAATAATGTTTTATTCTGTTCAGTTTTAGCCAGAATTTTATGGCTCAGTTGCCTAAATGAGTGCCTTTTCTGGCAGAGCTGCTCAGCCAACATCCCCCCACACCTCAGGTCAGCAGCCAATGGGTGACAACTGGTGCTCCAGGTACAGGCTTCTGGGGCAGGCAAGAATCAGACTTCATTCCCATAGGACTGGGCTGTGCATCTCACCTATTGGCCACTGTCTGTAAGAAGGGAGCAGGGCTTACCTTTGTTGTCTCCTGGGCTCAGAGCAGTCTTCCCAGAGGGCTGGTGCCAAAGGCATTTAAAGGCACAAGTACTGGGTGCAGCAACCTGGGGCAGGATAACAGTCAAGGTGAGCAGCAGACATACCGAGAAGCCGGGGAAGGAAGAGGTTGGGAAGCTGACGTGTGTGGGGATAAGAGCTTTTAAAAGCTTCCATGTGCACACTGTATGTGTGCAGGGTGGGACATGACTCAGAAAAGATGTGGAAAGTCCCTATGCACTCACCTAGCAACTCTGTAAGCTGGAAGTGAAGACTAAGGCAGAGTGGAACCAGCCTGGTCAAGCACAAAAGACGTACCCAACACAGAGCCAGCCTGCAAAACTAGGGGAGTGCCGTCACATTGCCTCATGTTTGACTCACATTTGACCTCTGACACATTCCCATTGATTAGTGCTTCCTTCGTTTTTGACCAAGGAGGCCCAGGCTCACCTTGTACACACTGGGTGTGACCTAGACTCAGCTCTTTCTCCAAGGAGTCCTGGTTCTTCGTAGGGGCCAATGTTGGGAACTGACTTTGCTCACCACTCTGGGAGGTGTTACTCAGTGGACAAAGCTATGAAATAAGTAATTTTTTAAATGAATAATATTTTTTGATTCATATTTATCATCATAGGGAGGTCACATGAATTCTTTGATTTCTATGGTTGTCTTATCTCTTAAACTGGAAGTTTTGATTCCTAGTAACTTTTATAATTTCTTTTAGCTTTCTCCTACAATGTACACAAAATAGATTCAAATAAACAGCAATATTATCAGGAAGAAAACTGATGAGTGATTTTATAATTTTTGGCTGTCATTTTTGTCCTCAAACATGTTCCATTAAGGATGTATAATCATAACATAGAGTGCAGAGTTTCTTCAAAGAATCACTTCTTTTGTGTGGTCAAGTTGCCAATTTGATACTAAGTTGATTTCAATTTTAGAATCTTTTTACTTTTGAATATGTAAACCACTCATTTGTTCAAAGTTTAAAAATTCATAAAAAGGTAAAATCAAAGAAACCTTGCTTCTACCCCATCTCCACAAATAACATTCTTGGAGACCCTCTCTCCTAATGAGCTCTCTGATGTACATGAGCTCAAGTTTTCTCCCATGAAATCTCAAAGGTATGACACATACGACTCTACACAGGAATATTTTTCACATCTGCTGCCATTCAGGATACTTCTTGTGTGTGAATCACTTCATATTTAGAGTTGACTTCTTGTAGAAGGATTTCCCATATTATTATATTCATAAGGCTTCCCCCCTGTGGTGTTTCCTGGTGTACTGTGAGGGTTGACTTCATACAGAAGGACTTCTTGCATCTCTTATATTCATAGGGCTTCTCCCCTGTGTGGATTCTCTGATGATTAATGAGGTTTGACTTCACATAAAACCTTTTCCCACATTTCATTACATTTGAAGGGGTTCTTGCCTGTGTGAGTTATCTGATATACAGTGAGGTATGATTTCAGAAAGGTTTCTCACATTCACTACATTTATAAGCCTTCTCTTCTGTGTGAGTCCTCTGATGCATGGTTAGGGCTGACTTAAAACAGAAAGATTTTACACATTTACTACACCTATGGAGTTTCTCTCCAGTGTGTGTGCTCTGATGTTCAATGAGATGTGATTTCTGGAGGAAATTATTCCCACATTCTTCACATTGATAAGGTTTCTCCCTGTGTGTATTCACTGATGTGAAGTGTGGTGTGACTTCTGAAAGAAAGTTTTACTACATTCTTTACATTTTTAAGGTTTCTGCCATGTGTATTCTCTGGTGCTGAGGGTTGACTTCTCACATTCATTACATCTGAAGTATTTCTCTTCTGAGTGTGTCCTCTGATAAACCAGTTAGGCTTGACTTCATAGAGAAGGCTTTCCCACATACTTTACACACATGGGATTTCTTTCCTGTGTGATTTCTCTGATGACTATTAAGAAGCAACTTCACATAGAATGACTTCTCGCATTCACTGCATTTAAAGGATTTCTCTACACTGTGAGTCTACTGGTGTATAATGAGGGCTGATTTCATATAGAAGGCTTTCCCACATTCATTATATTTGTGTGGTTTCTGCCGTGTGTTTTCTGATGTTTTGTGAGGTCTGACTTTTTGTAGAAGGAGTTCTCACATTCACTGCACCCATGGGGTCTCTCCCTGGTATGAGTTCTTTGATGGACAGAGAGTCAAATTCATAGAGAAGGATTTGCCACACTCATTACATTCATATGGTTTCAACCCTGAGTGAATTTTATGATGTTTAGTGAAATTAGACTTCACACAGAAGGTTTTCCCACACTCATTAGTCATAGGGTTACTTTGCTGTATGAGAGACTTGATGAATAATTTAGGGCTGACTTAGAGCAGAAGGATGTCCCGTATTTAGTACTCTTATAGGGTTTCTTCTCTGTATTTTTACCCTGGTGGAGGTGCAATGCTGATTTACACAGAATAGAAGGATTTTCCACATTCATCACATTTGCAGGGCTTCTCCCCTGTGTGTGTTCTCTGGTGATCAGCAAATTGTGACCTGAGTAAGTTTTCCCATGTCATTGCATTTGAAAGGTTTCTCCCCTGTATGCATCTTCTGATGTTTAGTTAGATTTGATTTCACACAGAAAGATTTCCCACAGTCCTTACACTCCTGTTTTCCTCCCCTGTGGGAATTCTCTGGTGATGGTTGAAGTTTGATTTTGCATAAGATTTCCCACAATCCTTACACTGGTAGGGCTTCTCTTATGTGTGAGTACTCTGGCTCAGCTTTAGGGCTGAGATCTGAGGGAAGGATTTCTTGCACTCATCACACACATGAAGCTTCTTTTGATGGTCGGTAATGGCTGAAGCTTCTTTTGCTGGTCGGTAATGGCTGACTTCCCAGGGGCTTTGTCACATTCACAGGTTTTCTTTCCTGCATCAGTTCTTTGCTGGATGGTGTCTTGTGCTTTCTGGAAGGTTTTCCCACATTTATTATTGTCACATGGCTCCTCTTGTGTGTTTTCTGATGTTCAGTGAGGTGGGACTCCTGGTAAAAAGATTTCTTGATGTGACTACATTCAAATATTTTCTCTCGTGAGATTTATGAGGTTAAGTAAGATGGGACTTCTTGCTGAAATTATTCTCATTTCCATGAGATTTGTGGGTTTTCTCTACATTAATTTCCTGATGTTGAAAGAGGGTTGATGTGTCATTAACTTCAGAGTGATTCTCCTTTGTGCATTTCCTGCTGGATTTGGAGAGCTGACTTATCACTGGTATCTTGCCCCTCCCTGTTCCTCATAATCCTGGGTACTCTCTTCTGTTTGAGTCTTCTGTGGTGGGATGGTGGCTGCCTCACTGGAGGTGGCTACTCTGCACTCATGACGTTCCACAGGTGGTCCCAAGGCCAAATCTTCTGTTGCCCACAAGGGTCCTCATTATGACTCAAGGGTCTCCCATCTTGGTTATGGTTGTTGGATGCTTCCCAGGATGAGTATCCTCTTGATTATTACCAAGAAGCAACTTCCCACGTATGTTAATTTCATCAGAGTTCTTATCTGAAACATTTTTATCATGCCAGGCTTCCCTGTCCATCACCAACTCCTGGAGCTTACTCAAACTCATGTCCATAGAGCCAGTGATGCCATCCAACCATCTCATGCTCTTCGTTCCCTTCTCCTCCTGCCCTCAATCTTTCCCAGCATCAGGGTCTTTTCCAGTGAGTCAGCTCTTTGCATCAGGTGACCAAAGTATTGAAGCTTCAGCCTCAGCATCAGTCCTTCCAGTGAATATTCAGGACTGATCTTTAGGAGTGACTGGTTGGATCCCCTTGCAGTCCAAGGAGCTCTCAAGAGTATTCTCCAACACCACAGTTCAAAAGCATCAATTGTTTGGCATTCAGCTTATTTTATAATCCAACTCTCCTATCCATATATGACTACTAAAAAAACCATAGCTTTGACTAGATGGACCTTTGTCAGCAAAGAAATATCTCTGCTTTAATTTAATATGCTGTCTAGATTGGTCATAGCTTTTCTTCCAAGGAGCAAGTGTCTTTTAAGTTTGTGGCTGCAGTCACCATCTGCAGTGATTTCCAAGCCCCCCAAATTAAAGTCTCACACTATTTCCATTGTTTCCCCATCTATTTGCCACGAAGTGATGGGACCGGATGCCATGATCTTAGTTTTCCAAATGTTGAGTTTTAAGCCAACTTTTTCACTCTCCTCTTTCACTTTCATCAAGAGGCTCTTTAGTTCTTCTTTGCTGTGGTGTCATCTGCATATCTGAAGTTATTGATATTTCTCCTAGCAATCTTGATTCCAGCTTGTGCTTCATCCAGCCCAGCATTTCACACGATGTACTCTGCATGGAAGTTAAATAAGCAGGGTGACAATATACAACCTTGACGTACTCCTTTCCCGATTTCAAACCAGTCTGTTGTTCCTTGTCCAATTCTAACTGTTGCTTCTTGACCTGCATACAGATTTCTGAGGAGGCAGGTCAGGAGCTCTAGTATTCCCATCTCTTTAAGAATTTTCCACAGTTTGTTGTGATCCACACAGTCAAAGGCTTTGTTGTAGTCAATAAAGCAGATGTTTTTCTGGAACTTGCTTGCTCTTTCGATAATCCAGCGAATGTTGGCAATTTGATCTCTGGTTCCTCTGCCTTTTGTAAATCCAGCTTGAACATCTGGAAGTTCACAGTTGACATATTGTTGACGCCCGGCTTGGAGCATTTTGAGCATTACTTTGCTAGCGTGTGCTAGCGTGTACTTTGCTGCTAGAGTGCAGTTGTGCGATCATTTGAACATTCTTTGGCACTGCCTTTCTTTGGGATTGGAATGAAAACTGACCTTTTCCAGTCCTGTGGCCACTATTGAGCTTTCCAAATTTGCTGGCATACTGAGTGTAGCACTTTCACAGCATCATCTTTTAGGATTTGAGATAGCCCAAATGGAATTCCATCCCCTCCACTAGCTTTTTCATAGTGATGCTTCCTAAGGCCCACTTCGCATTCCAGGATGTCTGACTCTAGGTGAATGATCACACCACTGTGGTTATCTGGGTCATGAAGATCTTTTTTGTATAGTTCTTCTGTATATTCTTGCCACCTCTTAACATCTTCTGTTTCTTTTAGGTCCATACCATTTGTCTTTTATTGTGCCCCTCTTTGCATGAAATGTTCCCTTGATATCTCTAATTTTCTTGAAGAGACCTCTAGTCTTTTCTATTTTTTCCTCTTATTTCTTTGCGTTGATCTCTGAGGAAGGCTTTCTTACCTCTCCTTGCTATTCTTTGGAGCTCTGCATTCAAAGAACAGCAAGATATAGCAAGGGTATGGGAGAAGGCAATGGCACCCCACGCCAGTACTGTTGCCCGGAAAATCCCATGGATGGAGGAGCCTGGTGGGCTGCAGTCCATGGGGTCGCTAAGAGTCAGACACGACTGAGTGACTTCACTTTCACTTTCCACTTTCATGCACTGGAGAAGGAAATGGCAGCCCACTCCAGTGTTCTTGCCTGGAGAATCCCATGGACGGAGAAGCCTGGTAGGCTGCAGTCCATGGGGTCGCACAGAGTCAGACACGACTGAAGTGACTTGGCAGCAGCAAGGGCATATCTTTCTTTTTCTTCTTTGCCTTTTGCTTCTCTTCTTTTCTCAGCTATTTGTAAGGCCTCCTCAGACAACCATTTTGCCTTTTTGCATTTCTTTTTCTTGGGGATGGTCTTGATCCCTGCCTCCTGTACAATGTCACGAACCTCCATCCATAGTTCATCAGGCACTCTATCAGATCTAATCCCTTGAATCTGTTTGTCACTTCCATTGTATAATCATAAGGGATTTGATTTATGTCATACCTGAATGGTCTAGTGGTTTTCCCTACTTTCTGCAATTTAAGTCTGAATTTGGAAATAAGGAGTTCATGATCTGAGCCACAGTCAGCTCCCAGTCTTGTTTTTGCTGACTGTATAGAGCTTCATCTTTGGCTGCAAAGAATATAATCAGTCTAATCTGGTGATGTGTAGTCTTCTCTTGTGTTTTTGGAAGAGGGTGTTTGCTATGACCAATGCGTTCTCTTCACAAAACTCTGTTAGCCTTTGCCCTGCTTCATTCTGTATTCCAAAGACAAATTTGACTGTTATTCCAGGTATCTCTTGACTTCCTACTTTTGCATTCCAGTCCCCTATAATGAAAAGGACATCTTTTTTGGGTGTGAGTTCTAAAAGGTCTTGTAGGTCTTCATAGAACTGTTCAAATTCAGCTTCTTCAGCATTATTGGTTGGGGCATAGACTTGGATTCATGTGATATTGAATGGTTTGCCTTGGAAGCGAACAGAGATCATTCTGTCCACCCAGCAATGGTGGGATGAGATTTAGCACTTTCCTGTAGCTCAAATGGTAAAGAATCTGTCTGCAGTGCAGGAGATCAGGGTTCAATCCCTGGGTTGGGAAGATCCTCTGGAGAAGGTTATAGCAATCCACTCCGGAATTCTTGCCTGGAGAATCTCATGGACAGAGGAGCCTGGCAGACTAGTCAGTGGGGTTGCAAAGAGCCAGACATGACTGAGTGGCCTTTGTCTATAAGGTCATAAATAAGAAAAGTTAGGTGTACTTGAAAAAGCTAACACATTTCTTAGGTAAATTTAATTTATTACATCAGTGATTCTAATTTTTTAGTACCAAGCTCCTATGATGAAATCCTGAGCATATACTTTCTCTTTTGATCAGAAAAAGGAAAAATAGAAAATATCTGCTACGTTGGAAAATGAAGCATAAAACTATAATGAACACACATAGATTTGCTGTTTTACAAAGAAGACCATCAGAACTTAAAAGAAGAAACTATAGCTGAAGGAAACACACAGATAACTGGTTGATTACGCCAACAAAAACCATGAATAGGAAGTAGAACAAGGAATATGAGTATACATGGATGTCAGAAGACATAGCAGGGGAAATCTTAGGTACGGGATAAAACATTTATGTATTCAGATAGAGCCCACTACCTATAAGCCAATGGGAAAATACGACATAGTACTTGTTCAACATATCCTTACAAAAACACATGATAAAATATTTTTTAAAATATTCACTCCCAATCACAAGTCACAGTCTGACAGGTTTTTACACTCAGTAGTCTGCTTTTCAGCTTTGCTTCCACAAAAATTTAGAAGTCCTCCAGGAAATGTATCTCCCTTTCCCTCTCCATCTGCTTCTCTCTCTCCCCCTCCTTTCCTCACATACTTTGAAAAAATGATGCCTCTTAAACTCCATTTTCTCCAACACTAAAGTAGTTACTGCCTATATTTTTTTATTAACACACTATGGAAAGAACTAACTTTATCCAATAATACTTGATAACACTGAATTTCAATATATATCACATCATTTTGTTCTTCTCTCCCAACTACATCCTATGCTTGTAGCAGGGTTTATTGTATCTCTACTTGCCTTTGAGTCCCTCTGAGTAGATGTATAGTATCTCAAATAGTATCAGAATTATCTGGAAATTTTTATTTCATACTGCAGTTTAGTTGACTTACAATGTGGCATCAGTTTCAGGCAGATAACAAAGTGATTCAGCTATACATAAACACATATCTATTCTTTTTCAGAGTCTGTCTCCATATAGGTTGTTACAGAGTATTGAGCAGAGTTCCCTGTACTATATAGTAGGTCCTTGTTGGTTATCTATTTTACATACAGTAAATGTGTGTATATTAATCCCAGCCTCCTAAATTATCCCTCCCCCATTCCAGAATTACCTGGAAATTTTTATTCAAAACATGGAGGATAAACTGTCATAGCCCGGTGTCAATCTATATGCCTTATGAATCAGAATCTGCAAGTAAGTGGCATAGGCCTGTGTACTTAGAAAATGCTTTCTGAATAGATAGTCAAACCTATGAGTATTAATAGATGAGCGTATCTGTTATGTATTACCCATCAAATGAAGGAAAAGTTAAAAAAAAAAAGAGGCCCCACATGCTCTCCGGTGTCACAGTGCATGGTGAGGTCTGAGTCCTTGTCGCTCAGCCACTAACTAAAATGCAAATTCTAAGAGGGGAGAGAGTACAAAGCACTTCAGAACAGGTGTGAACTTGAGCTCAAACATCAACTAGTATAAAACACACAAGCGTTAACTACACACCACGCACAGTCCTAAACCTTTTCTTCAGGGTCTGGAAAGGCAAACCTCAAAAACAGGTGTAGGTGTGGGTAAGACATATGTATGAACTTAACCGCAAGTGTTTGGACAACATCAGCAAAAAAGGATGAATATGGCTTGACGTATTTAAGAAGAGGAGTCTTAAGTAATAGAGGGCAGCCCTAGGTTTATATAAGGCCAGCAACAAGACAAAACAGATGCTTTAGATTTTAAAATATATACTTAGAATTAGGAATGAAATAAGGCCTCAGAGAATAAGGTTCTGGTTTTGAGTGAGGTCACTGGAAGGTAAGAATATAAGGTATAGAAGACAGTTTTCAAAAGAAAATTAAAAAGAGAAACTAGGGAGAGATCAATACTACATGTGCTTTCTGTGGTCGTCAGATACAGGAGAAGAAAAGTGTTAGAGCCTAAGTAAGTGGAAACAATGTGAGATTTACACTTTGGAAGAAAAGATTTCAGGGTTAGTCTCTGCCATACTGACAATGAAAGAACTGTAACACCTCAGGTAGAATGCAGCATAGAGGGCGGATGGGGCTGAGATGGAGGGGGTGGAATTTTTCAGTCACTGGGTAAAGCAAAAAGCTTAACTGAGTAACAGATGGGTACTGAGGAAGCGTTAAAGGGAAGGGACATGGGAAGCCTAGTTCTTAACAAACTTCCAGGAGACAGAGTGATCGAATGATCAGAACTGTTTGCTAAAACATCTTAATTACAATGGCATAATTTTTGGCAAATTTGAGGATAGAAAATGCTATTTCACTGTGATACTTTTTCTCTCTCTGATTACCAATGGAGTTGTAGATACTCTTATCATTTGTGTTTTTGTTTCCCATTTGTGTCTCCTTTTCATGTATCTTGTTCACTTCTCTCTTGGGCTGTTGGACTTTTTCTTATGAATGGTAGGAATTCATTATTTGACAAACTTTTATTAAATGCTAAACACACTATATGAGACAGTGGAAACAGACATGAAAGAAAAAAGACCTTGTTCCCATGAAGCTTACATTCTAGTGAAAGTAAATAAAAATTAAGTAGAATAATGTAAAAAGACTTGTTTATATTTCTATTTGAGAAAAGTGTGTAAGCTCCAGAAGCTCAGGGAAAGTGCTGGTTTATCAGTGTATCTTCAACTCCAAGAGCATGGGTGGCACAGGATAGGAATATGTGCAGAATGAATAAACGAATGCCTGGGCAGGGGCAGGAACTGAAAAGAAAACAGTCCATGGAGGGAAATGAATACTAGAAAAGGAGAAACCAAGAACAAAGGTCTAAGAAGAGGCAGGCAGGTGGTCGATGCTGGGAACAAGAACAGTCACCTTCCTTAAAAGGCAGGCAGGAAAGGAAAGCACTGGTGTTTTAAGAGGGATGGAAGTACAGTTTGGGTTATCTGAGGCAGGCTGGCTTGCCATTCAGTTACTTTCAAAGGTCTGAGTACCCTGAAGAGTATTACTGACACAGAGACCAAAGGTCCCAGTTTCTGAACCAAGCTACCTGGTCTACATTTCCACTGGCTTCTTTTTTTCCACCTGATAATGGTTAACTCACCGGGACCACTCCAGCCTGGGAATTCTAATGGCCACAGCTCTTCTCCTTGCTCCAGCTTGATGATCACCTCTGGTTTGGCAGTGCAGTACCCTGTGAGTGAGACATGGGGTAAGACTTCTGACAAGCCTCTTGGACATCAGAGCCCCTGAAGGATGAGGAAGGTGCAGGTTCAGGAGTCACGTGAGAAAGGTGCCCATTTGAACCTTTCTTTTGGAAGGTGAGAACAGCAAGCTTTCTGTGCCCAAGCAAACATGTCTGACCCGTAAGATGAACACACTAATATCATAAAGCTTAACCAAGGGCTCATAAGTTTTGGCAGCTAATGAAAGAAAAACAGTGAGGCATTACACAGAGAAGACATCTCACCCACAGAGACTAAGTGGCTGTAGCTCTCCAGCATCACATCCCAGTATAGCGTCCTCTGATACCCGTCAGTTGTCACCACTCATCCCGGGTGAAGTCCACAGTCATGTCCTTGAATGACATGGGTCCTTGGCCAGCACACTTCTATTCAAACCAAAGAGATCAGTACTGAGTGACATGAAAGATATGCAAAATAATTCTTAACATGTTTTAAATTTACCATAAATATTATACAGGCTGCCAATCTGCACGCTGCTTTGTGGTTATAGATTGAAGTGGTATTGTGATAGGAAAATCCAGATGGTGTATTAACTTATTAATTCCAACAAAAACTGAAGTTCCTACCATGCGTCTGAAATTGTCCCAGCTTGCCAAGACTGTTGAGTTAAATCAGTCCTTTTTGTTTGGCCTTCAAGGAGCTTAAAGGAGACAAATTATATCTACAAATACTCTTCCTGTAGTAAGGTATTATTCAGTTCAGTTCAGTCGCTCAGTCGTGTCCAACTCTTTGCGACCCCATGAATTGCAGCACGCCAGGCCTCCCTGTCCATCACCAACTCCCGGAGTTCGCTCAAACTCATGTGCATCAAGTTACCCCATGGTCTGTAGCCCACCAGGCTCCTCTGTCCTCCACTATCTCCCAGAATTTGCTCAAATTCATGTTCATTGAATCGGAGATGCTATCTAACCATCTCATCCTCTGCCACCCCCTTCTCCTTTTGCCTTCTTTTCTAGCATTGAAGTAATATATACATTCTCTTAATCCACACAATAATGATAAGCTTAACTTATCTTTCTTTCATTAAATGTTTAAATGTAACCAATCTACTGTCTTCTTCCCAGCAGAGAAGAAAGCACTGGGGTATCTTCTGCCTCCACAGGTGGGAGGTGTGGCCACTGAAGACAATGAGGAGCCAGTGAAGACACGCATGCAATCTCTGTCGCAGCCGTAACATTTACATTAAACAGCAACAAGGAGCTTCCCTGGTGCTCACAGGTGGAGAGTCCACTTGCCAATGCAGAGGATACAGGTTTGATCCCTGATCTGGAAGGATCCCACATGCCATGAAGCAGCTGAGCTCATGCACCACAACTATTGAGTCTATGCTCTAGAGCCCAGAAGCTGCAACTATTGAGCCCACATGCCCTAGGGCCCATGCTCTGAAACAAGAGAAGCCACCGTAATGCACACCTCGACTAGAGTAGCTCCCACTTGCTGCAACTAAAGAAAGCCTGTGCAGCAGTGAAGATCCAACACAGCCAAAAAGTAAGTGCATGAATAAAATATTAAAAAATGAAATTAAAAAAAAAGAAATGATGACATCTTAAAGGTAGTAGAGTCTAGATGCCACCCAGGATGAGGTGAGGGGCAGGAAGGACAGGATGAACCCCATTCTGGTAGCTTTTTATCTGTTTCTACTTTTCCATCTTAATATATGAACAGACTAATAAAACGCCCGGAAATCCACTGGAAAACAAAATAGGGAACAGGGAAGAGAAACACTTCACCTGGCATTTGCTCATTTTCTGTTGTTCTTGGAAGACTGTCCAAACCTAGGAAGGCATTCCTGGAAGAGGAGGAAGAGGCAACAGGATGATGAGAGCTCCTTGATGCTCCACACGCCAGCTGGGTAACTGTGATCCTGGAGAAGGAGAGCAAGGCTAACTTACTGCTTTAACTACTTACAACCCTGCCCACTAACACAGAAACATCTAAAGCAGAATTATTAAGCAAACGATAGTGTCTCAAAATATGATGCCTTCATTAAAACTGATATTGCAGAGGAGAAAACCTAAAGGCTATTTTGTGTAACTGTTTTACTACCAAAATATTAACCCCTTGAGTCTGAGAATCCTCATAGTTTAAGGGATAGGGCCCTTAAACTTAGGTGTTTTGTTTAAAAACAAAACAAAACTGTTTCTTCTAACTTGCTGTTACTCAAAAGGATTTTTTTTTTTTTAAGGAAACATGTTTCTGTGTGATCATGTGGAAAGCACAAGCCAGGACTTCCATGTGCCTCTTACTGGTTCTTCACGGATCAATTCCCCCTTCAAGTTTTTTTTCCCTTCTGTTAAATGAGACAAAAATACACAATCCTGGCAAACCCTCCAGAAACTACTGCTACTCTTGATTGAGAGTAGTAACAACAGAAAAGCAACAACTTTTCTAAGAACAGGAACAACAGAAAAGCAACTACAGATGCCGGACATGGTTACAAAGCTGACCAGCTTCTGGAAAGGAGTAGTGGAGAATGAAGGGAGGGGAGAATCGCCCAGCACCCCCACCACACCGGCCACATTTCTCATGCCTTCCGTCCCTGTCCCCAGCTCCCTTCTCTCTTCCCCTGAGCGACACACTCCTTTTCTGGGTTTCTGCCGCTGCTCTCCTGGAGCTCGGATGGGGTTCGGATCCGAGCGTGGAAGGCAGGGGGTTTTTCCCGGTGAGGTTCGCGGAGCCCCCTCCTGACCTCAGTAGAGATGCCTTATTCCAACAGAGCCTTGGAGACTGATTCACTTCAGCGGGAAGCTATCTCGGGGCCAGCCTCTCTGAGAACACAGCTACCGGAGGCTCCGGCCGCGCCTCTACAACGGCAGGCCACCCGCGGCTGGAGTGCCCCCGGCCCCGGACAGCTGCGCCGCATAGCGCAGCGAGAGGCAATAGACCACAAATCTAAGAAAACGGGAAACCGCCTGGCGTGCTGCAGTTCGTGGGGTCCTAAAGAGTCGGATACGACTTAGCGACTGAAGAAGGGAAACCCGGGATTCAAACCACCGCCGCCTCCAGTCTACGGCACACGGATCCGTATTTGGGCCTAAAGGACGCGCGCCGCGAAGGGGCCACGCCGGGCAGCGTCAGAGCTCGTCTCACCTCGCTGGGATGCGGGGGCCGGCAGTGAGTCGCTCTGTCCTCTGGGCCGCGCTTGGGCAGCCTCGGCGGTTAGGAGAATGGAGACGCCGCAGCCGGCGCGGCACCTTCCCCGAACGCGGCCCTCAGGGGGTCTCCCGAGTCAGGGACGCATCCCAGGCGGCAGTGCCTGTGTCCCCGCCCCGCGCCCCTTCTCGCGGCCTCCGGCCGCCCACGCTCACCAGGCAGCCGACCTCAACGCGCGACCACACAGGGACAGGCAGGAGGCCACAGGTACACCCCGCCCGCAACGGACGCGCGCTTGCGCGCAGAGCCCAACGCGGTGAGCAGGAGGCCCTCGGGAGGCTCAGCCCGTTGTGGGCGGGGCCTGTGAGGGCCCGGCCGGCCCGCGCCCCCACAACATCCCCCTCACTCACAAGGAGCCAGTCCCTCCTCACCTCACCCTCGCCTCTCCTCACCTCCTTCACCTGCCC